>NC_088410.1:24758187-24803187 GCF_034236695.1 Oncorhynchus nerka | reverse complement strand
CTGCACAGTTACATGAACGTGTGTACAGACGGCAAGAATTCTAATGGTGTAACGTTGTCAGGTTACCAGCATGGTAACATGGTCACTCAGGGTCACTCATTAACAAGTGACAGTTTGTTTATATTGACTTCATATATATTTTTTAACTACTTTGCCCTTTAAGGGCCACTATAATCATTTAATGAAGATTCTGTGGTAAGAAATGGAGCTAAGCAATAGCAATAGAAATAGTCGAGACAGTCATGACTTAAAACCGACCAAATATCAATCACAATGAGGAAAGGAAATAACAACATTTTGACTTATATCGAAATGTTGATCCCGTTGTCAGAAAAATAAAAATGTGTTTGTTGATACAGGCATTCCACAGGATCATATTTGGTAGTTAGTAGCAGCCAAGTAGCTTATTGAATTAGAGTTAACATAGTTAGGGGAGATGGAGGGATGGAAAGAGGGATGGACGTGCGGGAGAATGAAGAGACTCCATATGGGAATGATCGCTGGGGTTTTTCCCCTAAGCTTAGATAAAGATCACTATAAAAGTTCAACAGCAGTGAAAGAGAGAGCGAGAGAGAGAGAGGGAGAGAGAGAGGAGGAGAGAGAGAGAGACAGAGAGAGAGAGAGAGGAGGAGGAGAGAGAGAGAGAGAGACAGAGAGAGAGAGAGAGAGAGAGAGAGGAGGAGAGAGAGAGAGACAGAGAGAGAGAGAGAGACACAGAGAGAGAGAGAGAGAGAGAGAGACAGAGAGAGAGAGAGAGAGGAGGAGAGAGAGAGAGACAGAGAGAGAGAGAGAGAGGAGGAGGAGAGAGAGACAGAGAGAGAGAGAGAGAGAGAGGAGGAGAGAGAGAGAGAGAGACAGAGAGAGAGAGAGAAAGGGGGGCTTGTCAAGATTGTTCTAGCAATCAAACAAATACAGCACGAATAGGCTGCTGCATTGAAATGCTGTTATTACACAGTTATGTAACACCGGACAGTGAACCTGGTCCTGGTGGGTCACCAGACTGCCCTGCCCTGGCAGTGTCAGTACCCAGGCAGAATACATCACAGTGAGGATGGAGTGGGACAGGTGCCTGGGGCATGGTGCCTGGGTCCTACTGGTCTCAATCAGGGATATGAATAGATCTACAATGAGTCAGATAGAATGGAAGGCAGGGAGGGATTATTCCACTGCTATATTCCACAGGAGTGACGTTGTCCTTCCCTGACGATTGTCACTGATTGTCACCGGCCTTGACGACAGCCTTATTGTATATAGGCACAGCAACGGGCAGGGTTTCCCAAACTGGGTCCTGGGGCCCCCCCTGGGGGCACGTTGTGGTTTCCCCCAGCACTACACAGCTGATTCAGATAACCAACTCATCATCAAGCTTTGATTATTGGAATCAGCTGTGTAGTGCTGGGGTAAAGAAACAAAACTTGCACCCAATGTGGGCCCCTGGACTGAGTTTGGGAAACCCTGTTCTAGGGGGCTGTAGCTCTGTCACTATCATTCTGGATTTCCATCACGGCATCCATATAGGGACAGCCATTATCAGCGTGTACTGTCCAACAGACAGGCTGCTACTGAACACTGCTGTAGTCTGTCCTATAGCATCCACTTTGTACCAGCATGTGTGGGGGCTTTCCCTAGCACTGGGGGCTTTCCCTACACGTGGACTACTGTCTAGCTACAGCTGCAGTTTATCTAGCTATGTAGACACAAATAGGTTTGCAGAACTACAGAGAAATGGCTTTTGCATTTAGAATATCAAATGCATGGACTACATTGTACATAGTCTTTGATCAAATCCCAAGGAACCCTAATTGCAGACTGTGTGCGTGCGCGTGTGTGTGTGTGTGTGTGTGTGTGTGTGTGTGTGTGTGTGTGTGCCTGCATACTGTGTATGTAGTAAGGGTGCAAACAGACCCACACTGGCAGTGGGTGTGCCTATAAGGCTCTGTGGTGTTTGTATGGTGACTGGTGACAGCAGCAGACTCACTAAGGCTCCAGCCACCTGACTAACTACAGAGGCCTGGAAGGTACAGGGATTAAATGACAGCAAGGACAGGCAAGGGTGCCCCCCCCCCATACACACACACACACTGGTGCACTGCTCAGCAATACTGACATTTCCACCCACAGCCAAGACACACCCTTCTGATGTGGCACAGGAGGCTGCTCAGGGAGGACGGCTCATAACGGAATGGCATGGAACACCTGGAAACCATGTGTTTGATGTATTTGATACCATTCCACTTATTCTGCTCCAGTCATTACCAGGAGATGTGTGTGACAGAAGTACTGGACACATACTGTATTATATATCAGCATTATATGCACAAGCAGCATTCAACTTCTCACTTATCATTCATTCAGTCATTCATTCAGCGCACACTGACAGAAATGTCATCCTCTGTCTCTTGCTCATTCTTGCTCCACCCCTAAAGCATACATTACATACAGTGCCATCGGAAAATATTCAGACCCCTTGACTTTTTCCACATTTTGTTAGGTTACAGGTTGTTCTATAATATATTAAATATACAGTGGGGCAAAAAAGTATAAAAAAGTGTAATTTTCATCGTAGGTACACTTCAACTATGACGGACAAAATTAGAAAAAAATCCAGAAAATCACATTGTAGGATTTTTAATGAATTTATTTGCAAATTATGGTGGAAAATAAGTATTTGGTCACCTACAAACAAGCAAGATTTCTGGCTCTCACAGACCTGTAACTTCTTCTTTAAGAGACTCCTCTGTCCTCCACTCGTTACCTGTATTAATGGCACCTGTTTGAACTTTTTATCAGTATAAAAGACACCTGTCCACAACCTCAAACAGTCACACTCCAAACTCCACTATGGCCAAGACCAAAGAGCTGTCAAAGGACACCAGAAACAAAATTGTAGACCTGCACCAGGCTGGGAAGACTGAATCTGCAATAGGTAAGCAGCTTGGTTTGAAGAAATCAACTGTGGGAGCAATTATTAGGAAATGGAAGACATACAAGACCACTGATAATCTCCCTCGATCTGGGGCTCCACGCAAGATCTCACCCCGTGGGGTCAAAATGATCACAAGAACGGTGAGCAAACATCCCAGAACCACACGGGGGGACCTAGTGAATGACCTGCAGAGAGCTGGGACCAAAGTAACAAAGTCTACCATCAGCAACACACTACGCTGCCAGGGACTCAAATCCTGCAGTGCCAGACGTGTCCCCCTGCTTAAGCCAGTACATGACCAGGCCCGTCTGAAGTTTGCTAGAGAGCATTTGGATGATCCAGAAGAAGATTGGGAGAATGTCATATGGTCAGATGAAACCAAAATATAACTTTTTGGTAAAAACTCAACTCGTCGTGTTTAGAGGACAAAGAATGCTGAGTTGCATCCAATGAAACATCATGCTTTGGGGCTGTTTTTCTGCAAAGGGACCAGGACGACTGATCCGTGTAAAGGAAAGAATGAATGGGGCAATGTATCGTGAGATTTTGAGTGAAAACCTCCTTCCATCAGCAAGGGCATTGAAGATGAAACGTGGCTGGGTCTTTCAGCATGACAATGATCCCAAACACACCGCCTGGGCAACGAAGGAGTGGCTTCGTAAGAAGCATTTCAAGGTCCTGGAGTGGCCTAGCCAGTCTCCAGATCTCAACCCCATAGAAAATCTTTGGAGGGAGTTGAAAGTCTGTGTTGCCCAGCAACAGCCCCAAAACATCACTGCTCTGGAGGAGATCTGCATGGAGGAATGGGCCAAAATACCAGCAACAGTGTGTGAAAACCTTGTGACCTCTGTCATTGCCAACAAAGGGTATATAACAAAGTATTGAGATAAACTTTTGTTATTGACGAAATACTTATTTTCAAGCATAATTTGCAAATAAATTCATTAAAAATCCTACAATGTGATTTTCTGGATTTTTTTCCTTCTCATTTTGTCTGTCATAGTTGAAGTGTACCTATGATGAAAATTACAGGCCTCTCTCATCTTTTTAAGTGGGAGAACTTGCACAATTGGTGGCTGACTAAATACCTTTTTGCCCCACTGTATGTGTTTCTCATCAATCTACACACAATACCCCATAATGACAAAGCAAAAACAGGTTTTTAGACATTTTGCTAAATAATTAAAATAAAAACCGTAAATATCACATTTACATAAGTATTCAGACCTTTTACTCAGTACTTTGTTGAAGCACCGTTGACAGCGATTACAGCCTTGAGTCTTCTTGGGTATGATGCTACAAGCTTGGCACACCTGTATTTGGGGAGTGTCTCCCATTCTCCTCTGCAGATCCTCTCAAGCTCTGTCAGGTTGGATGGGGAGCGTCGCTGCACAGCCATTTTCAGGTCTCTCCAAAGATGTTAGATCGGGTTCAAGTCCGGGCTGGGCCACTCAAGAACATTCAGAGACTTGTCCCAAAGCTACTCCTGCATTGTCTTGGCTGTGTGCTTAGGATCATTGTCCTGTTGGAAGGTGAACCTTCACCCCAGTCTGAGGTCCTGAGTGCTCTGGAGCAGGGTTTCATCAAGGATCTCTTTGTACTTTGCACAATTCATCTTTGCCTCGATCCTGACTAGTCTCCAGGTCCCTGCCAAAACAAACATCCCCACAGCATGAGGCTGCCACCACCTCCATAGGGATGGTGCCAGGTTTCCTCCAGCCGTGACTCTTGGCATTCAGGCCAAAGAGTTCAATCTTGGTTTCATCAGACCAGAGAATCTTGGTTCTCATAGTCTGAGAGTCTTTACGTGCCCTTTGGCAAACTCCAAGCTGGCTGTCATGTGCCTTTTACTAAGGAGTGGCTTCCATCTGGCCACTCGACCATAAAGGCCTGATTGGTGGAGTGCTGTGAAGATGGTTGTCCTTCTGGAAGGTTCTCTCATCTCCACAGAGGAACTCTGGAGCTCTCTGTCAGAGTGACCATTGGGTTCTTGGTCACCTCCCTGACCAAGACCCTTCTCCCCCGATTGCACAGTTTGGCTGGGCGGCCAGCTCTAGGAAGAGTCTTGGTGGTTCCAAACTTCTTCCATTGAATAAGTATCCTTCCCCAGATCTGTGCCTCGACACAATCTTTTCTCTGAGCTCTACGGACAATTCCGTTAACCTCACGGCTTGGTTTTTGCTCTGACATGCACTGTCAACGGTGGGACCTTATATAGACAGGTGTGTGCCTTTCCAAATCATGTCCAATCAATTGAATTTACCACAGGTGGACTCCAATCAAGTTGTAGAAACATCTCAAGGATGATCAATGGAAACAGGATACACCTGAGCTCAAATTCGAGTCTCAAAACAAATGGTCTGAACACTTATGTAAATAAGGTTTCTCAGTTTTTTATTTGTAATACATTCGCACCAAAAAAATGTTACCTGTTATCGCTTTGTCGTTATGTGGTATTGTGTGTAGATTGCTGAGCATTTTTTTTAAATGTACTGTATTCCATTTTAGAATTAGGCTGTAACGTATCAAAATGGGGAAAAAGTCACGGGGTCTGAATACTTTCCGACCTGCGGCCTCTATGACACCGTGTCAGGACAAAGTTGTATTGCTGCATCTCCATGACCCTGTTCTCATGATCAGCCTTTCATACCCTTTTATCACAAACCCTCGTATATGGTCTGCACTGCAGCCATTGCTATTTCCATTCATGCAAAGAATCTGACTTCCATATGTCCCCCTTGCCCTCTTTCTGAGCAGAGGAACATGCCCATCTACAGTAATAAAAACTTCACGGACTCATTCATTTTCTTCTTCTAATCTTAATGTATGTAATCTTACCTGCAGCGACCAGGACAAGCAGGGAGAGCAAGCAGGACACAGAGACCTGTAGAGGCTTCATTTTGGCTGCCAGGGGCCTCCCCCTTCTACCAGCAGTTATATATACCCCTCTGGAGAAAGGTCAAAGGGTGTGCCAAGGAAGGAGGGGCCTGGTAATGTCACAGGCAGCAACTACACCCACGTCAGCCATTCCGTGTCTAAGTAGAGAGGCCTGGGTGGCTGGCTGGCTAATGGGTAACATAATGTCACACAGCAGCAACTGCATCCACGCCTGCCATTTTGTGTCAAAGCAGTTGCCCTGGTTCTATAAGGGGAGAGAACAGACAGGGAAAGATGTCAGGAAGTTTCACTGTTCGTATTGGGAACCCTCTTTTCACGCCACCTCGATACTGAAATGACTTTTTCGTAGCAGGTTAGGAGAACTTTATATATCTTTTTTATTTCACCTTTATTTAACCAGGTAGGCAAGTTGAGAACAAGTTCTCATTTACAATTGCGACCTGCAACTTACACTGATGGTTAGGATAATTAACGTAGCAGGTTAGGAAACTGAGGTCAAGGTTTGGAAAGGGGTTAGGGAAAAGTGGTGTGAAAAGAGTGTATCCCGTTCGTATTGGTCACTAGTCACCATAGGGACGGTTTCCCGGACCCCAATTAAGAGCCTCCTGCTGGACTAAAAAGCTGACTCAACAGAGAATCTGAAAGTCATTTTTGCTCCAGGAGTAGCGTTAATCTAGGTTCAGGAGTAGGGTTAATCTAGGTTCAGGAGTAGCGTTAATCTAGGTTCAGGAGTAGGGTTAATCTAGGTTCAGGAGTAGGGTTAATCTAGGTTCAGGAGTAGGGTTAATCTAGGTTCAGGAGTAGGGTTAATCTAGGTTCAGGAGTAGGGTTAATCTAGGTTCAGGAGTAGGGTTAATCTAGGTTCAGGAGTAGGGTTAATCTAGGTTCAGGAGTAGGGTTAATCTAGGTTCAGGAGTAGGGTTAATCTAGGTTCAGGAGTAGGGTTAATCTAGGTTCAGGAAGTAAGGTTAAATAGGTTCAGGAGTAGGGTTAATCTAGGTTCAGGAGTAGGGTTAATCTAGGTTCAGGAAGTAAGGTTAAATAGGTTCAGGAGTAGGGTTAATCTAGGTTCAGGAAGTAAGGTTAAATAGGTTCAGGAGTAGGGTTAATCTAGGTTCAGGAGTAGGGTTAATCTAGGTTCAGGAAGTAAGGTTAAATAGGTTCAGGAGTAGGGTTAATCTAGGTTCAGGAGTAGGGTTAATCTAGGTTCAGGAAGTAAGGTTAAATAGGTTCAGGAGTAGGGTTAATCTAGGTTCAGGAAGTAAGGTTAAATAGGTTCAGGAGTAGGGTTAATCTAGGTTCAGGAGTAGGGTTAATCTAGGTTCAGGAAGTAAGGTTAAATAGGTTCAGGAGTAGGGTTAATCTAGGTTCAGGAGTAGGGTTAATCTAGGTTCAGGAGTAGGGTTAATCTAGGTTCAGGAGTAGGGTTAATCTAGGTTCAGGAAGTAAGGTTAAATAGGTTCAGGAGTAGGGTTAATCTAGGTTCAGGAAGTAAGGTTAAATAGGTTCAGGAGTAGGGTTAATCTAGGTTCAGGAGTAGGGTTAATCTAGGTTCAGGAAGTAAGGTTAAATAGGTCAGGACGAGACAGAGTCGATACAGATTCAAAAAACAAAGATACCAACTTCCCCATATAAAAAAACCGAGTTATAGTATAGAAAAACGTTTCCATTTGAGATTTGATTAGCTGTTCTTACAGAGGCAATACTGCTGAGTCTGTGCACTTCTATTTTGATTCGAAAGTACAACAGACTGAACATAATTAAATTATATAAATAATGTATTTTGGGAAAGGAAAGGGGGATACCTAGTCAGTTGTACAACTGAAATGGGACATAACTTTTATGGGTTTCTGGTTTAAACTAGCTGCCAGCACCCCGTTAATCTAGCGGAGTTGTAACCTTAAACCCTTTACAAGATTAAATAAGACTAACACCGGGGTGCTGGGATGAAGAATAGGACTAAATCAAATCAAAGCAAACTTTAAATGCACTCTGAGTGAAGTTAGGGTTGATCTTATTCTTTGGCTTTGATTCTTGGTTGGGATGGAGACGTGAATCCAACATATAAATTATTCATTTGTAGACCAACTGGAATTTTGCAATACAGTAAATAGGATGTTAACTTGTCGACAATTTAACAGATGATATGTTGGATTCACGTCTCCAAATAAACCAAACATTTTATTTAGATAATAGGATTAAGCCAGTGGTTCAGATGAAACTATCCAAGCATTAGATATCCTTTAAATCCATGAGCTGGCAAGATAGAAAAACCGACCTTTGTGCCCTTGAGCAAGGCAGTTAATCCTGATTTTCCCCACCAATGGTTAAGGTTAGGATTGGGGGAGCAGACACTTGTCATAGGGGAAACTTCACCAAGCGCTCAAACGCTAGAGGATTCTAGAACTTTAGAGCCACTTACACAGCACCACCTGGTGGACAATTGTGGAAAATATCAATTTAGAATAGGTGACGCATTACTTTAATGAATTTACACGTACTTTAAAGGTCCAATGCAGCCGTTTTTATATCAATATCAAATCATTTCTGGGTAACAATTAAGTAGCTTACTGTCATTGTTTTTAATTAAAATGTTAAAAAATAAACAAAAATGGCTTTGCGAAGAGCAATTTCTCAAGCAAGAATTTATTTATTATATATATATATATTTTTACATGTATTTATTGAATATTCGAAACATACAATATACTTGCAGTGAAGCCGCTCAACAACTACCTCATACCAGTCATCCAACAGATTCCCTTTCAGAGTGACACACAGACACATCCAGGGTCAATGCCCTGGTCAAGGGCACGTTGACAAATCTACCACCAGGCCAAAAAAAACTCCAAGATCCCCCCCACAGTTCCCCAATAGTTGTCCCTCAACCATTCGAGAGCCCTCCAACAGTCACTAGTCCAAGAAGACAAAATATATATAAAAAATACAATTAATTCCATTCCCCAACTGTATATGTTTGTGTGCATGTCTGGCACTATTACATGTATGTGTGTGTTCTTGTATGTGTTTATTTGAATGAGAGTGTGTGTATATGCATGTGTACAAACACCTGCACGGCATCAACCTCAGGCAAACCGGCATTAGTTGTAAAAACACTCCCCCACAGTTTTTTAAACTTTTACCTTTGAACATCATTCTATCTCCCACTTGTCTCCAATTCCACATCCCAACCCTCAGCTTCCCTCAGCCCATCCAGCCCAGCCCATCCCATCTATCTCTGCTGACCACCCTCAGCTTCCCTCAGCCCATCCCATCTATCTCTGCTGGCCACCCTCAGCTTCCCTCAGCCCATCCCATCTATCTCTGCTGACCACCCTCAGCTTCCCTCAGCCCATCCCATCTATCTCTGCTGACCACCCTCAGCTTCCCTCAGCCCATCCCATCTATCTCTGCTGGCCACCCACTTCTGGTTTCTACGCAACACATATCTTTCAACTATGCTGTGATGTTTAACATAAAATTTCAATCTATCTAATCGAATAGAATCCACAGATTGCGAGTTAACGATAAATACTTTTACTAAGAGTATTGGTATATTAGGTATTGACTGACCCAGTCTCTCCAGATCTCCTAACAGTACTATTTCTAGGGTCAATTTTAGATCAAAGCTATGCATTTTCAGCCATTCCTGAACCTGAGACCAGAAACAGGCTACCTGAGGGCAATACCAAAATAAATGGTCTATTGATTCTGTATCCTCACAACAAAATCTGCAGAGCTTCGATGACTTATGCCCCAAATATTCAACATTTTGTTGGTGGCAAGAATTCTATATAATAATTGAATCTTGTGCTTTATATATCAACTCATACACCCTGTTCCATGGAATCGGTACATCAAAAATCTCTTCCCAACTATTTTGCAATCTGTATGGCACAGTCGTCAACATCCTGGTCCTCAAATGAAACTGGTAACTTTCCTATTTATGCTATTTTTATTCCTCCTCCAGTTGTGATCCTTTATATTGGACAGACAGACCAGTTCCCTACCTCCTCCCACTGCCACCTGCCTCCTCCCACTGCCACCTACCTCCTCCCACTGCCACCTGCCTCCTCTATTTTTGATCCTTTATATTGGACAGACAGACCAGTTCCCTACCTCCTCCCACTGCCACCTGCCTCCTCTATTTTTGATCCTTTATATTGGACAGACAGACCAGTTCCCTACCTCCTCCCACTGCCACCTGCCTCCTCTATTTTTCCTTTATATTGATCCTTTATATTGTTTTGATCCTTTATATTGACAGACCAGTTCCCTACCTCCTCCCACTGCCACCTGCCTCCTCCAGTTTTTCCTTTATATTGGGCAGACAGACCAGTTCCCTACCTCCTCCCATGCCTCCTCCATTGGATCCTTTATATTGGACAGACAGACCAGTTCCCTACCTCATCCCGCTGCCACCTGCCTCCTCCAGTTTTTATCCTTTATATTGGACAGACAGACCAGTTCCCTACCTCATCCCGCTGCCACCTGCCTCCTCCAGTTTTTATCCTTTATATTGGACAGACAGACCTCCTCCCAGTTCCTCTTTTGATCCTCATTCCCTACCTCCTCCCACTGCCACCTGCCTCCTCTATTTTGATCCTTTATATTGGACAGACAGACCAGTTCCCTACCTCATCCCACTGCCACCTGCCTCCTCTATTTTTGGGGTAATGCTGTAATCAATTGTTTGTACTCTTGGATTGAGCAGACCTTCCTGTACAATTCTGATAACTCCATGAAGTACATAACTCTACCATTCCAATTTACAATATAATTTAAGAACAAAATACCCTTTCTTTCCCATAAATATAGGTATTTTATCAACCAGCACATTTGAGTTCAGCCATAATATTTGTTGTAATATTTGTTCTATCATTGCAGGGGGATGAAATTGAAATTGTAGCCTTCTCTGCAATGATTGTTTGAAAAAGAGAGATACTTTTAAAAAAAAGTATCATTTTCAAATAATCAAAAATTAGACATGGCAATCTGCACAAAGGAAAAAAGGCCATTTTTAAACAATGGATGAGTTTTTCTTAATAATCTACTTGAGAACCATTTAGGGTTCAAATAAAACTTTTGAATGAGTGAAGCTTTTAGAGAGAGGTTTAGTGCTTTTATATTTAATCATCTCCACCCACCCAATTCATATTCGTTATATAGATTGGCACACTTTATTTTGGTTTAGCGTCCCAGATAAAGCAAAATATTTTTTGCTTATACGATTTAAAAAACGAATCATCAGAAGTAGGCAGCGCCATAAGTAAGTGAATAAACTGAGACATGGCTAAGGAGTTAATCAGGGCAATTGCTCCATAAATAGACAGGTTTTTACCTCTCCCTGGTTGCAGTATCTTGTCTATTTTTACAAGTTTTCTATTGAAATTCATTGTGGAGATGTCACGCCCTGACCTTTGTATGTCTCTATTTTTGTTTGGTCAGGGTGGGATTTGGGGTGTGCATTCTATGTTCTTTTTTCTATGTTTTGTATTTCTTTGTTTTGGCCGGGTATGGTTCTCAATCAGGGACAGCTGACTATCGTTGTCTCTGATTGGGAACCATACTTAGGTAGCTTTTTCCAACCAATGTTTTGTGGGTAGTTGTTTTCTGTTTAGTGTTCTGCACCTGACAGGACTGTTTCGGTTTGCACTTTGTTATTTTTGTTTTCAGTGTTCAGTTTAATAAAAGTCATGAAAACTTACCATGCTGCGCTTTGATCCGATTCTTCCTCATCAGACGACGACGACCGTTACAGGAGAGCTTATTTATATATTTTGTGATATGAATGCCGAGTATGTGTACTTCACCATCAGCCCATTCTATAGGTAAACTGCAGGGTAATGTAAAAGTTGTATTTTTTAAAGATCCAATATGTAATATTGTACACTTATCATAATTAGGTTTTAGTTCAAAGTTATCTAGATCTTCAATGAGACATTGCAGGGAAATAGCTTGTGGACTTAATATAAAACTTGAGTCATTGGCATACATGGACACCTTTTTAAGCCTTGGATTTCTAATCCTCTGTTATTGGATCTGATTTTAATAGCATGCATTTCGATGGCCATAACGAATAGATATGGTGACAGCAGACACCCTTGTTTAACTTCTCTTGACAATTAAAAACTCTCTGAGAAGTAGCCGTTATTTACTATTTTACACCTAGGGTTGTTATACATTATGTTTACATTACATTATGCAGTAAAGTGCCAGCTGTGCCATCAGAGACTCTGGGTTCGCGCCCAGGCTCTGTCGTAACTGGCCGCGACCAGGAGGTCCATGGGGCGACGCACAATTGGCCTAGCGTCACCCGGGTTAGGGAGGGGTTGGCCGGTAGGAATATCCTTGTCTCATCGCGCACCAGCGACTCCTGTGGCGGGCCGGGCGCAGTGCGTGCTAACCAAGGTTGCCAGGTGCACGGTGTTTCC
The DNA here is from genome assembly GCF_034236695.1 of Oncorhynchus nerka. Lineage (NCBI taxonomy): Eukaryota > Metazoa > Chordata > Actinopteri > Salmoniformes > Salmonidae > Oncorhynchus > Oncorhynchus nerka. The sequence goes on along the minus strand of NC_088410.1, from coordinate 24,790,929 downwards.
TCCGACACATTAGTGCGGCTGGCTTCCAGGTTGGATGCGCGCTGTGTTAAGAAGCAGTGCGACTTGGTTGGGTTGTGTATCGGAGGACGCATGACTTTCAACCTTCGTCTCTCCCGAGCCCGTATGGGAGTTGTAGCTATGAGACAAGATAGTAGCTACTAAACAATTGGATACCACAAAATTGGGGAGAAAACGGGGTAAAATAAAATTTTAAAAATTAAAAAAAGACAATACTGTGCAGCCGTATTTATCGTCCTGGCCTGGGCTTTTGACTCTGTCAATCACCACATTCTTATCGGCAGAATCATCAGCCTTGTTTTCTCAAATGACTGCCTCGCCTGGTTCACCAATTACTTCTCAGACAGAGTTCAGTGTGTCAAATCGGAGGGCCTGTTGTCTGGACTTCTAGCCATCTCTATGGGGGTGCCACAGGGTTCAATTCTCGGGCCGACTCTCTTCTATGTATACATCAATGATGTCACTCTTGCCGCTGGTGATTCTCTGATCCACCTCTAAGCAGAGGGCCTGTTGTCTGGACCTCTGGCAGTCTCTATGGGGGTGCCACAGGGTTAAATTCTCGGGCCGACTCTCTTCTATGTATACATCAATGATGTCACTCTTGCTGCTGGTGATTCTCTGATCCACATCCAAGCAGACGACACCATTCTGTATACATTTGGCCCGGAGGGCCTGTTGTCTGGACCTCTGGCAGTCTCTATGGGGGTGCCACAGGGTTCAATTCTCGGGCCGACTCTCTTCTATGTATACATCAATGATGTCGCTCTTGCTGCTGGTGATTCTCTGATCCAACTCTAAGCAGACGACACCATTCTGTATACATTTGGCCCTTCTTTGGGCCTTTGTGTTAACTAACCTCCAGACAAGCTTCAATGCCATACAACTCTCCTTCCGTGGCCTCCAACTGCTCTTAAATGCAAGTAACAACGAAATGCATGCTCTTCAACTGATCGCTGCCCGCACCTGCCCGCCCGTCTAGCATCACTACTCTGGACGGTTCTGACTAAGGATATATCGACATCTACAAATACCTAGGTGTCTGGTTAGACTGTAAACTCTCCATCCAGACTCACATTAAACATCTCCAATCCAAAATTAAATCAAGAATTGGCTTCCTATTTCACAACAAAGCATCCTTCACTCATGCTGCCAAACATACCCTCATAAAACTGTCTATTCTACAGATCCTCGACTTCTGCAACGTCATTTACAAAATAGCCTCCAACACTATACTCAACAAACTGGATGCAGTCTATCACAGTGCCATCCGTTTTGTCACCAAAGCCCCATATACTACCCACCACTGCGACTTATATGCTCTCGTTGGCTGGCCCTCGCTTCATATTCGTCACCAAACCCACTGGCTCCAGGTCATCTATAAGTCTTTGCTTGGTAAAGCCCAGCCTTATCTCAGCTCACTGGTCACCATAGCAGCACCCACCCATAGCACACGCTCCAGCAGGTATATTTCACTGGTCACCCCCAAAGCCAATTCCTCCTTTGGCCGCCTTTCCTTCCAGGTCTCTGCTGCCAATCAATCAATCAAATGTATTTATACATCAGCTGATATCAGCTGATATCTCAAAGTGCTGTACAGAAACCCAGCCTAAAACCCCAAAGAGCAAGCAATGCAGGTGTAGAAGCATGGTGGCTAGGAAAAACTCTCTAGAAAGGCCAGAACCTAGAAAGAAACCTAGAGAGGAACCAGGCTATGAGGGGTGGCCAGTCCTCTTCTGGCTGTGCCGGGTGGAGATAATAACAGAACATGGCCAAGATGTTCAAATGTTCATAAATGACCAGCATGGTCAAATAATAATAATCACAGTAGTTGTTGAGGGTGCAACAGTAAATTAGTAAATGTCAGTTGGCTTTTCATAGACAATCATCGAGAGTATCTCTACCGCTCCTGCTGTCTCTAGAGAGTTGAAAACAGCAGGTCTGGGACAGGTAGCACGTCCGGTGAACAGGTAAGAGTTCCATAGCCGCAGGCAGAACAGTTGAAACTGGAGCACAGCACGGCCAGGTGGACTGGGGACAGCAAGGAGTCATCATGCCAGGTAGTCCTGAGGCATGGTCCTAGGGCTCAGATCCTCTGAGAGAGAGAAAGAAAGAAAGAAAGAAAGAAAGAAAGAAAGAAAGAAAGAAAGAAAGAAAGAAAGAAAGAGAAAGAAAGAAAGAAAGAATTAGAGAGAGCATACTTAAATTCACACAGGACATCGGATAAGACAGGAGAAATACTCCAGATATAACAGACTGACCCTAGCCCCCCGACACAAACTACTGCAGCATAAATACTGGAGGCTGAGACAGGAGGGGTCAGGAGACACTGTGGCCCCATCCGATGATATCCCCGGACAGGGCCAAACAGGCAGGATATAACCCCACCCACTTTGCCAAAGCACAGCTCCCACACCACTAGAGGGATATCTTCAACCACCAACTTACCATCCTGAGACTATGCCGAGTATAGCCCACAAAGATCTCCACCACGGCACAACCCAAGGGGGGGCGCCAACCCAGACAGGAAGACCACGTCAGGGACTCAACCCACTCAAGTGACGCACCCCTCCTAGGGACGGCATGGAAGAGCACCAGTAAGCCAGTGACTTAGCCCCTATAATAGGGTTAGAGGCAGAGAATCAGAGTGGAGAGGGGAACCGGCCAGGCAGAGACAGCAAGGGCAGTTCGTTGCTCCAGTGCCTTTCCGTTCACCTTCACACTCCTGGGCCAGACTACACTCAATCATAGGACCTACTGAAGAGATGAGTCTTCAATGAAGACTTAAAGGTTGAGACCGAGTCTGCGTCTCTCACATGGGTAGGCAGACCATTCCATAAAAATTGAGCTCTATAGGAGAAAGCCCAGCCTCCAGCTGTTTTCTTAGAAATTCTAGGGACAATTATAATCTGTAAGTCGCTCTGGATAAGAGCGTCTGCTAAATGACTTAAATGTAAATGTAAATTAGGAGGCCTGCGTCTTGTGACCGTAGCGTACGTGTAGGTATGTACGGCAGGACCAAATTGGAAAGATAGGTAGGAGCAAGCCCATGTAATGCTTTGTAGGTTAGCAGTAAACCTTTGAAATTAGCCCTTAACAGGAAGCCAGTGTAGGGAGGCTAGCACTGGAGTAATATGATCCATTTTTTTGGTTCTAGTCAGGATTTTAGCAGCCGTATTTAGCACTAATTGAAGTTTATTTAGTGCTTTATCGGGGTAGCCGGAAAGTAGAGCATTGCAGTAGTCTAACCTAGAAGTGACAAAAGCATGGTTTCATTTTTCTGCATCATTTTTGGACAGAAAATGTCTGATTCCTGCAATGTTACGTAGATGGAAAAAAGCTATCCTTGAAACAGTCTTGATATGTTCGTCAAAAGAGAGATCAGGGTCCAGAGTAAAGCCGAGGTCCTTCACAGTTTTATTTGAGACGACTGTACAACCATCAAGATTGTCAGATTCAACAGAAGATCTCTTTGTTTCTTGGGACCTAGAACAAGCATCTCTGTTTTGTCCCCGTTTAAAAGTAGAAAGTTTGCAGCCAACCACTTCCTTATATCTGAAACACAGGCTTCTAGGGAGGGCAATTTTGGGGCTTCACCATGTTTCATTGAAATGTACAGCTGTGTGTCATCCGCATAGCAGTGAAAGTTAACATTATGTTTTCAAATGACATCCCCAAGAGGTAAAATATATAGTGAAAATAATAGTGGTCCTAAAACGTAACCTTGAGGAACACCAACATTTACAGTTGATTTGTCAGATGACAAACCATCCACAGAGACAAACTGATATCTTTCCGACAGATAAGATCTAAACCAGGACAGAACTTGTCCGTGTAGACCAATTTGGGTTTCCAATCTCTCCAAAAGACTGTGGTGATCGATGGTATCAAAAGCAGCAGTAAGGTCTAGGAGCACGAGGACAGATGCAGAGCCCCGGTCTGACGCCATCAAAAGGTAACTTACCACCTTCACGTGCAGTCTCAGTGCTATGATGGGGTTTAAAACCAGACTGAAGCAATTCGTATACATGATTTGTTTTCAGGAAGGCAGTGAGTTGCTGCGCAACAGTTTAGATTTTTTTGTTGTTGAGAGGAATGGAAGATTCGATATAGGAAGATTGCTTTTTATATTTTCTGGGTCAAGGTTTGGCTTTTTCAAGAGAGGCTTTATTACTGCCACTTTTAGTGAGTTTGGTACACATCTGGTGGATAGAGAGACGTAGGAGGGCCAAGCACAGGAAGCAGCTCTTTCAGTAGTTTAGTTGGAATAGGGTCCAGTATGCAGCTTGAAGGTTTAGAGGCCATGATTATTTTCATCATTGTGTCAAGAGATATAGTACTAAAACATTTGAGTGTCTCCCTTGATCCTAGGTCCTGGTAGAGTTGTGCGGACTCAGGACAACTGAGCTTTGGAGGAATACGCAGATTTAAAGAGGAGTCCGTCATTTGCTTTCTAATGATCACCAATGACTGGAACGAATTGCAAAAATCACTGAAGCTGGAGACTCGTATCTCCCTCACTAACTTTAAGTATCGGCTGTCAGAGCAGCTTACAGATAATTACACCTGTGCATAGCCCACCTGTAAATAGCCCATCCAACTACCTCATCCTCATATTATATTTTGTTTTTTCTCCTTTGCACCCCAGTATCTCTACTTGCACATTCATCTTCTAAACATATAACACTCCAGTGTTTAATTGCTATATTGTAATTACTTCGAGACTGCGGCCTATTTATTGCCTTGCCTCCCTAATCTTACCACATTTGCACACACTGTATATAGACTTTTCTATTGTGTTATTGACTGTACGTTTGTTAATCCCATGTGTAACTGTGTTGTTGTTTGTGTCACACTGCTTTGCTTTATCTTGGCCAGGTTGCAGTTATAAATGAGAACTTGTTCTCAACTGGCCTACCTGGTTAAATAAAGGTGGAAATCTGTCCTTTGGTCTAATGAGTCCAAATTTGAGATTTTTGGTTCCAACCACCGTGTCTTTGTGAGACGCAGCGTAGGTGACCGGATGATCTCTGCATATGTGGTTCCCACCGTGAAGCATGGTGGTGTGATGGTGCTTTGCTGGGGACATGGTCTGATTTAGAATACAAGGCACACTTAACCAGCATGGCTACCACAGCAGTCTGCAGCGATACACCATCCCATCTGGTTTGTGCTTAGTGGGACTATCATTTGTTTTTCAACAGGACAATGACCCAACACACCTCCAGGCAGGGTATGGGTTATTTTACCAAGGAGAGTGATGCATCAGATGACATAGCCTCCATAATCACCCAACCTCACCCCAATTGAGATGGTTTGGGATGAGTTGGACTGCAGTAAAGGAAAAGAAGCCAACAAGTGCTCCGCATGTGGGAACTCCTTCAAGACTGTTGGAAAAGCATTCCAGGTGAAGCTGGTTGAGAGAATGCCAAGTGTGCAAATCTGTCAAAGGCAAACAGCGGCTACTTTGAAGAATCTAAAATATATTTGGATTTGTTTAACATTTTTTGGGTTACTACATGAGTCCATTGTTTTCCACAACGTAGAAAATAGTAAAAAAAAATAAGGAAAAACCCTTGAATGAGTAGGTTTCCCAACTTTTGACTGGTAATGTATATAGGGAAAGGAATATCTTTTTATTTTATTTTTAATTGCACTGGGGCCTTTAAATACTTAAACAAAATTGTAAAAGGTTCAGGGTGGCAGCTTAACAAATTGATTGTAATTCAAAAAGGTCAAATAAAAATGTAAGCCATGTATGTATGTATTAAAAAACAAGTACAAATTTTATTGTATTTTTTCTTTACAAAGGCCTGTTTTTCCCAACAAGTTCATTTTTCTTAAACAAAATATAACAGCTTCTCATCGACCTGGACTGACAAAAAAAAAGAAATAAAAAAAATATACAAATGTCTGTAATTAAAAAAATAGGACAAAAGGAGGGATGCAGAGAGCAGGCAGAGAGATGAGAGAAATTAACATATTTGAAGAAAAGGAGAGAAACACAGCTGTTCGGTTTTAAGTCACAGCAAAAAGAGCTTGATCAACATAGTAAAAATCTGTGGTGCCATCGTCGTCCTTGATTCAGGCAGTACAGACCGGGAAGTGCTTCATATCAATAATCTCTAATTATTGATTATTAAGAGATTCTCTAACAACCAACAATCTCTCAGGACACCAGTGCTGAAATATGATGCACACATCTTCAGCATAATTTTTTTTTTTTAAACTGAACAGAAGAAACAACCAAGAAGATAAATATCTCTGATGAGGACGATGAAGATACTGGCGGTGTCCCAAATGGAACCCTATTCCCTACCTTGTGCACTCTATACCAGGGCCCTGGTAAACAGTAGTTCACTATTTAGTGTGCCATTTGGGCCATAACGCAGTAGTCAGTAAGTATAGCTCCTATTCTAACCAGATTTGAAGTTCACACAAAATGATAATTTCCCCCTACAACAGACAATAAGATGTTTCTGCTCTCTTGCCAACGCCTAATGGAATTGTCATGCGTTTTGGCTTGACAATGACAACAGAGTTAGGCAAGAGCACAAACAGATCTGGGACAAGGCTAAATAGACATAATATTGTAACCAGTTATGAAGTTGAATCACAAAATGAATTAGCTTCGTCAACCCAAATGTCCCACTGGAGCCAAGTTCTCACACAGGAAGAGCTTCATGTAGACAGTGGCTACGTCGACAATGGAACCCTATATGCTAAATAGTGCACTAGTTTTGGCCAGTGCCTCATGTAGTGAATAGGGTGCCGTTTCATACGTAGACAAGGACTAAGGAAATCCCAGAAAAATATAACATTTAAGACAAAAAACGAACACAGCATCAATTGGCAATAGAGCATGGAGGGATGAAACAAGAAAAAAACGGTCAAAATAAATGGAATGTTTTTACAGCATCATTTCAGATTCAGCATTCCTAGAAACTCCTGTTCTTCCCTGATCACGAGATCTATACAGGAAAACTCATGGCCCTAGTTGTAGCCTTAAACATGGTTCAGGAAAAACTACTGACCCATAGCGTCATATCAACATATCATAGGAAGTGAGTGAGAGACTCCAGGCTTCCAGTCCCTAACCCAAAACAAACTGACAACATGGAGGGGTACGAGGGGAAAGGGACTGGGGTAAATGTCTAGTTCAGTGCTTGTGTAGGAGTTGAGCTCTACCCGTTGGGTTAGGATATGCCCCCGGGGGGTTTCAAATCTAATGGTCTCAGAGGGCATACGATCCCTGTTAGCACCATCAGAGAAAAATACTACATTCTTCAACGCATGTAGTTACATGTGTGTTATGACTGTACACGTTGACAAAGACGGGTTGGCTGAGCATTTCACGAACATTATGCACACGCATCGATGAGGCCGTGTGGTATTAGGATTCTGAGCGGTCAGATAGCTTGCAACAATGCCTGGAAGCTGCCTTGTGGGGAATCGTCGGTGGCTCGTTTCAGCTACCATGTCTTGTTTTAAGGTGTTTTGACTATGGCTCAAATTCACTAGCTAGCTAAGCAACAACTGTAAGAATGTATTTGAGAGAAGTGTATTTATGTTTTCAATAAACATTGAGACAAAATATAATTTACGTGTCAACAATCTTAGCCAATCCTGTCTGTTTTGCCCCATAGTTGCGCATGCATTGGTTTTGTTGCTAGACAACCAACCCGTCTATACTGTATGCATGTTATGTTCTCTTGTTGGGAGGTGCATAGATTCATATTGGGTGAAGGGGTGATGTTTTTAAAAACACTTTTGCCTAATATTCAACACTACCCCACCTATAAAACAAATTTACTGTAGCTTGGTATTGCATAAATACCTAAAACCGTTTAGTGCATAGTCACTGAAATAAACAAAAATCAAAAAGAGACCTAATTGGAAACTATCCTCTTCTTGGTAAACCCGACACTTAGGAAAACTTTTTTTTCTTCTAGAAAAGATGGAAAACAACTTTGAAAGGTTAAGAGAATGGTCCACTGCTTGCTTCTATGTAACCCTAATAGAGCTAGTGACACAGCTTATTCTGTAAGTTTCATTCATACATGTGATTGATGGGATCCAGCTAAGTACCAGCTGTGTTGTATTCTGCCAGAGCCAACCTATCGCTGTCTATGGTCTTAAAGACTTTCCAGACAGGAAGCGATCGGGCGGAGCAAGGTTGCCAAATTAGAGCAGATACCCATTTTCTCCGCCTCGGCTGAGCAGCCTTTATGAGCAACGCCGATCGCTCCGCCTGAAAAGAATCCCGCTGCAGCTTTGTCTGGAAAGCCCTTTACGATAGACTGCCATATTGAGCCAACTTCTTCATCTGTGATTTAAAAGCACACGATCTGACCAGAGCTTATCATACCTACTGGCTGACTCCAGTCATTATAATGCCAAAGACAGGTTCAAAAAAAGAAACATCTATATCAAAAAGTAGTCAGGCGTCTGGAGGGAATCTTTGTGATCGTCTTCTACAGTGGGTGGGTATCGCTAACGTGTGTGTGTTCCATTTGTTGATCACTGGTTTATGATTGAATTTGGATTTTAGTAGAACAAATGTCATTGTTTCGCTCTACCAGTCAGATGCTGTCTGATTGTGTTTGTATTGGTGTGTGTGTGTGTGTGTGGCAGCGAACAGTTCATCAAGCAGTCCTCTCCCTTGATTTCAAACTCTCTGGAGAGAACACGTTGTGTGTATATACAGTATGTATTGGTGTGTGTGTGTATATATATATATGTATAGGTGTGTGTGTAGTAGCTAACAGTTCATTGAGCAACCTTGGCTCATGCTGTCTGAAACTGTATAGAGAACACGGTATGTGTATCTCTGTGTTAGTTCATGGAGCAGTCCTCCTCTCCCTCACTGTCGGAGGCCGTGTCAGAGCCGGTGGTATCCATGGAGACGTGGGCAGGGCTAACGATGACTGCTCGTCTCCTCTCCTCCTCAGCACTGCCCCTCCTCTCTTGGGCACGTTCGATGTGCTGGATGGCCTGGAGGGCAGAGGTCATAGAGAATTCTAAGGTTAGAGGTCATGATTCAGTGACGCTATATGTAATGGGGTTATCTATACACCTCACACTCAAACATACGCTCTCTGTCCATCTCAAACACAAACAGTACTATAACACTACAGACATCATAGAGAGCACAAGGACACATAATGAACTTCACTATAGAAACCCTAAAGAGCACAAGGACACACTCTCCCTCACCTGTACGATGGTATCCAGGTTCTGCCGGGACGTTGACACTGTGCTGGTGTTGGAGGCGGGGCTCATGGTAACCACGGTGACGTGGTGCGGGGTCAGCGTGGGGGCGGGGACGATGACCGTGGGGTGGTGAGTGGGGGCTGGGGACCGCACCTAAAGGAGGAGAAGAGATGGTGAGAATAAGAAGAGTTGAGAAATGAGAAGAGAGAAAAGGTGAAAAATTAGGAGTAAGAGGGTACAAGGAGAGGAAGGGAAATAAAACATTCACATTCCTTCCATTCAAAAATGGTTTGCGTTTCCCCATCTGTGGATTGTGTGTGTCTCTCTCTGTCTGTGTCTCTGTACCGGTGACCCGCCTGTGTCCTCCACCTGTAACCCGTGTGTCTCTGTACCTGTGACCCGCCTGTGTCCTCCACCTGTAATCCGTGTGTCTCTGTAACCCGTGTGTCCTCCACCTGTAACCCGTGTGTCTCTGTACCTGTGACCCGCCTGTGTCCTCCACCTGTAACCAGTGTGTCTCTGTACCTGTGACCCGCCTGTGTCCTCCACCTGTAACCCGTGTGTCTCTGTACCTGTGACCCGCCTGTGTCCTCCACCTGTAACCCGTGTGTCTCTGTACCTGTGACCCGCCTGTGTCCTCCACCTGTAACCTGTGTGTCTCTGTACCTGTGGGCTGTGTGCTGCGTGTCTGTCCCTCTCTGCGCTGGTCTCTGCATGGAGCTGCTGTAGCCTCAGTAAGGTCTGGGTCTGGATGTGAGCCTGCTCCTCCTGGACCTGCTGGGTGATCACCTTCAGCCTCTCTGGGTGCAGCACCATGTCCAGAGAACGCACCTGGATGGACAAAGACACGGGGGAGAAGGGTGATCAGTCGTTATGTCTATGTTCCTCTTCACTCTACCTTCCCTCTTTTCATTCTCAGTCCCTCATTGTATCCTTCTTCCCCATCACTAGTTCACCTCTCCTCAGTCTCACCACCTCTTAGTTCAACCTTCTCTCCATCCCTTCTTCTAACTCCCCCCTCTGGCTAGGGACAGCAGGATGAGCAGTCTCTCCCACATCTCCCCGCCCACCATCCTTCTCTCACCTGTTCCTCCAGTATCATCCTCGCCGAGCGCTCCTTGTCCAGCTGTTGTCGGAGCTCCAACATCTCTCTCCTCAGCTCCTCGGCTTTCTCCTCCTCCAGAATGTCTGGGGAGCCGATCCCTTCATCCTTCTCCTCCGCCCCACGCCTCCTCTTTGGGGAGGAACCACTGAACTCCTGCAGGAGGAGAGGAGACCGGATGAGAGGGAGCATTTTGACTAGTTATGGCCATGCCATGAACAGTTAATAGTTTGCCGTTGTAATTGTTAGGGAGAAAGTATTTATACTGTACACACAAATGTAATGGATCACTTTACACGTTCATGTACTTTTGTACATATTAAAAAAGTCACAAGTTACAATATGTTTATTCATTTCTATGGCTAGACTTGGCTATATGAAGTTAATATAAATGGATGAATGTCTACCTGTATGAAGCGTTTGAGCTGGTTGTTCTGCTGCAGTAGCTGGGTCTTCTCTTGCTCCAGAGCAAAGATGTAGTCTGACGTCTGCTGTAGGATGGCAGCCTGAATAGACAGGAATAATATCAGAAAGTTAGGTCAGAATCAATACTCTCAGAAACAGTTTCCTTGAATCCTCCATGGGTGGTATGGACTAGAGGTCGACTGATTATGATTTTTCAACGCAGATACTGATTAATCGGACGATTTATTTATATATATATGAGATAATGACAATTACAACAATACTGAATGAACACTTATTTTAACTTAATATAATACATCAATAAAATCAATTCAGTCTCAAATAAATAATGAAACATGTTCAATTTGGTGTAAATAATGCAAAAACAATGTGTTGGAGAAGAGAGTAAAAGTGCAATATGTGCTATGTAAGAAAGCTAACGTTTAAGTTCCTTGCTCAGAACATATGAAAGCTGGTGGTTCCTTTTAACATGAGTCTTCAATATTCCCAGGTAAGAAGTCTTAGGTTGTAGTTATTATAGGACTATTTCCCTCTATACCATTTGTATTTCATTAACCTTTGACTATTGGATGTTCTTATAGCCACTTTAGTATTGCCAGTGTAACAGAATAGCTTCCGTCCCTCTGGTTAGCATGCGCTAACTAGCTAGCCATTTCACTTTGGTTACACCAGCCTCATCTCGGGAGTTAATAGGCTTGAAGTCATAAACAGCGCAGTGCTTGACGCACAACGAAGAGCTGCTGGCAAAACGCACAAAAGTCCTGTTTGAATGAATGTTTACGCGCCTGCTTCTGCCTACCACCGCTCAGTCAGATTATATGCAACCCAGGACACGCTAGATAATCTAGTAATATCATCAACCATGTGTAGTTAACTAGTGATTATTTTTTATAAGATAAGTTTAATGCTAGCTAGCAACTTACCGTGGCTTACTGCATTCACATAACAGGCAGTCTCCTTGTGGAGTGCAACGAGAGAGAGGCAGGTCGTTATTGCGTTGGACTAGTTAACTGAAAGGTTGCAAGATTGGATCCCCGAGCTGACAAGGTGAAAATCTGTCGTTCTGCCAATGAACAAGGCAGTTAACCCACAGTTCCTAGGCCGTCATTGAAAATAAGAATGTGTTCTTAACTGACTTGCCTAGTTAAATAAATGTATGATTATAAAAAATAAATAAATGTATTTTTTATATCGGCGCCCAAAATACTGATTGTTATGAAAACTTGAAATCGGCCCTAATTATTCTGCCATTCCGATTAATCGGTTGACCTCTACTCTCTATACCATGTATTTTTCATATACCTTTGACTATTGGATGTTCTAATAGGTACTGTAGTATTGCCAGCCTAATCTCGGGAGTCGATAGGCTTGAAGTCATGAACAGTGCAATGCTTGAAGCATTGCGAGGAGCTGCTGGCAAATGCAGGAAAGTGCTGTTTGAATGAATGCTTACGAGCCTGCTGCTGCCTACCACCGCTCAGTCAGACTGCTCTATCAAAGACTTAATTATAATATAATAAACACACAGAAATACGAGCCTTGGGTCAATAATATGGTCAAATCCAGAAAAATAATTAAATTATTCTGTCAGTGAAATACGGAACCGTTCCGTATTTTATCTAACGGATGGCATCCCTAAGTCTAAATATTGCTGTTACATTGTACAACCTTCAATGTTATGTCATAATTATGTACAATTCTGGCAAATTAATTACGGTCTTTGTTAGTAAGAAATGGTCTTCACACAGTTCGCAATGAGCCAGGCAGCCCAAACTGCTGCATATACCCTGACTCTGCTTGCACAGAACACAAGAGAAGTGACACAATTTCCCCAATTAAAAGAAATTCATGTTAGCAGGCAATATTAGCTAAATATGCAGGTTTAAAAATATATACTTGTGTATTGATTTTAAAGAAAGGCATTAATGTTTATGGTTAGGTACATTGGTGCAACGGCAGTGCTTTTATCACTAATGCGCTTGTTATATCATCACCCGTTCAGCGAAGTAGGCTGTGATTCGATGATAAATTAACAGGCACCGAATCGATTATATGCAACGCAGAACAAGCTAGATAAACTAGTAATCGGCCATAACCGGTGTCCAAAAACGCTGATTGCCGATTGTTATGAAAACTTGAAATGGGCCATTCCGATTAATCGGTCAACCTCTAGTATGGACACAAACACAGTTAGATTATGGTCCCGCTCTCCTACCTTGCTGAGTTTCTCGCCGTCTGTGTGTGGCAGGAGTGTTTTCAGCGACTGGAACCCTGCGTTGATGCTCTGCATGCGGCGCCGCTCGTTACTATTGGCGATCTCCCGGCGGATACGCCTCTCCTGGTCCTGAGCAGTCTCCGGGCTGAGCGGGATGTTGGCCAGACTGAAGGGAGAAATGATGGGATAGAAGGAGAGATGGCGAGAAAGACAGAGGGAAATGGAGACAAAAGTTACATTTTATTCAGATGTATTGTAGTTTAGTCTGCTTTTCACCTCGTGTCTAATTAGAAATTACATGGTTAGAAATTCCTATCATGCAGATGTAGCTTGGTGGAAAACACAGTGCACATGCAGGTAGTACAGCGCTTCCCACTCCCCTGCAACCACACCCCCCACCTACATTTCACTTCGGTTCGTGACTAGGGCTATTATAAGGTCAGGTCCTGGAGTTTCCCTGAACTCACTGCCCTTCAACCCATTTAATGGTTGCTAACCTACCCTGTTCTGTTTACTCAGCCAGAGTAATATGTAAACCATATAACCTCCAGAGATAACATATTGTACATCAGTGAATGTCCTACAACAGGATTTCCCCAAACTTGGTCCTGCACATTTTGGTTCTCCTAGCACTACACAGCTGATTCAAATAACCAACTCCTCAAGCTTTGATTATTGGAATCAGCTGTGTACTGCTAGGGTAAAATACAAAACGGGGCCCAGGACAGAGTTTGGGAAACCATGCTCTACAAGGTTTACAAAGAAGTAGAATAACCAGATCTCGGGAAACGTGTCTGACAGCTAGGCTTACAATCATTCACAACGCGACAGTTAACTGTCACACAACATCTTAAGAGGGGGAAATGTAGGCCTGTTAGCAGACCGAGTATCTATGCACACAATGCTTAGACTCACAATAGCTATTTGTTTAGTCAACTGAATAGAGTACAGTAAGCAAGACAAATAAGATATGCCTAAATCAATACTAATAAAATGTTAAATGGACAACCAAAAATCTAATACTTTTGAGATGGAATGCATCCAAGCCATTGGCGATGTGAGCCTATAGACTAGTACAGACTAGCGTACTGCAATCTAGATTTGAACGCTGCCTTCATTCATAAACTCTGTTTCTGCTCCAAAAGATTCTAGAAGCGTGTTTAGCTATAAACCCCTGGTTGATCGAGCGCTTCTCACATACATTGGTTGAGTGAGCAGACTTAGTACAACGAAATATTGTAGCTAGCACGTATATATGGTAGCTAACAAGCTTGTTGTCGGCCGACCAACGAAACAGAATGTATATGTGCAAATCCTTCGCCAAAATACGTAGCTAGTTTGGTAGCCTAGTGAAATTTGACACCAAGACCACCCCCTTCACATAGAGAACAATGCTTTTTGCCTACCTATTTGAAACACTATTACAGCGTCGACTTCACAAAAACGGGGTCTTTCTACAAAATATGAATAAATAAAATTAAAGTAGTTGAATATAACTTAGTATGGACGAAATTGTGTGATGTTTATTATTTAAATGCTGTTGCGGATGTTGAACACACACCACCGCCATGCTACTAAGCTCGAGAGCTTAGCCAATTTCAGTACGCGACACATAAGCATGGCCGCGCTACCCACGAGCTAGCTGGCTAGCCACGGCAGGCATATTTACTCGCTACACCTCGTAGGTTCCCTACATGTGTGACCCAAAGCCAGTAAACACGCACATACTGTTAGGTTGTGTCACAAAAGTACAACTGCATTATTTTTGTCGACCTGTTGGGGAAGGAACACCGTAGACAACATCTGGAATGCGAGCTAGCGGATGCTAGCTACACAGCAGCGGGCAGTGTGATTAGTAACCACGTGGTTCGTGTTAGCTGGATACAAAATGTATCGATTTCAAGTATTTATTTACATTTTTCGCTACAACTGTAACCACCAACGGCCATTATTAACACCACTAGCCGTTACGATGTTTCGGGACACATATTTAATGATTGCTTTCGTCCCGCCCTCGGGGTATGCGCTCATATGCGCACAGCTAACAAGAAATCATAGCTTCCTTCAACCAATGTTGTGCCAATATTGTTGTAGCTAGATTGCTAACTACATGCAGGCTACTAGCTAGTTAGTAAGCAGATAACTCACAGTTGCAATCAAAATACACAATACACATCTTATCGGAAGCGTGATTGTGCAATACACACCTACAAAGCCCTCCAATAACATCCTTCTCCGATTTCTTGAATTGTTGTAAAGCCTTCTCCGTAGGCATCATGAAGTATTCCATGCTTTAGCTACCAAGCTACTTAACGTTAGATATCTTCAGCTGTAACCCCTTGAGCCTGCTCTGTGTTTGAGGCTATTTTTCCTATTTCCTTGCCGTAAAAATAAAAAATACACTCCTGTACTATGTTCGATTGCACATAGCTAAGTATTGCGTAGTATTGTTGGAGGTTGTAGCTAAAAGTCTAGCTAAGCTAACTGTGTGTGGCTCCAGCTGATGCGGATTTCCCTGCGTGCGTGTGGCGCCTCCGCCTACTACTACGTGTGTGTTTGCAGCTGATCTCTGTGTCTCGAGGCGGGAAACAGCTGGTCGGAATCAAGGAGAGCACGGCAGCTTTTTCTCTCTGTGCAGAGCAGACCAGACTACGCACAAACAAAGAGCTACTTTGAGACAGAAGCAGTAGGGCCTATTGAACAAGGAACGGCCAACTGGTGCTTATAAAAACATGTAAAATACACTAAAGAGAAAATGAAAACAGGAGGCCAGGCCAAGGCAACAAACCAAAGTCAAGTACAATAACAAACAACCCATTTGCCTATATTCTATAAAACAACGATATATTCTATTCTAATTTATTATATTCTTTAAAAACAAAAATAGATGACATGTTGTTATGCCAGTGCCTATCAGGTCAAATACATTTGAAAGTCCTGATGTTATGTCTATACCGTAATAAAAACCTTTATTACCAAGTAGCATTATGATAGCTATGGTAAATTATCGAAATGGATTGTAGCCTATGTAACAGCAACCCCTATTCTTATTCAGGTTAAAGCTATATAGCCAGTATAGCCCAATAGTTTATAGTAAGAAGGCTATTGGTCTAGTATGGCATAAGACTAGGGGAGTAAACACGTTGTGTGATAGCCTATCTGGAAATGTTGCAGTAGTCTGATGAGTATAGGCGTATATACGAATGAGTATAGGCGTATTGGCTATAACTATGCGATATAGGACAACGGAATATGCTCCACAATCTTCACATATCTATTTTTGTTAAGATGTTTCATTTTATATGAAAAAAATCTATAGCTCTTCCATGCACCCTTTGACCAGCAGATGGTAGACTAAACCTTCTCATGCAGTTATGGTCATCAAACCAAGGTGTGGGTTTTCGTGATGGCTGTATCATATAAATTCAGGAAAACAAACGTTTTATTTTTGGTCTTAATTTAAGGTTAGGGTTAGGCATACGGCTAGCCTATGTGACAGGTTAAGGTTAGGTTTAAAGAAATAAGCAGGGTTTAGCCATAATTATGACTTTGTGGCTGTGGAAACTAGTGACGAACCAAAGTGTGCACCCCAAACATAAAAAATAAAAACAACTTTATAAGTATCCAGGTATTTCAATAACCTATTATGTTGAATACAAAACATGAGCTGGTGCACACATACACATATACAATTATTTCATCTAGAGGTGCTGTCTAACGGCGGATGAACTATAAGCTATAAAAAATAAAGTGAGTGCACACTATATATAAACTCCCAGTCATTTATCGGGTAAATCACCAACGTTTCGGCATCACTGTGCCTTCTTCAGGAGAAGAAGTGTGTGTGAGAGAGAGAGACAGAGAGATGAAGAAAGGGAGAAGTCAGCTGTGAGACGGAGAAATAGAGAATATCTGTGAGAGAGATGCGTGTTTTTTGTTCACTCGAGTGTTGTTTTCTTTCTTCAGATAGAGAGAGGCTTTTGTGAGTGTAATGTTTTCTGATAGTTTATTTCACTTGTGTTTATTATCTATTCCACTTGCATTGGCAATGTAAACATATGTTTCCCAAGTCAATAAAGCCCATTGAATTGAGAGCGAGAAACATGAGAAAGAGAGAGACTTGAAGGAAAGGTTGGAAATGAGCCGAGGACAACCTTCGTGTTCGGGAAGTGATAGGCGGGAACGAGAAGGCAAGGGAGGCATGCGCTGAGCTGGAAGAGGTAGGCTGCTAGGGTCTGTTACGGAACAGAGGAGTGGTGGTGGCTGCGTGGGGGAATAGGGGCTGGACTGGGTCTTGGTCTGTCTACGTACACAGCAGACGACCACGGGGAGGCTGGAACCACACAGTCACGTCTCCTGCTGAGGGGTGTAGCCGGAAAAAAGAGAAAGAGAGAGAGAGAATAGAACGACAGAGAGCCACGCACGGCTCAGCTGAGGCAAGCAAACGATTGGAGTAGAAATCGTGAGAGACAACCGCTGGAAGCGAACAGTGGAAGGGAGGAAGGAAAGAGAAAACAGACAGGACCAAATCTGCCAGCGACTACCACCTCCTCTCCATCTCGATGGTTAGCTGCGCACCCACATAGACCAATGACACCCCCCGCCCTCTTCTAAAAAGACAACTAGGGGGATGACCGCCTACCGAGAAGGCAGTTGACTAGCGTCGTAACTAAGCGATGCACCTTCTTTCCAAGAGCGCAAGCTTGAAGCTATATTTGATCCTAACATAGGCTATTTGACGAATGTCAGTGTTGACATTATTTCCTAACAGTGTTGTGGTTATTGACAACGAGGCTCGGTTTGTTTTCGAGACTCTGTAAAGCAAAGTTTTTTTTTCTGCTGGACGTGTTTTTTTTCAGTGCGTCCTGGATTTCCATACTCGCAGAAAAACAGATGATTATTTTTGCGACAAGCTAGGCCTATTTGTAAAGAAATATAGCAGTAGAACGAACGGACTCCTTTGGGGTGGGTTTTTATGTCTTTATTTTCCGTACAGTCTGTTATATATATATTATATTCTATCGACAAAGGTTCGACAAGCGCCTACTAAACTTGTCTCTTGAATAGACACCCTTCTGTAGCCTATCAACCGTTTGAAACGGATGTGTGCACATCAAGAAGATACTGAGAAGTGACAGTAGAGGAGACATCCAACGAGGAGAGCCGACAAGGATACTTACTATACGTTCGCGTCCAGTGGAGACAAGGCTTTTATAAGGTAAACACACACAGACACTCAGACATCCATGTTCTCCCATGGGAGTCCATGACATATTCTTACTTTGCATACGTGTCCTTTATTCCCCTATAATAATTTCGCTGTGGTAACGTATGTAAACTACTATATTTATAGACTACGTAGATTTGATCAATTCGGCTCCTGTGGGAAATTTGGTTGCTCGTGACCGGTTGTCGGTCTAGACTGGATGTCACGGTCCGTTATGTTGTCAGTCTGACATGTCTGGACACCATATTATTTTGCCTGTGTAGCCTAAATGTCACATTTGATATTGTATCCAACATCCCATATTCGTTCCTTTAACATCTTCCTTTAACATCTCAC
The DNA here is from genome assembly GCF_034236695.1 of Oncorhynchus nerka. Taxonomy (NCBI): domain Eukaryota; kingdom Metazoa; phylum Chordata; class Actinopteri; order Salmoniformes; family Salmonidae; genus Oncorhynchus; species Oncorhynchus nerka. Next base: position 24,772,395 of record NC_088410.1, on the reverse strand, counting down.
CACAGGCTGCTTTAAAATGACATGTAGGCTACATATGTGTGACTTGATTGAACGGTCTGTCACAGACTAGATCATATCCAGCCAACCGGAATAGTGTGCAATAGTGTTCTGTTAAAGTTGATTGACCGTTCACGACCATTCATGACCTAACCTGCCCTTATTTTCAACAATGGCCTTTCCAAAATGTCTCTCAAATGAGACATGTTGAGTAAGCCTAGTATAGTATAGGCCCTAGTTCCAGAACATTTGATTAGATTGCAGTGAGTTTAGTGGTAGGCCTATATGAGACATTTGGAGTGATAGAGTTTGGAGCCTAAATCCAGTTAAAGTGTACAGAGAGTTGGCTTTTTTAACACTAACCAGAAGGAGATAATGAGATTAGCCCTAAAGGTCAGAGTGAAACACTGGGAACGTGTTTGATTGGACAACCAGCCTACTGGGCACCCACTACTTGAATCAAAGTTGTTTCCATGTCATTTCAATGAAATGACGTTGAACCAACGTGGAATAGACGTTGAATGGACGTCTGTGTCCAGTGGGAGTCCTTGTCAACGTACTGATAAGTGTGTGTTATGCCCACACAGAGGTTTCAGGAATCTTACATCTGGTCTATTGTGGGCCAATAATAAAGATGACTGGCCCTTAGTTTGACCACACACACACACACACACACACACACACACACACACACACACACACACACACACACACACACACACACACACACACACACACACACACAACCACACTCACACAAACAGTGCAAAAGGAGTCTGAGGGGAACTAGATACAATACGCAGATACACCCAACATCACCACAGCAGGAAAAGAGAGGGCCTAGTTCCAGGCTTCTCGGAGACAAAGCGGCCCTTAAGAAGCAATGATGCAACGGGACTGTAACAGACCCACCCCCCACCACCACCACCGCACACACACAGAGAAAGAGACAGTGGGAAAATAATATCATAATACAATCCAGCAGCGATCACAGAAAGGAGAAAGCTCTCTGGACTGGACCTCACCAGACTGACTCTACTGGACCTCACCAGACTGACTCTACTGGACCTCACCAGACTGATTACTGGACATCACCAGACTGATTACTGGACCTCACCAGACTGATTACTGGACCTCACCAGACTGACTCTACTGGACCTCACCAGACTGATTACTGGACCTCACCAGACTGATTACTGGACCTCCCCAGACTGATTACTGGACCTCACCAGACTGATTACTGGACCTCACCAGACTGACTACTGGACCTCACCAGACTGACTCTACTGGACCTCACCAGACTGACTCTACTGGACCTCACCAGACTGACTCTACTGGACCTCACCAGACTGACTCTACTGGACCTCACCAGACTGACTCTACTGGACCTCACCAGACTGATTACTGGACCTCACCAGACTGATTACTGGACCTCACCAGACTGATTACTGGACCTCACCAGACTGATTACTGGACCTCACCAGACTGATTACTGGACCTCACCAGACTGATTACTGGACCTCACCAGACTGATTACTGGACCTCACCAGACTGACTCTACTGGACCTCACCAGACTGATTACTGGACCTCACCAGACTGATTACTGGACCTCACCAGACTGACTCTACTGGACCTCACCAGACTGATTACTGGACCTCACCAGACTGACTACTGGACCTCACCAGACTGACTTACTGGACCTCACCAGACTGACTCTACTGGACCTCACCAGACTGATTACTGGACCTCTGGACCTCACCAGACTGACTCTACTGGACCTCACCAGACTGATTACTGGACCTCACCAGACTGATTACTGGACTGATTACTGGACCTCACCAGACTGACTACTGGACCTCACCAGACTGATTACTGGACCTCACCAGACTGATACTGGACCTCACCAGACTGACTAACTGGACCTCACCAGACTGATTACTGGACCTCACCAGACTGATTACTGGACCTCACCAGACTGACTCTACTGGACCTCACCAGACAGACTGACCTCACTGATTACAGACCTCACCAGACTGACTTACTGGACCTCACCAGACTGATTACTGGACCTCACCAGACTGACTGACCTCACCAGACTGACTACTGGACCTCACCAGACTGACTCTACTGGACCTCACCAGACTGACTCTACTGGACCTCACCAGACTGATTACTGGACCTCACCAGACTGACTTACTGGACCTCACCAGACTGATTACTGGACCTCACCAGACTGATTACTGGACCTCACCAGACTGACTTACTGGACCTCACCAGACTGATTACTGGAGACTGATTCACCAGACTGATTACTGGACCTCACCAGACTGACTCTACTGGACCTCACCAGACTGGACCTCACCAGACTGACTGGACCTCACCAGACTGACTACTGGACCTCACCAGACTGACTACTGGACCTCACCAGACTGACTCTACTGGACCTCACCAGACTGACTAACTGGACCTCACCAGACTGATTACTGGACCTCACCAGACTGATTACTGGACCTCACCAGACTGACTCTACTGGACCTCACCAGACTGATTACTGGACCTCACCAGACTGATTACTGGACCTCACCAGACTGATTACTGGACCTCACCAGACTGATTACTGGACCTCACCAGACTGATTACTGGACCTCACCAGACTGACTCTACTGGACCTCACCAGACTGACTCTACTGGACCTCACCAGACTGATTACTGGACCTCACCAGACTGACTACTGGACCTCACCAGACTGACTCTACTGGACCTCACCAGACTGATTACTGGACCTCACCAGACTGATTACTGGACCTCACCAGACTGACTTACTGGACCTCACCAGACTGATTACTGGACCTCACCAGACTGATTACAGGACCTCACCAGACTGACTCTACTGGACCTCACCAGACTGACTCTACTGGACCTCACCAGACTGATTACTGGACCTCACCAGACTGACTACTGGACCTCACCAGACTGACTACTGGACCTCACCAGACTGACTCTACTGGACCTCACCAGACTGACTAACTGGACCTCACCAGACTGATTACTGGACCTCACCAGACTGATTACTGGATCTCACCAGACTGACTCTACTGGACCTCACCAGACTGATTACTGGACCTCACCAGACTGATTACAGGACCTCACCAGACTGACTCTACTGGACCTCACCAGACTGATTACTGGACCTCACCAGACTGATTACAGGACCTCACCAGACTGACTCTACTGGACCTCACCAGACTGACTCTACTGGACCTCACCAGACTGATTACTGGACCTCACCAGACTGACTACTGGACCTCACCAGACTGACTCTACTGGACCTCACCAGACTGATTACTGGACCTCACCAGACTGACTACTGGACCTCACCAGACTGACTACTGGACCTCACCAGACTGACTCTACTGGACCTCACCAGACTGACTCTACTGGACCTCACCAGACTGATTACTGGACCTCACCAGACTGACTACTGGACCTCACCAGACTGACTACTGGACCTCACCAGACTGACTCTACTGGACCTCACCAGACTGACTCTACTGGACCTCACCAGACTGACTCTACTGGACCTCCTCACCAGACTGATTACTCACCGGACTGACTCACCACCAGACTGACTAACTGGACCTCACCAGACTGACTCTACTGGACCTCACCAGACTGACTAACTGGACCTCACCAGACTGACTCCACTGGACCTCACCAGACTGACTCTACTGGACCTCACCAGACTGACTCTACTGGACCTCACCAGACTGATTACTGGACCTCACCAGATTGACTACTGGACCTCACCAGACTGACTCTACTGGACCTCACCAGACTGATTACTGGACCTCACCAGACTGATTACTGGACCTCACCAGACTGATTACTGGACCTCACCAGACTGATTACAGGACCTCACCAGACTGACTCTACTGGACCTCACCAGACTGACTCTACTGGACCTCACCAGACTGATTACTGGACCTCACCAGACTGACTACTGGACCTCACCAGACTGACTACTGGACCTCACCAGACTGACTCTACTGGACCTCACCAGACTGATTACTGGACCTCACCAGACTGATTACTGGACCTCACCAGACTGACTCTACTGGACCTCACCAGACTGATTACTGGACCTCACCAGACTGATTACAGGACCTCACCAGACTGACTCTACTGGCCCTCACTTACTGACCTCACCAGACTGACTACTGGACCTCACCAGACTGACTACTGGACCTCACCAGACTGACTAACTGGACCTCACCAGACTGACTACTGGACCTCACCAGACTGACTACTGGACCTCACCAGACTGACTGGACCTCACCAGGCTGATTACTGACCTCACCAGACTGACTACTGGACTGGACCTCCTCACCAGACTGATTACTGGACCTCACCAGACTGACTGGACCTCACCAGACTGACTCTCACCACTGGACCTCACCAGACTGATTACTGGACCTCACCAGACTGATTACTGGACCTCACCAGACTGACTCTACTGGACCTCACCAGACTGATTACTGGACCTCACCAGACTGATTACTGGACCTCACCAGACTGACTAACTGGACTGATTACTGACCTCACCAGACTGACTCTGGACTGACTGACCTCACCAGACTGACCAGACCTCACCAGACTGACTACTGGACCTCACCAGACTGGGACCTCACCAGACTGACTACTGGACCTCACCAGACTGACTCTACTGGACCTCACCAGACTGACTCTACTGGACCTCACCAGACTGACTCTACTGGACCTCACCAGACTGACTAACTGGACCTCACCAGACTGACTCTACTGGACCTCACCAGACTGACTAACTGGACCTCACCAGACTGACTCCACTGGACCTCACCAGACTGACTCTACTGGACCTCACCAGACTGACTCTACTGGACCTCACCAGACTGATTACTGGACCTCACCAGACTGACTACTGGACCTCACCAGACTGACTCTACTGGACCTCACCAGACTGATTACTGGACCTCACCAGACTGACTCTACTGGACCTCACCAGACTGATTACTGGACCTCACCAGACTGACTCTACTGGACCTCACCAGACTGACTCTACTGGACCTCACCAGACTGACTCTACTGGACCTCACCAGACTGACTACTGGACCTCACCAGACTGACTCTACTGGACCTCACCAGACTGACTCTACTGGACCTCACCAGACTGACTCTACTGGACCTCACCAGACTGACTTACTGGACCTCACCAGACTGACTCTACTGGACCTCACCAGACTGACTCTACTGGACCTCACCAGACTGACTAACTGGACCTCACCAGACTGACTCTACTGGACCTCACCAGACTGACTTACTGGACCTCACCAGACTGACTCTACTGGACCTCACCAGACTGATTACTGGATCTCACCAGACTGACTCTACTGGACCTCACCAGACTGACTCTACTGGACCTCACCAGACTGACTCTACTGGACCTCACCAGACTGACTACTGGACCTCACCAGACTGACTACTGGACCTCACCAGACTGACTACTGGACCTCACCAGACTGACTAACTGGGTGATGAGAAGACAGCACAGCCATGATGAGAACATATAACAGAAAGGAAGACTCATCGTGTGTGTGTGTGTGTGTGTGTGTGTGTGTGTGTGTGTGTGTGTGTAACGTGTGTGAAGTGTGAAAGTCCCATGAGTACACTCATGAATGTGCTTTGTAGAGTCAAGCGGTATACATATTTTCATACCTTCATACCTTTCCTGTACCATACTGGGGTATAAGGTATTACCGGCAGTGCACACAAAGGGTGCTATTTCTTTCCAACTGTAAGAAAATACAAATAATACTGATCCACGAGGGGATTAGTTGTCTTTGCTGTAACCAAGAAGCTTGGTCTTGCAAGCTAGACACTTAGCTAGCAAGTTAGCAAACCCAATGAATAGCTGGAGCCTGAGCTGGACATCATGTATTTAGCACATCTTAGATAATGAACTTATATTTGTAAGCAGTGGCGTAGCACGCACCGCCAAACTTTAGGGAGCCCGGTATTAAACATGTCAAACTACCCCGGTATACAGGATATACAGGATATACAGTATACCGCCCAAGTCTACAGCTTAGAAACAACAATGTGTGTGAGGGTACGTGTTAGAGCACATGAACATGTGTACGTACGTAGCAACCCCTTGCCAACTATATATACTCCTATACAAGTCCTGGGGGGAGTCCTGGGGGGAACAGTGTGTGATATAGCAAAGTCCTGGGGGGAACAGTGTGTGATATAGCAAAGTCCTGGGGGGAACAGTGTGTGATATAGCAAAGTCCTGGGGGGAACAGTGTGTGATATAGCAAAGTCCTGGGGGGAACAGTGTGTGTGATATAGCAAAGTCCTGGGGGGAACAGTGTGTGATATAGCAAAGTCCTGGGGGGAACAGTGTGTGTGATATAGCAAAGTCCTGTGGGTAACAGTGTGTGGTATAGCAAAGTCCTGGGGGGAACTGTGTGTGATATAGCAAAGTCCTGAGGGGAACTGTGTGTGTGATATAGCAAAGTCCTGGGGGGAACAGTGTGTGATATAGCAAAGTCCTGGGGGGAACAGTGTGTGTGATATAGCAAAGTCCTGGGGGTAACAGTGTGTGATATAGCAAAGTCCTGGGGGGAACAGTGTGTGATATAGCAAAGTCCTGAGGGGAACTGTGTGTGTGATATAGCAAAGTCCTGGGGGGAACAGTGTGTGATATAGCAAAGTCCTGGGGGAACTGTGTGTGTGATATAGCAAAGTCCTGGGGGGAACCGTGTGTGATGTAGCAAAGTCCTGGGGGGAACCGTGTGTGTGATATAGCAAAAGGACCCCTTGGAGCTGTGCCATGCTGGGTAAGCCCTGTGTTGTCTTTGACTGCCCCTGTTTGTACATGAGAGTTCAACGGGTTTAACTCTAGCTAGTTATGAAAACCTTCCCCACTACTCCCCATAGCAGCACATACATGCACGCACACACGCACACACACACACACACACACACACACAGTTAGAGTGGGGAAAGCTGGCCTCCCTCTAACTCTAGCTCTAGTCTGGCTGTGTGTGTGTACTCTAGCTCTAGTCTGGCTGTGAGTTTGTACTCTGGCTCTAGTCTGGCTGTGTGTGTGTGTGTGTGTACTCTAGCTCTAGTCTGGCTGTGTGTGTGTACTCTGGCTCTAGTCTGGCTGTGTGTGTGTACTCTGGCTCTAGTCTGGCTGTGTGTGTGTACTCTGGCTCTAGTCTGGCTGTGTGTGTGTGTGTGTGTGTGTGTACTCTAGCTCTAGTCTGGCTGTGTGTGTGTGTGTACTCTGGCTCTAGTCTGGCTGTGTGTGTGTACTCTGGCTCTAGTCTGGCTGTGTGTGTGTACTCTGGCTCTAGTCTGGCTGTGTGTGTGTACTCTGGCTCTAGTCTGGCTGTGTGTGTGTGTGTACTCTAGCTCTAGTCTGGCTGTGTGTGTGTACTCTGGCTCTAGTCTGGCTGTGTGTGTGTACTCTGGCTCTAGTCTGGCTGTGTGTGTGTACTCTGGCTCTAGTCTGGCTGTGTGTGTGTGTGTACTCTAGCTCTAGTCTGGCTGTGTGTGTGTACTCTGGCTCTAGTCTGGCTGTGTGTGTGTACTCTGGCTCTAGTCTGGCTGTGTGTGTGTACTCTGGCTCTAGTCTGGCTGGGCTCAGACCAGGCATTTTTCTCCTGTTAGACTCTAACCACTAACGACTGCCTCTCTCTGCTCCCCCCAGGAATGTCTTATTCACCTCCTCTCTCTCTCTCTCTCTCTCTCTCTCTCTCTCTCTCTCTCTCTCTCTCTTCAGGTCTGGATGGGCCGGGGAATCACACACACACAGCCTACTGCAGACACACACATGCTGTAGATATACTGTATCCACACATATGTATGCATGGATTCTAGACACACATATTAACAAACACTCATGCATGAATGAACAAACACATGCATACTCAGAAGCAGCTGAAGCACAAACACATGCACACAGGTAAACACACACACACACACACACACACACACACACACACACACACACACACACACACACACGACACACAGGCACGATGCACACACACGGTTTCCCCCAGTATGGATAACACCACCTGTGTGACTCCATACATCTATGAGGGCCCCTGGCCACCCCGACCCCCAACCCACACATCCCTCTCTCCATCCCACTTCTCTAAAAAGAAAATAAAACATCCCTCTTTCCTTTATCCTCCACAGAGCAGTGCGTCTGTGTGTTCACTTCCAAAACAAACACAGACGGAATTCCGCATCTCCTCCCTCTTTCCTCCCTCCTCCCTCCTCTCTCCTCACCCACCTCTCCACTTCTTTCTCTCCCCACATGTATTCTCTCTCGTCCTTTCTCTCTCCCTCATACTTTCTCTCCCTCCCTTGATCTTGCTGGGCTGTGGCAATCATGACTTTTTGTCAGCCGGTTATTGTCATGTAAAAGACTGACGGTCTCATGTTAATTGACCGTTAATTAACATCAACACGTTTAGCATCTCCAGGCCTCCACACATACAAACCGCTGAGACACGCCTTTGGAACATCTACATTTACAAAAAGTCTAATAAATCTATTTAATAGACACCATCACAATAAATCCATAATTTATTTTAGGCAGGTCTAAAGAAACATTATGAAATTACCAGGCTATGTGCCATGACATAGGCTGTAGACTTGTTCATTTAGCTGACAATATATGCTTATAAGTCCCATGCTATTATTTGATATTATATGATTTTATAGTAAGAAGAATATAATTGAACTTAGCAGAATAAATAGAAAGGATATTTTTCCCATTCTGGAAAGAGAGGGGCATATAAAGTGACTATGTTAAGCGTAAAAGTGATCATTCGAAACAGGTCCTAAATGCTACATTTAGAGTTATTTGGCACCTTTAGTTGTGAATGATACAAACTTTAGAATGTCTTAGAAATCAAAACATATGTAGGCTGCATGATGCAACTATAGGTTAGTTAACTCTACCTACATGTACATATTACCTCAACTAACTATAGGTTAGTTAACTCTACCTACATGTACATATTACCTCAACTAACTATAGGTTAGTTAACTCTACCTACATGTACATATTACCTCAACTAACTATAGGTTAGTTAACTCTACAACATAACTCAACTAACTATAGGTTAGTTAACTCTACCTACATGTACATATTACCTCAACTAACTATAGGTTAGTTAACTCTACCTACATGTACATATTACCTCAACTAACTATAGGTTAGTTAACTCTACCTACATGTACATATTACCTCAACTAACTATAGGTTAGTTAACTCTACCTACATGTACATATTACCTCAACTAACTATAGGTTAGTTAACTCTACCTACGTGTACATATTACCTCAACTAACTATAGGTTAGTTAACTCTACCTACATGTACATATTACCTCAACTAACTATAGGTTAGTTAACTCTACCTACGTGTACATATTACCTCAACTAACTGGTGTCCCCGCACATTGACTCCCCTGTAAATACAGTTGAAGTCAGAAGTTTACATACACGTAGGTTGGAGTCATTAAAACTCGTTTTTCAACCACTCCACAAATTTCTTGTTTTAACAAACTATAGTTTTGTCAAGTTGGTTAGGACATCTACTTTGTGCATAACACAAGTCATTTTTCCAACAATTGTTTACAGACAGATTATTTCACTGTATTACAATTCCAGTGGGTCAGAAGTTTACATACACTAAGTTGACCGTGCCTTTAAACAGCTTGGAAAAAATTATGTCATGGCTTTAGAAGCTTCTGATAGGCTAATTGACATAATTTGAGTCAATTGGAGTTGTACCTGTGGATGTATTTCAAGGCCAACCTTCAAACTCAGTGCCTCTTTGTTTGCTTGACATCATGGGAAAATCAAAATAAATCAGCCAAGAACCAATTTCCAAACGCCTGAAGGTACCACGTTCATCTGTACAAACAACAGTACGCAAGTATAAACACCATGGGACCACGCAGCCGTCATACCGCTCAGGAAGGAGACGCGTTCTGTCTCCTAGAGATGAACGTACTTTGGTGCCACTGTTACAAAACCGCCATAAAAAAGCCAGACTACAGTTTTCAACTGCACATGGGGACAAAGATCGTACTTTTTGGAGAAATGTCCTCTGGTCTGATGAAACAAAAACATAGCTGTTTTGGTCATAATGACCATCGTTATGTTTGGAGGAAAAAGGGGGATGATCGCAAGCTGAAGAACACCATCCCAACTTTGAAGCACGGGGGTGCCAGCATCATATTGTGGGGGTGCTTTGCTGTAGGAGGTACTGGTGCACTTGACAAAATAGATGGCATCATGAGGAGGAAAATTACGTGGATATATTGAAGCAACATCTCAAGACATCGGTCAGGAAGTTAAAGCTTGGTCGCAAATGAGTCTTCCAAATGGACAATGACCCCAAGCATACTTCCAAAATTGTGGCAAAATGGCTTAAGGACAACAAAGTCAAGGTATTGGAGTGGCCATCACAAAGCCCTGACCTCATGTCCCACAGAAAATTTGTGGGCAGAACTGAAAAAGCGTGCGAGAGCAAGGAGGCCTACAAACCTGACTCAGTTACACCAGCTCTTTCAGGAGGAATGGGCCAAAATTCACCCAACTTATTGTGGGAAGCTTGTGGAAGGCTACCCGAAACGTTTGACCCAAGTTAAACAATTTAAAGGCAATGCTACCAAATACTAATTGAGTGTATGTAAACTTCTGACCCACTGGGAATGTGATGAAAGAAATAAAATATTAAATAAATGATTCTTTCTACTATTGTTCTGACATTTCACATTCTTAAAATAAAGTGGTGATCCTAACTGACCTAAGACAGGGAAATTTTACTGGGATTAAATGTCAGGAATTGTGAAAAACTGAGTTTAAATGTATTAAGCATTTCACTGTAAGGTGTACTACACCTGTTGTATTCGGCGCATGTGACTAATACAATTTGATTTGACTTGATGATTGAGAAAGTTGCAAAAGGAACTTGCGCTCTGTTCCTTGCCTCAGGCTGCACACGCTGTTCTCTCATCAAGCTCAACCCAGCTCTGTATGTCATGGGCTCTCCAACCCAGCTCTGTATGTCATGGGCTCTCCAACCCAGCTCTGTATGTCATGGGCTCTCCAGCTGTATGTCATGGGCTCTCTGTATGTCATGGGCTCTCCAACCCAGTCTGTATGTCATGGGCTCTCCAACCCAGTTCTGTATGTCATGGGCTCTCCAACCCAGCTCTGTATGTCATGGGCTCTCCAACCCAGCTCTGTATGTCATGGGCTCTCCAACCCAGCTCTGTATGTCTGCTCTGTATGTCATGGGCTCTCCAACCCAGTTCTGTATGCCATGGGCTCTCCAACCCAGCTCTGTATGTCATGGGCTCTCCAACCCAGCTCTGTATGTCATGGGCTCTCCAACCCAGCTCTGTATGTCATGGGCTCTCCAACCCAGCTCTGTATGTCATGGGCTCTCCAACCCAGTTCTGTATGTCATGGGCTCTCCAACCCAGTTCTGTATGTCATGGGTTCTCCAACCCAGCTCTGTATGTCATGGGCTCTCCAACCCAGTTCTGTATGTCATGGGTTCTCCAACCCAGTTCTGTATGTTATGGGCTCTCCAACCCAGCTCTGTATGTCATGGGTTCTCCAACCCAGCTCTGTATGTCATGGGCTCTCCAATGGGCTCTCCAATCCAGTTCTGTATGTTATGGGCTCTCCAACCAAACTCTGTATGTCATGGGCTCTCCAACCCAGCTCTGTATGTCATGGGCTCTCCAACCCAGCTCTGTATGTCATGGGTTCTCCAACCCAGCTCTGTATGTCATGGGCCCTCCAACCCAGCTCCTGCAGCTACCAAGTGAAATCTGTTTGGGAACATCGATAGTAACACATTTTATTAAACTGTTGCCAGCCTCTCTCACTGCGCCCTCGGGAATGGAATGAAGGAAAGAGGGGAGGAGATGGAAACGCATGGCGGTGAGATGTTCTGTAGCTAAAGGTCATGTGTCAGCCTGTTAATTATGAAAATATTTTTAAAAAATCCCTATTACTAGACTATTCAAAATCAAATACAAAATGATCTATAATTGTAGGCTAACTCTGTAAGCCACCCTGCACAATCAATGAACCAACAGCATCGTCTAGGCCTCTATATTATCTCCCAGTGTAACGGTTTTCCTGTGGTGAAGGAGAAGCGGACCAAAATGCAGCGTGGTTGTTATTCATTGTACTTTAATAAAGAAACTGTACACGAATAAACTAACAAAACAACAAACGTGCGAAAACCTAAAACAGTCCTATCTGGTGCAAAACACAGAGACAGGAACAATCACCCACAAACACACAGTGAAACCGAGGCTACCTAAATATGGTTCCCAATCAGAGACAATGACTAACACCTGCCTCTGATTGAGAACCATATCAGGCCAGACATAGAAATAGACAAACAAGACATCCAACATAGAATGCCCACTCAGATCACACCCTGACCAACCAAAACATAGAAACATACAAAGCAAACTATGGTCAGGGTGTGACACCCAGACTCATGGGTAGAACGTTTGGAGTATAAAGTAACCCGTCTATCCAGTATGCATCATAATACAGTCCATAATAATCATATTACGTAATAATACATGTTTATTGTGGAGTACAGGCTAGACCAATTATGTACCAAATACATCTGAAATCACTTTTCTTATGTTTGTCTGCCGTGCGTAATATGCGGTAGGTTATGTATTGTAAAAACAGTACAGTCATTATTTTAATTCAGTTTTATTCTTTCAGACTGGGACTCATATGTGTGTATTCATCAGCTCTAATATGTGTGTATTCATCAGCTCTAATATGTGTGTATTCATCAGCTCTAATAGGTGTGTATTCATCAGCTCTAATATGTGTGTATTCATCAGCTCTAATATGTGTGTTTTCATCAGCTCTAATATGTGTGTATTCATCAGCTCTAATATGTGTGTATTCATCAGCTCTAATATGTGTGTATTCATCAGCTCTAATATGTGTGTATTCATCAGCTCTAATAGGTGTGTATTCATCAGCTCTAATATGTGTGTATTCATCAGCTCTAATATGTGTGTATTCATCAGCTCTAATATGTGTGTATTCATCAGCTCTAATAGGTGTGTATTCATCAGCTCTAATATGTGTGTATTCATCAGCTCTAATATGTGTGTATTCATCAGCTCTAATATGTGTGTATTCATCAGCTCTAATATGCTTATGGTTGTTTTGTACTAATCATCCCCTTAGAAAGTGCTGTCCATTTCATTGTGTTTGGCTTTGAAACAACATCTTAGGCTTTTGGACTTTTAAAAACACAATACTGTTTTGATGATGAGTGTTTGATGTGATTTTCCATTGCATTTGCATTGACATCAGAGCAGTTAGAGGGACAACAGAGCCCTGAGTACCAGGCCGTTAGGACCTGATGGTGGTTAGAGGGACAACAGAGCCCTGAGTACCAGGTCGTTAGGACCTGATGGTGGTTAGAGGGACAACAGAGCCCTGAGTACCAGGCCGTTAGGACCTGATGGTGGTTAGAGGGACAACAGAGCCCTGAGTACCAGGCCGTTAGGACCTGAAGGTGGTTAGAGGGACAACAGAGACCTGAGTACCAGGCCGTTAGGACCTGATGGTAGTTAGCGAGTTGGGTACTACCAACACATATCCAGAGTGCATAAGAGATTAGCATGACTCAATGGTCACATGGCATTTTGCTGCGGTCATGACTCATGACTGTGGTGTATGGTGGTAGTATGACCACCGTAACAACCCTACTCTTGTTTCCTGCTTTTTCTTCCTTGGCCTTTGAGGAGTGAGGCTGTTGTGGAGCCTAGAGAGTAGAGACCCTCACAACTATTTACAGACCCCAAAAACTAGGGAGTGAAAGAAAGAGAGGGAGAGGGTGTGAAGGAAAGAGAGGGAGAGGGAGTGGAAGAGAGGGAGAGGGAGTGAAAGAGAGGGAGTGAAAGAAAGAGAGGGAGTGAAAGAATGAGAGGGAGAGGGAGTGAAGGAAAGAGAGGGAGAGGGAGTGAAAGAAAGAGAGGGAGTGAGACAGAGAGGGAGAGGGAGTGAAAGAAAGAGAGGGAGAGGGAGTGAAGGAAAGAGAGGGAGAGGGAGTGAAAGAAAGAGAGGGAGAGGGAG
>NC_088410.1:24685687-24743187 GCF_034236695.1 Oncorhynchus nerka | reverse complement strand
TGTCTGCATACATATGGTGGTATATGTGCATGCCTCAACAATACTCTGAATAGCAGTGTGTGTGAGAAGTTAGGGAGGTTCTTATGGAATGCAGAGCCACTGTGGTGAGTTGGCACGCAGTGAGAAGTGTGTGTGTGTGTACTGTATGTCTACCGTGTGTGTAACTAACTGTAACACTGACTTCATTGTGGTGAGGAGTCTGTTCTATATTACTGCATATTGGAGATCTTTTCTGTATTATACAATTGCAGTGTGATTCCCAACAGGTTTACACTTATTCCAGTTCAGTGGGTTTACTGTAACAATGTGTTAATATACCAGAGTCTATGGCTCTAATAGCCCTGTTACCCTTCGTTGACATTAATGTGGAGCTGATAAGGGAAGCTTTAATGAAAGAGGTCAGTAGATGAAAATGCTGCCTTTGTGAATAAATACATGAAACTGTGTGTGTGTGTGTGTGTGTTGTTTTGAAGCTGGCTGCAGCTGGTGTAGTATGGTGACGTCTCCCCCCCAGCACCTGAACTAACTGTCACTGACCTCTTCTGTGCAAGCTTTCACCACCAGCTACACACTGATGTCATTGACAGATCCGTGTTAGACTGACCTCACACAGTCACTCACATAAATCTGGAGTCAGGATTTGACGCTTACTAAGGAGTTCACTGGGTCAAACCTTTTTTTGCTGACTCTGTGTGTGTGTGCGCATATGCAAGTGTGTACGTACACACTTGTGTGTGCGTGAGTGCAATGCATACTGTGTGTATGCGTGCGTTCATACAGTATATGTGTGTGTGTGTGCATACAGTGTGAGTGTTTGTGTGTATGGGGCATCTTAAGTGAGCGTTTGGTTGACAGGTCAGACATGTACTCTTCGCAGCATGATGTGATACTGGGTGGATCTTCCCCTAGTCTTCCACTAGCGCTTAGCAGCCCTAACAGACGTGTGGTTCTCTCTCACAGAACCACTGTACTGTACAGGGAGTTGCTGACGTGTGTGTGTCTGAGCGTATGAGAAAATGGGACAGTGTGTGTGTGTGTAATTGCAAATAGGATGAATAGGATGAAAGACAGAGAGATAGCAAGTGGGCTTGTTGAGACAAGTGTGAGTGGGTGTATGTGTAGACTTTAGTGTAGAGTGGAGTGTAAGAGGGGAGGTTAGAGGGGAGTGTAGATGTGTGTCGAACATGGGAGGCCCAAGGGAGACACAAATATCTCATTCAGACACACACCACACTGTCCCAGTCTGTTTCTCTATGGGAGGTAGAGGGGGACAAAGGCTTCTCTGAGAGAAGCAGAGAGGGGCTTCTTTCTACAAAGAGCAGCTGACCCCATCCCATGGCTCAGTGAGGAAGTGTATGGGGCGAACAAACACATACTCTGCCCTGTACTCATCCCCCCACTCATCCAGCCCCTCACCCTCCCTTATCCAGCCCCTCACCCCCCCCTATAACCAGCCCCTCACCCCCTATATCCAGCCCCTCACCCTCCCCTATATCCAGACCCTCACCACCCCTATAACCAGCTCCTCACCCCCCTATATCCAGACCCTCACCACCCCTATAACCAGCCCCTCACCCTCCCAATAGCTGTAGTGTTTTTACATCCATGTCTTAAATCTGTGTGTGTGTGTGTGTGTGTGTACTAGGGTTTTTGTTATGTGTGTAACAAATATGTTTGTGCAAAAGCTCTTGTGTGTGCAACATTTGCGTGTATGTGTGTGTGTGTTTAGCATGATGTGTGTGTAAAGGCCTCTGTGCGTGTGTAGAAGGATGTGTGTGTGTAACGTGTGTGAAAGCTCATGTTGCGTGTGAGAAAGTTGCTTCTGAACAAACCCAGTCCCACCCAGTTGATGGAAATATGCACAGAGAGCCATGTCTCAATGTTACAGTTAATTGCCTGTGGCTACTGAGGAAAAGCAGTTTGGATCTGGGTCACGCTATTGTATTCATGCCCAGTAACATACCATAATACTTAGCTATAGGATTACCATACCATAATACTTAGCTATAGGATTACCATACCATAATATTTAACAATATGATTACCATACCATAATACTTAGATATATGATTACCATACCATCCCATAATACTTAGATATATGATAACCATACCATACCATAATATTTAACAATATGATTACCATACCATAATACTTAGCTATAGGATTACCATACCATAATACTTAGATATATGATTACCATACCGTAATACTTAGATATATGATTACCATACCATAATACTTAGATATATGATAACCATACCAGATATACTTAGATATATGATAACCATACCATACCATAATACTTAGAAATATGATTACCATACCATAATATTTAGCTCTAGGATAACCATACCATACCATAATACTTAGCTATAGGATTACCATACCATAATACTTAGATATATGATTACCATCCCATAATATTTAGCCCATAATACTTAGATATATGATTACCATCCCATAATATTTAGCTATAGGATTACCATACCGTAATACTTAGATATATGATTACCATACCATACCATAATACTTAGATATATGATTACCATCCCATAATATTTAGCTATAGGATTACCATACCATAATACTTAGCTATAGGATTACCATACCATAATACTTAGAAATATGATTACCATACCATAATATTTAGCTCTAGGATAACCATACCATACCATAATACTTAGCTATAGGATTACCATACCATAATACTTAGCTATAGGATTACCATACCATAATATTTAGCAATATGATTACCATACCATAATACTTAGCTATAGGATTACCATACCATAATACTTAGATATATGATTACCATACCATACCATAATACTTAGCTATATGATTACCATACCATACCATACCATGATACTTAGATATATGATAACCATACCATACCATAATACTTAGAAATATGATTACCATACCATAATATTTAGCTCTAGGATAACCATACCATACCATAATACTTAGCTATAGGATTACCATACCATAATACTTAGCTATAGGATTACCATACCATAATATTTAGCAATATGATTACCATACCATAATACTTAGCTATAGGATTACCATACCATAATACTTAGATATATGATTACCATACCATAATACTTAGAAATATGATTACCATACCATACCATAATACTTAGCTATATGATTACCATACCATAATACTTAGCTATAGGATTACCATACCATAATACTTAGCTATAGGATTACCATACCATAATACTTAGCTATAGGATTACCATACCATAATACTTAGATATATGATTACCATACCATACCATAATACTTAGCTATATGATTACCATACCATACCATACCATGATACTTAGATATATGATAACCATACCATACCATAATACTTAGCTATAGGATTACCATACCATAATACTTAGATATATGATTACCATACCATAATACTTAGCTATAGGATTACCATACCATAATACTTAGATATATGAATACCATACCATAATACTTAGCTATAGGATTACCATACCATAATACTTAGCTATATGATTACCATACCATAATACTTAGAAATATGATTACCATACCATACCATGATACTTAGATATATGATAACCATACCATACCATAATACTTAGCTATATGATTACCATATCATAATATTTAGCCATATGATTACCATAACATAATACTTAGCTATATGATTACCGATTCCATAATACTTAGCTATAGGATTACCATACCATAATACTTAGCTATAGGATTACCATACCATAATACTTAGATATATGATTACCATACCACAATACTTAGATATATGATAACCATACCATACCACACTACTTAGCTATAGGATTACCATACCATAATACTTAGCTATATGATTACCATACCATAATACTTAGCTATAGGATTACCATACCATAATATTTAGCTGTAGGATAACCACACCATACAATAATACTTAGCTATAGGATAACCATACCATACAATAATACTTAGCTATAGGATAGGATAACCATACCATAATACTTAGCTATAGGATAGGATAACCATACCATAATACTTAGCTATAGGATAACCATACCATACCATAATACTTAGCTATAGGATAGGATAACCATACCATACTATAATACTTAGCTATAGGATGGGATAACCATACCATGCCATAATACTTAGCTATAGGATAGGATAACCACACCATCCCATAATACTTAGCTATAGGATAGGATAACCATACCATGCCATAATACTTAGCTATAGGATAGGATAACCATACCATGCCATAATACTTAGCTATAGGATAGGATAACCATACCATACCATAATACTTAGCTATAGGATAGAATAACCATACCATATTATAATACTTAGCTTTTGGATTACTATACTATCTACTCCATTCAGATCTACAGAATTACAGAAGTGGGGCTATTGGGATTTATTTAAAGTTGGATAAATATAGAAAAATTGACCCAGAGTTGTTCCTGATCAGATGATCTGACTGGGGAATAGTTCAAGGAAAGACTGGAGTTGTTACTGATCAGCTGATCTGACTGGGGAAGTTAAAGGAAGACCCAGAGTTGTTCATGATCAGTTGATCTGACTGGGGAAGTTAAAGGAAGACCCAGAGTTGTTACTGATCAGCTGATCTGACTGGGGAAGTTAAAGGAAGACCCAGAGTTGTTCCTGATCAGCTGATCTGACTGGGGAAGTTAAAGGAAGACCCAGAGTTGTTCCTGATCAGCTGATCTGACTGGGGAAGTTAAAGGAAGACCCAGAGTTGTTACTGATCAGTTGATCTGACTGGGGAAGTTAAAGGAAGACCCAGAGTTGTTACTGATCAGCTGATCTGACTGGGGAAGTTAAAGGAAGACCCAGAGTTGTTCCTGATCAGCTGATCTGACTGGGGAAGTTAAAGGAAGACCCAGAGTTGTTACTGATCAGTTGATCTGACTGGGGAAGTTAAAGGAAGACCCAGAGTTGTTACTGATATAGGAAGCCGATTCTATATTTAATTTTGGATTGGAGATGCTTAATGTGAGTCTGGAAGGAGAGTTTACAGTCTAACCAGACACCCAGGTATTTGTAGTTGTCCACGTATTCTAAGTCAGAGCCGTCCAGAGTAGTGATGCTGGACGGGCGAGCAGGTGCGGGCAGTGATCGATTGAATAGCATACATTTAGTTTTACCTGCGTTGCAACAATTTCGGCAGATCATTTTGGAAAGAGAGGGTCCAGATTGTCTAGCCCGGCTGATTTGTATGGGTCCAGATTTTGCAGTTCTTTCAGAACATCAGCTTTCTGGATTTGGGTGAAGGAGAAATGGTGGGGGCTTTGGCGGGTTGCTGTGGAGGGTGCCGGGCAGTTGACCGGGGTAGGGGTAGCCAGGTGGAAAGCAAGGCCAGCCGTAGAGAAATGCTTATTGAAATTCGGTGGTAACAGTGTTTCCTAGCCTCAGAGCAGTGGGCAGCTGGGAGGAGGTGCTCTTATTCTCCATAGACTTTACAGTGTCCCAGAACTTTTTTGAGTTAGTACTACAGGATGCAAATTTCTGTTTGAAAAAGCTAGCCTTAGCTTTTCTAACTGCGTGTGTATATTTGTTCCTAACTTCCCTGAAAAGTGGAAGGTTAAAGGAAAGACCAGAGTTGTTCCTGATCAGCTGATCTGACTGGGGAATAGTTAAAGGAAAGACCAGAGTTGTTCCTAGTCATGTCAGATGGTTAGAAAAACTCCTGTCCTACTAGTGGAAATGTGATTGTTTGTTATTCTTTGATTGGTTATGGCCTTCACTAACGAGCATTATGATTGTCCCTTCTCTACTGGTGGGTGGGAATACTATAGTTGCCATGGTATCATTGGACGAGCCTCTGGACCTGAAGCTTCCACAGGCCAATGGGAGGGTCAGGTTGGGAAAGAGGGCATGTTCGGCCTCCATCTGCGCCCCCCTCAGTGCCACACGACAACGTCTGCTACGTAACCTACCGATGACCTACCCCTCACCACCTCCCTCTCCAGGTAAACACACACACTCTCTCTCTCTCTCTCTCGCTCTCTCTCACACACACACAAATCCCTCTATTAATTTCTAGTTGTTTTAGAGGCCAGTGAGTCCATGTGTGTGTCCCAAGTGGCACCGTATTCCCTTTACAGTGCACTCTGGTTAAAAGTAGTACACTATGTAGGGAAAGGTACCATTTGGGACATGGACCACGTCTCAAATCAACATCATGCTCCTCTCATTACCCGCTGTTGTATACACTTAAAATGTCGTTATGGAGTGTGAGTGTGTCATTATGGACAGCAGAGTGGCACTGCAGACTGCAGCTGAACACTCAGTATTATGCCAACGACAGCCTCGCTAACCAATGATAGGCGCGCTAATCAACGATAGCCTCGCTAACTAACGACAGCCTCGCTATCCAACGATAGCCTCGCTAACCAACAACAGCCTCGCTAACCAACGATAGCCTTGCTAACCAAAGATAGCCTTGCTAACCAATGCTGACCTCACCCCCTCTCCCCCCACCAGGTACCCCCTTGTACCACCAGGAGAGGGCAGGTTCCTGCACCCCCCCTGCCATGGACCTGAGTCTCTCCCCCTCCTTCCGACACTCCCCCTCTCCCTCCCCTCCTCCCGCCATGCACCCTCCCCCTCTGCCTCCCCCTCCTCACCCCTGGACTACCCACCCAGCTGCAGCCCAGCCACACCCATCTACTCCAGGGTAAGTCAGTGTGTCTGCGTGCCACAGGAGATTGGTGGCACCTTCATTAGGGAGAACGGGCTCATGGTAATGACTGGAGCGCAATAAGTGGAATGGTATGAAATACATCGAACGTAGTTTACATGTGTTTGATGCCAATCCATGTACTCTGTTCCAGACATTATTATGAGCCGTCCTCCACTCAGCAGTCTCCACTGGTGCGTGCGTGTGTGACAGGGAGGAAGAAGTTGCCCCTAGCTACAGATCTAGGATCAGCTTATACAAGCATAACATAGTCAGGGGAATAACGTAAAACTGATCTTAGGTCAGTATGTGTAGGGGCAACTTGATCCTACTCTGAGTCAAACCAATGTGCAATGATGGGTGGGGTGACAGCCGGATGAGCCTGTATGTAATAAACTCGGGCCTGTATTCACAAAGACACTCAGAGTAGGAGCCTCTAACCTATTCATTATGATTTAAAAGGCAGAATTGATGCTCGATGAACACTCCTACTCTGAGACTTTGTGAATACAGCCCGTGGTGTGAGAAACATATTTTGTGTCTGAAGGGAAAAAAATATTTAGTAAGAGAGAAGAGAGTTCTCTCTATAGCGCTTCTTAGTATAGAGGTTCATCTTAGGGAGTGTGTGAGTGCATGTGTATTGTGCGTATGTGTCTACGTGTGGCAGGCAGTCCAGTCAGAATGTGGGATAGTTGATTAGTGAATACACTCCACACATAGTGGACAGAAGTGAATTAAATCTGTAGTGAATCTAATTTGCCAGCACGCTGTCTGCACACAGGCATACTGTGGTTCTCACTTAATCAGATTTAAAACAGGGCTGGAGGGGTAAAAGACGGACAGACAGACAGACAGACAGATGGGCAGACAGATGGACAGACAGACAGATGGGCAAACAGACAGACAGATGGGCAAAGAGACAGACAGGTGGGCAGACAGACGGATGGACAGACAGACAGACGGGCAGACAGACAGACAGACAAATGGGCAGACAGACAGGCAGACAGGCAGGCAGACAGATGGGAGGACAGACAGACAGACAGACAGGCAGGCAGGCAGGCAGACAGACAGACAGACAGACAGGCAGGCAGGCAGGCAGGCAGGCAGGCAGGCAGGCAGGCAGGCAGACGGACTGTGCCCTTAGTTGACACACTCTCATCATCATTCTCTCTCTCTCTCTCTCTCTCTCTCTCTCTCTCTCTCTCTCTCTCTCTCAGGAAGCAGCTCTCCCTCGTTACCTGGAAGGCGGTGCTTCTCCGCAGGGCTTCCAGATCTTCCTGCCAATCGGGACCACAGGGGGCGGGTTCAACCTGCCCTCCTCCATGTTCATTGGTCAGCCCGGGGAGAAGCGGGCGTCACCCGATCCCTCATCGGACGAGCAGCTGGCCTGCCATTGGATGAAGGTATGTGATTGACAAGTGGACAGGAGAGGGGGTGTGTGTGTGGATGGGCTAGAGTACCCTGGGATGCATTCAGAATCGTAACGTTGCAAAACTCTTCGCAACAGTTTACTGTTTATACCTGTATTTCCTTTGTACTCACACACTCATAATGTTCCCGACAAATGTACATCCATCCATCGATTCAGAACACATTACTATCTGAATTGCACTGCGATAACTGTCAGCATGTACTTCAAATGTGTAAAAGTATGAGTATGACTTTTTCATATACAGCATATACATGTATCATATGCTCAGCTCCAGTTCACTTACCTGAAATGCTCTAGTCTAAATGAACTCTTTCCCTATTCTCCCTCTCGCTCTCTCTGTCCTTCCCTTTCTCTCTACCTCTCCCTCATCCCTCTCTTCCTCCCTCTCTCTGCTCTCTCTCCTTCCCTTTCTCTCTACCTCTCCCTCATCCCTCTCTTCCTCTCTCTCTGCTCTCCCTCCTTCCCTTTCTCGCTACCTCTCCCTCATCCCTCTCTTCCTCTCTCTCTGCTCTCCCTCCTTCCCTTTCTCTCTACCTCTCCCTCATCCCTCTCTTCCTCCCTCTCTCTGCTCTCTCTCCTTCCCTTTCTCTCTACCTCTCCCTCATCCCTCTCTTCCTCTCTCTCTGCTCTCCCTCCTTCCCTTTCTCTCTACCTCTCCCTCATCCCTCTCTTCCTCCCTCTCTCTGCTCTCTCTCCTTCCCTTTCTCTCTACCTCTCCCTCATCCCTCTCTTCCTCCCTCTCTCTGCTCTCTCTCCTTCCCTTTCTCTCTACCTCTCCCTCATCCCTCTCTTCCTCCCTCTCTCTGCTCTCTCTCCTTCCCTTTCTCTCTACCTCTCCCTCATCCCTCTCTTCCTCCCTCTCTCTGCTCTCCCTCCTTCCCTTTCTCGCTACCTCTCCCTCATCCCTCTCTTCCTCCCTCTCTCTCTGCTCTCTCTCCTTCCCCTTCTCTCTACCTCTCCCTCATCCCTCTCTTCCCCCCTCTCTCTCTGCTCTCTCTCCTTCCCCTTCTCGCTACCTCTCCCTCATCCCTGTCTTCCTCCCTCTCTCTCTGCTCTCTCTCCTTCCCCTTCTCTCTACCTCTCCCTCATCCCTCTCTTCCCCCCTCTCTCTCTGCTCTCTAGTGCCACCTGCTGTTTGACTCGTTACAGGACCTGGTGGATCACATCAATGACTATCATGTCAAACCTGAAAAGGATTCTGGGTACTGCTGCCACTGGGAGGGCTGTGCCCGCAACGGGAGGGGATTCAACGCCAGGTAGGAGGGGCTTATTCTTCAGCGTATAGGTATGAGGGTCTCTGATCTTCAGATATGAAGGTGCCCCTAATCAGATTTAAAAGTGGATAAAACATGTTCTGACTCTTTTTTTAACATATTACTATAAAGACGTACACTGAGTGTACCAAACATTACGAACACCTGCTCTTTCCATGACAGACTGACCAGGTGAATCCCGGTGAAAGCTATGATCCCTCATTGATGTCACCTGTTAAATCCACTTCAATCCGTGTACAGTCGTGACCAAAAGTTTTGAGAATGACACAAATATTGATTTCCACAAAGTTTGCTGCTTCATTGTCTTTAGGTATTTTTGTCAGATGTTACTATGGAATACTGAAGTATAATTACAAGCATTTCATAAGTGTCAAAGGCTTTTATTGACAATCAACATGAAGTTGATGCAAAGAGTCAATATTTTCAGTGTTGACCCTTCTTTTTCAAGACCTCTGTAATCCACCCTGGCATGCTGTCAATTAACTCATGGGCCACATCCTGACTGATGGCATGCTGTCAATTAACTCCTGGGCCACATCCTGACTGATGGCAGCCCATTCTTGCATAATCAATGCTTGGAGTTTGTCAGAATTTGTGGGTTTTTGTTTGTCCACCCGCCTCTTGAGGATTGACCACAAGTTCTCAATGGGATTAAGGTCTGGGGAATTTCCTGGCCAAGGACCCAAAATATCGATGTTTTGATCCCCGAGCCACTTAGTTATCATTTTTGCCTTATGGCAAGGTGCTCCATCATGCTGGAAAAGGCATTGTTCTTCACCAAACTGTTCCTGGATGGTTGGGAGAAGTTGCTCTCGAAGAATGTGTTGGTAACATTCTTTATTCATGGCTGTGTTGTGAGTGAGCCCACTCTCTTGGCTGAGAAGCAACCCCACACATGAATGGTCTCAGGATGCTTTACTGTTGGCATGACACAGGACTGATGGTAGCTGATTTTTTCCGGATGCCCCAAACAATCGGAAATGGGATTTATCAGAGAAAAGCACTTTACCCCAGTCCTCAGCAGTCCAATACCAAAAATCGGTCTCTCACAGTTGAAGTGTACCTATGATAAAAATTACAGACCTCTAAATGCTTTGTAAGTAGGAAAACCTGCAAAATCGGCAGTGTATCAAATACTTGTTCTCCCCACTGTATATATATGTGTAAAGCTTTATTCACTCTGTGTGTGTGTGTGTGTGTGTGTGTGTGTGTGTGTGTGTGTGTGTGTGTGTGTGTGTGTGTGTGTGTGTGTGTGTGTGATCCCCCCCAGGTACAAGATGTTGATCCACATCAGGACTCACACCAATGAGAAGCCTCACCACTGTCCCACCTGCAACAAGAGCTTTTCTCGCCTGGAGAACCTCAAGATACACACACGCTCACACACAGGTCAGTACACACACACAGGTCAGTACACACACACAGGTCAGTACACACACACAGGTCAGTTTGATTATTTTTGCTAAAGAACAGCTGTTTATTTCCCCTCTAAAGGCTGTCTCGCGGGGTTAGGAAACCGCGGGGGTAAGAGTCCACTGTGCTGTTATGTCTCTTTGTCAGAACCTCTCGCAGTGTTTTTTATTGTGGTTGTGGGGTACTTCGGGTCAGATTAAAGGCATGCATACATGTCGCGCGCACACACACACACACACACACACCGGCATATCATCTTTAATGCACACCGTCATTTAAAGATGCTTTTCTGACATGCCTGTCCAAGAAGAAATGCTAATACCATATGCATTCCAAAATCTGAAGATCTGTCAGCTGACATGAAAATTCACATCCATCCTTCTCTCCTCTTTCCCTCTCCCAGGAGAGAAGCCGTACATCTGTCCGTACGAGGGCTGCAGCAAGCGCTACTCCAACTCCAGCGACCGCTTCAAGCACACGCGCACCCACTACGTGGACAAGCCCTACTACTGCAAGATGGCTGGCTGCCTTAAACGCTACACCGACCCCAGCTCCCTCCGCAAACACATCAAGGCCCACGGACACTTCGTCGTGACCCAGGAACAGGCCTCCTCAGCTGGGCTCGGGGTGTTCCTCAAAGGGGGTGGTCTCCACGGAGGTAACGGTGGAGGGGTCTCAGAGATGGGCTATGTCGGCGGGGCCCATATTATCATCCCAGGAGGGGCCGCCATGGCTTCTCTCCTAGGGGGCCACCATCTAGGGGCCTCGCTGCCTCTCTCGGCCATGTGTGGCCCCCTGGATCTCAGCAGACTAGGTCACCCTGGAGCCTCTTTGTTCTCACTAGGTAGTGGAGGTGGGGGATTGGGTTGGTGTGATTCCTCCCTGCTCCCGTTTGGACTCTCGACTGCATCCGTGTTTGGGTTGGCTTCCATGGGTCTGGGGCGGCTAGGGAGAGGGGAGAGCAGGAGGGAGGGGGAGGAGGAGGACGGATGTGAAGAGGAGAGGGAGGATGAGGTATTGAATTTGTCTGCGGGAGGGTACGGAGGGACAGGGGCGGGGCGGGACCTCCCCTCCTGGGTGGTGATTCAATCCCCTGGGGCACTGGTGCTCAAACCAGCTGTTGTCAGCTAGGGCCATGGTGTGTGTGTGCTCAGCTTGGGACACGTGCTCACACGCCTGTTGCTACGATCAAGGGACAGGGTGTGTGTGTAAGTTTCTGTGTGTGTGTTTGTGCCTAAACGATGCCTCGGAGCTGAAAGTTGGTGTGCGTGTGTGTGGAGGGGGAGGGTTAGGTGCTTTATAAAAGCTGTGTGGGGGTCAAAGGTAATTCTCCTTTTCAGACATGAAAAAACTCTGATCATTTCAACACAAAACAGTAACAGCTGGCTGAAGAAAACAACAAGAAAACTATGGAAATGTACCTCAAACAATCCCTCTGGACTTTTTCAATGGACTTTTCCCAATGGACATCCCTAATTGACATTCCCAAATGATTTGTGTGGCAACACAGTTGGATTTATGTAATCACCATTATGATGTAAAGAAGAAGCAGCAGTTATTGAGAGAATTGAGGTAATATGCTCCTGTGTGTTTTGTTAGTCATCATTTGTATGCAGCACAGACCCTATGGACTATAACCAATAACAGCTACTGTTAGTCTGGATAGTCACTATAACAGTGGGTTTATATTCATTGTCTTTAACTATTATGGCCACCAGGGGGAGGTAGAGAGTCAGGTAAATTTTGTCTAATCTTTCTAGCCTCACATCAGAACTGAATTGTTCTGTGTGGACGTTGTCTGTAGCCACAGATCTTGGGTCAGCGTACCATCCTTAACCATTAGAAAATGCGAAAATGACCTTAGATCAGTGTCTAGGGCCAACTTTATTCTCCGTCCTCCCCCTCTACTCAGTCTCTAGACTCACAACAACAAACAGCCTTTAAAATCCCCTGTAGGGAATAGGCTCCCAAGGTTACAAGGTAGTCAGTGGAAATCTGTGGTACACACACTACAGAGCAAACACAGTCTTGTTGAAGCATGTCGTATGTCAAACTACATTCTACATGCGTCAATGGGGTGGATTCTAACTTCCACTTTAGTCAAACATTGATGACAAAGTTCAAATGTAACTGGAAGTTTAGGATTTGCCTTTGTTATATATATTTTTTTTTTACACAGGCAGGGCTAGGGGTAGCCTTCACTCATGTTACCCGGTTACCCTGGGGTCCTCTGAGCTAAGAATGTGGTATTTAGTTCCATTGTCATGTGACTGCCACCTGCATAGTTGTAAGGTTGGTTGCCAGGACGACAGAGGTGTGGTTTGGCTAAGAAAGGCTATGATGTTTCGCTGACAATGAACTGCACCTTCCTCTCCCCTCAACCAACCTACTTGACCTGCAGTGGCTTCACACACCTAGGCTGCATCTGAAATGACACCCTATCCCTGTATAGTATTCCCTAAAAGGTAGTGCACTGTAAAGGGAATAGTGTGCCATTTCAGTCGCATACCTCATGCTTTATGACTGACGATCAAATTCAATAACGTTGAATGAATTAAGCTTAAATTAACCTATATCTTGTATGTTTTTACCCTACAAATGGATCAAATCTGGTGTGGTCCCAACAGCAAACAGCCTTTAAAATCTTCTGTAGGGAATAGGCTCCTGAAGTTACAAGGTAATGAGTGGAACGGTTTGTATAGGTATAACATCTGTGTCTTTTCATCACTTCTGCAAACAAGTAAAACCAGTTTTATTTGTCTTTCTGGTTAAGACGAGACGTTTCTGTTGAATGTTGAAGTAGTTCCTCTCTCTAGCTTATTTTGTCCCAAATGGCACCCTATTCCCTATGTAGTGTGCTACTTTTGACCAGAGCCCTGGTCAAAAGTAGTGCACTACATAGGGACCAGGTTGCCATTTGGGGCGCATACAAAGACAAGGATCCTATGTCAGGATCTACAAACCCAACGATGACGCATTAACCCTTTGTGCGACAGACATTTCTCAATAAAGCCGACAAACCTCATAAAAGTATTATTTGCTAATAGCTTATCCAACACAAGGTAGGGATTGGTATTTGATCTGCACAACTTACCTGGCATCCAGTATTATTGGCCAAGTTAGGGATTTCTATTTGATCCATGTTTTATTGATTAGATAAGTAGACCCAATGTAAACAGAAGTGTGTACATAACTGTGTAGTACTTATAATACCTTCATTATTTGTATTTATTCACAGACAAATCACTCAAAATAATACTTAGTCGTTGTTGTAAGTACAATGTAACAACGTGCAACTCGACCAGTTGAATTGAAATGTAGTTACAAACCAGGAACTGTAAGAACCCGAGACTTCAGGTTCCCATATTGAGGTAACACAGAAAGTACAAATAGGACAGAGGTGAATGTACATATGAAGTCTACATATGCACAAAGGGTTAACATGACACTATGGCCTCCCTATTGCAGGCCAGCATCTGATATCATTTCTTATCCTCGTTTGCACATTAAGATTTGCAATTATTATGATGTATTTTTTTATGTTTCCAAGTGCCTGGTATGTATCATAAGTGAAATATCCTGAAAATGCACACAGCACATTCAATGAAGGACAGGTACATGTAATGCAAATGTATAAATGTAGGTATTTGTTCCAAAGGGTCAACGCTTTACATGACTGACTGTTTAGAGATGACAGAAGGTGTGATTGGTGACATCATAGCATTGTGTGCTTTCAGTTTTTTTTACGAGGACTGTTAAACGGAATGTGTCGTTAATGACGAAGACGTGACGTCAATAAACAAAGATAAACAAATTAAGTGGCATTGTTGTGTCACCTGTGTGTGTGTTCATCAACTCTCCTGGGTTGTAAGGCAAGTAGCGTGTTATGCCGTGTGTGTGTGTGTGTTTGTGTGTGTGTGTGTGTGTGTGTTTAGGCCTACTGTCTGCAATCAGTGTAAGAAAGAAAGATAAGATTCCCCTTGTAGCCTGACAACGTCCAAAGTCAACAAAACCATAACACTTTACAACACCGAAGCAGGCGCTCTCACACACACACACAAAACACACACACACACACACACACACACACACACACACACACACACAAAACACACAGACACAACCCCCAACCTCCCACACACACTTGTTTCCTCATCTCTCCTCCTGCCCTCCTCTCCTCCTCTGCCCTTCCCCTGTCACACACTCGCCCTTCCCTGTAGGCTACAGAACACCTGTGAAGCTACACCAACTCCAGCATAGACACATTGACGTGTGAGGCTCAGAGCCCACCTGGAGTGTGTTCTATTGGATAGACCTGAAACACAGGGGAGGGAGGTGCTGGGATTGTCCTGGGTTGGTCGTACACACACACAGGAGGGGTGTTCTTTTCTTCACCAGTCACTGCCACAAGGATCCATGGTCTCTCTGAGGAGGGGAACTGTCTGCACTCATGGAGAAACAAGGAGGAAATGGATGTAAACGGTAAGCAAGCACAGCCAATGACATCTCTGCTCTTCTCAGGATAAACTAACTGATGTACAATCAACCAGCGCTAGACAATAGGGTCTAGTTTAACAGTGCTTTACAGTAACCAGTTACTAACTAGATCAACTACACGTTACTTCTAGACAATAGGGTCTAGTTTAACAGTGCTTTACAGTAACCAGTTACTAACTAGATCAACTACACGTTACTTCTAGCCAATAGGGTCTAGTTTAACAGTGCTTTACAGTAACCAGTTACTAACTAGATCAACTACACGTGACTTTTTTACAGTGCTTTACAGTAACCAGTTACTAACTAGATCAACTTTACAGTAACCAGTTACTAACTAGATCAACTACACGTGACTTCGAGCCAATAAGGTCCAGTTTTACAGTGCTTTACAGTAACCAGTTACTAACTAGATCAACTACACGTTACTTCTAGACAATAGGGTCTAGTTTTACAGTGCTTTAAAGTAACCAGTTACTAACTAGATCAACTACACGTTACTTCTAGCCAATAGGGTCTAGTTTAACAGTGCTTTACAGTAACCAGTTACTAACTAGATCAACTACACGTTACTTCTAGACAATAGGGTCCAGTTTTACAGTGCTTTACAGTAACCAGTTACTAACTAGATCAACTACACGTTACTTCTAGCCAATAGGGTCCAGTTTAACAGTGCTTTAAAGTAACCAGTTACTAACTAGATCATACTTCTGTATGTATTTACATGTTTGTAACTTTAGATAGACAGACACAGTGTCTACTGTAGAACCTAAGCCATAGATTTGAATAGGGTAACATTTACATAGAATATGTTGACATCAGGCCATTTCTATTGGCCCTAGTCATAAATAGAATGTTTGGCATTCTCTGAGAAAATTACCCTAAAAGGAGAAGAATACATAGCTGAAGAATGTATGTAATGATGTAGAATATGTGCAGGTATATACTTAATTTTATATACTTATTATGTACTTATTGAAATACATGAAATTAGCCATACAGTGTATTAAAGATGGTATCTTTGTCCAGATTGTATTTATAAAGCTATTTTTACAGCAGTAGTTGTCACTAAGTGCTTTGACAGTAACATGGTCAGTCACTTCAAAGAAGCAAAAATATGCAAATAAGTCCAAATGAAATCAAATCAAACGTTATTTGTCACATGCGCCAAATACAACAGGTGTAGTAGACCTTACTGTGAAAGGCTTACTGACAAGCCCTTAACCAACAATGTAGACCTTACTGTGAAAGGCTTACTGACAAGCCCTTAACCAACAATGTAGACCTTACTGTGAAAGGCTCACTGACAAGCCCTTAACCAACAATGTAGACCTTACTGTGAAAGGCTTACTGACAAGCCCTTAACCAACAATGTAGACCTTACTGTGAAAGGCTTACTGACAAGCCCTTAACCAACAGTGTAGACCTTACCGTGAAAGGCTGACTGACAAGCCCTTAACCAACAATTCAGTTGTAAGAAAATAGAGTTAAGAAAATATTTACTAAATAAACTAAATTTTGAAAAAAAGAAGAAAAAAAGATACATAATAACAATAATGACGCTATATACAGGGGGTACCGTTTCCGAGTCAAGTAGAAGACTACGGTAAAATGCACTGTATTTTTCAAAATAAGAGAAGGTAGGGTTTGAATAACGTATAGCGTAGACAAAATATACCCCAAGAGTAGTTTAACTTTGAGTTAAATGTAAATACAGTATGTTTAATTTTGAGTGCCGACAGTAAACAACCTTTTAAGTAGACTGACTGGAAAGGATCGTGCGGAAATAGAAACCCAGTATAGATCCTATCTGCTTCACAGTGAAAGCTTCTCTTTTATCTGATCAGATATGAACACTGTTCCCCTCATGACACTGATGAAGCCCTGTTAGGTGAAAACTAAAGATGGAATACATTTTAATTTACTTCACTGTAGATACAGAGTGGGAACCTTCCTCATGTTCCTATTCATAACGAATGACTGTTTTGGTCTAAAAGTAGGCGACGTCAATAATCTATACCTACATGTGCGCTGGGTTTCCCCCTTTTTCATTCCCTGACTGTAGGCAGGTTTCCATTGACCAGGTTAATTCGAGGAAAGCAATGTTGCGGAAAAACATCATTGCGACATGGCAGATGGCATATCACAGGAGGTTGGTGGCACCTTAATTGGGGAGGACAGGCTCGTGGTAAAGCCTGGAGCGGAATGAGTAGAATAGCATCAAACACACAGTTAGATGCCATTCTGCTCTGCTCCAGCACTCATTATGAGCCATCCTCCCCTCAGCCATCCTCCCCTCAGCCATCCTCCCCTCAGCCATCCCCCCTCAGCCATCCTCCTCTCGGCCATCCTCCCCTCAGCCATCCCCCCTCAGCCATCCTCCCCTCGGCCATCCTCCCCTCAGCCATCCTCCCCTCAGCCATCCTCCCCTCAGCCATCCCCCTCAGCCATCTCCCCTCAGCCATCCTCCCCTCAGCCATCCCCCTCAGCCATCCTCTCCTCAGCCATCCTCCCCTCAGCCATCCCCCCTCAGCCATCACCTCCTCAGCCATCCTCTCCTCAGCAGCCTCCACTGTGGCAGATATAGAAAACACTTTCTAAAGCCTGACAACATTGTTATCCCGTCCACAGCAGTGGAATTTTCTTTTGTCGAACTTTCTTTATTGCAACAATTGATTATTTTTCAACTATAAAAGTCATGTTTCTTTGCAGGACAATGATTGTCCTGACTTTCAAGAATGTTGTTTTGCCTTGCTTTTCTGGTTGGCTGGCAAGTTTCACCATCCAATTATTTCAGATCTACAAGAGTGTAGGTTTCACCATGGCACGTACGTGGCGGTACCTGGCGGTACCTGGTGGTGCCTGGCGGTACCTGCTGCCCCATATACATAGACATGGAACCACTGGTCACTTTTTATTTTTATTTTTTTATTTTTTATTTAACTAGTCAAGTCAGTTAAGAACAAATTCTTATTCACAATAATGGCCTATATATATATATATATCGGACAAAATACACATCATGACACTAGTCACATTAATAATAATGTTTACAATACTGCTTTACTAATTTCATATGCATATACTGTATTATATTCTACTGTATTTTAGTCAATGCCAGTCCAACATTGCTCGTCCTAATTTTGACATATTTCTTAATTCCACTCTTTTACTTTTAGATTTGTGTGTATTGTTGTGAATTGTTAGAGCTAGGAACACAAGCATTTCTCTACACCCGCATCTGCTAAATATGTGTATGTGACCAATAATATTTTATTTTATTTGACATGACAATTATTAGAATATAGCAAATATTAGTAAATTATTGCATTCTATACATGCCTACTTTCACGGGCTATAGGTGGGAAACAGATAGGTGGGAAACAGATAGGTAGGAAACAGATAGGTGGGAAACAGATAGGTGGGAAACAGATAGGTAGGAAACAGATAGGTAGGAAACAGATAGGTGGGAAACAGATAGGTGGGAAACAGATAGGTAGGAAACAGATAGGTGGGAAACAGATAGGTGGGAAACAGATAGGTGGGAAACAGATAGGTGGGAAACAGAAAGGTGGGAAACAGATAGGTGGGAAACAGATAGGTGGGAAACAGAAAGGTGGGAAACAGATAGGTAGGAAACAGATAGGTGGGAAACAGATAGGTGGGAAACAGATAGGTGGGAAACAGAAAGGTGGGAAACAGATAGGTGGGAAACAGATAGGTGGGAAACAGATAGGTGGGAAACAGATAGGTGGGAAACAGAAAGGTGGGAAACAGATAGGTGGGAAACAGATAGGTGGGAAACAGAAAGGTGGGAAACAGATAGGTGGGAAACAGATATGTGGGAAACGGATAGGTGGGAAACAGAAAGGTGGGAAACAGATAGGTGGGAAACAGAAAGGTGGGAAACAGATAGGTGGGAAACAGATAGGTGGGAAACAGAAAGGTGGGAAGGCATACAGGATATCGACAATTTATTAACGAGCAATTTCCCTCAATGCATAATCGAAACACTTCGACCACTAACTACATTTTTATTCAACACTGTAGAGCCCCTCTGACTTTCTCCACAAATGGCTTTTGAGAACGAGGCGTGGCAAGAGGACGGGAGTCAAGGACATGCAAAAATATTTATGCCTAACCCATCCTCTAAAACAGTGTTTCCCAAACCTAGTCCTCCAGTACCCTCTCCAGAACACATTTTCATTGTAGCCCTGGACAGACGCGCCTCATTCAACTCATTGAGGGTTTGATGATTAGTTGACAAGTTGAATCAGGTGTGATTGTCCAGGCTTACAATGAAAATGTGTACTGTTGGGGAACTGGAGGAACAGGGTTGGGAACCACTGCTCTCGAAGAGCAGCGATATTCTAAGGAATGGTAGAGCCAAGCAACCTAAGCAAATATAGTTTTATGAATGAGACATTTATATATCACTATTTTGACAGGTTCTAATGTACGGAAGAGTATCAAATCAAATTGTATTTTTCACATGCTTCGTAAACAACAGGTGTAGACTAACAATTAAATGATTACTTATGGCCCTTCCCAATAATGCAGAGAGAAGATTTTTGAAATGATACAAATAATAATAACACCAGGAATAAATACACAATGAGTAACGATAACTTGGCTGTGTACACAGTACCAAGTCGATGTGCAGGGGTACGAGGTAATAACATATACACAGGGTACCAGTACCAAGTCGATGTGCAGGGGTACGAGGTAATAACATATACACAGGGTACCAGTACCAAGTCGATGTGCAGGGGTACGAGGTAATAACATATACACAGGGTACCAGTACCAAGTCGATGTGCAGGGGTACGAGGTAATAACATATACACAGGGTACCAGTACCAAGTCGATGTGCAGGGGTACGAGGTAATAACATATACACAGGGTACCAGTACCAAGTCGATGTGCAGGGGTACGAGGTAATAACATATACACAGGGTACCAGTACCAAGTCGATGTGCAGGGGTACGAGGTAATAACATATACACAGGGTACCAGTACCAAGTCGATGTACCGGGTGTACGAGGTCATTTAGATATGTACATATTGGATAAAGTGACTAGGCAACAGGATAGATAATAAACAGTAGCAGCAGTGTATTTGATGAGTCAAACGAGTTAGTGCTAAAAGCGTCCATGCAGATAGTCTGGGTAGCTATTTGGTTAACTACACTACATGGCCACAAGTTTGTGGACACCCCATCAAATGAATGGATTTGGGCTATTTTAGCCACATCCGTTGCTGACAGGTGTAAAAAAATGTAGCACCCCGCCATGCAATCTCCATAGACAAACAGTGTCAGTAGAATGGCTCATACTCAAGGGC
This sequence comes from Oncorhynchus nerka, assembly GCF_034236695.1. Taxonomy (NCBI): domain Eukaryota; kingdom Metazoa; phylum Chordata; class Actinopteri; order Salmoniformes; family Salmonidae; genus Oncorhynchus; species Oncorhynchus nerka. The sequence continues at coordinate 24,722,522 of NC_088410.1, read as the reverse complement.
TCGGTGGCTTTCAAGGCGGCAGCGTCATAGGATGCTACCTTTTCAACATGTCAGTTCGTCAAATTCCGGCCCTGGTAGAGCTTCCCCGGTCAACTGCAAGTGCTGTTATCGTCAAATGTAAAAGTCTAGGAGCAACAACGGCTCTGCCACGAAGTGGTAGGCCACACAAGCTTACAGAACGGGACCGCAGAGTGCTGAAGCGCGTAGTGGGTAAAAATCATCTGTCTTCAGTTGCAACACACACTACCGAGTTCCAAACTGCCTCTGGAAGCAACATCAACACAATAACTGTTCGTAGTGAGCTTCATGAAATGGGTTTTCATGGCCGAGCCACCGCACACAAGCCTAAGATCACCATGCACAATGCCAAGCATCGGCTGGAGTTGTGTAAAGCTCGCTGTCATTGACGGAGTGATGAATCCCGCTTCACCATCTGGCAGTCCGACGGATGAATCTGGGTTTGGTGGATGCCAGGAGACCACTACCTGCCCCAATGCATAGTGCCAACTGTCAAGTTTGGTGGATGAGGAATATTGGTCTGGGGCTGTTTTTCATGGTTCGGGCTAGGCCCCTTAGTTCCAGTGAAGGGAAATTGTAATGCTACAGCATACAGTGACATTCTATATGATTCTGTGCCTTCCCAGAAGAGTGGAGAATGTTATAGCAGCAAAGGGTGGACCAACTCCATATTAATGCCCATGATTTTGGAATGAGATGTTTGAGGAGCAGGTGTCCACATACTTCTGGTCATGTAGTGTATTTCATCCAAGTCCTTGTGGTGAGATACACACTGTAGGTAGAGACAGTAGAGTTGTGTGTGTAGCAGTCTTATGGCTTGGGGGTAGAAGCTTTCAGGGTCCTTTGGTTTCAAACTTGGTGCATCGATACTGCTTGCAGTGCGGTAGCAGAGAGAACAGTCTATTTTAACAGAATAGTACTCAGTCTTTGACAATTTTTAGGGCCTTTCTCTGTCACCGCCTGAAATAGAGGTCCTGGGTGGCAGGGAGCTCTGCCCCAGTGATGTACTGGGCCGGACGCACGACCTAGGGCCTTAGGGCCAAGTAAAACATGATTTTTAATGGTGATGGGGGGTGGTACTTTGAATTTGTTTTCACGGATAGTACTTTAAAACTTGAAATACTTTGAGAATAAAGTTTTTTTGTTTTTTTTTGAATAAAGTCAAAACACAATTTCGAGAATAAAGTGGCAATCTTTCGAGAATACAGTGGCAGTCTTTCGAGAATAAAGTAGCAATCTTTCGAGAATAGAGTGACAATCTTTCGAGAATAGAGTGACAATCCTTCGAGAATAGAGTGACAATCTTTCGAGAATAGAGTGGCAATCTTTGTAGAATAAAGTGGCAATCTTTGTAGAATAAATTGGCAATCTTTTTAGAATAAAGTGGCAATCTTTTGAGAATAAAGTGGCAATCTTTGTAGAATAAAGTGACAATCTTTCGAGAATAGAGTGGCAATCTTTCGAGAATAAAGTGGCAATCTTTCGAGAATAGAGTGGCAATCTTTCGAGAATAAAGTGGCAATCTTTTGAGAATAAAGTGGCAATCTTCGAGCATCAAGGCGTGGTTATATTTCAAAATGAAAGTATGTATTGGGTTATTAATTGCATGCCTCCCTGGCTCCCTGTTGCTGTATGCGCCACTGTTGAAATGCCTGAGTTAGATGACTGGTGAAACGATACTTTAGAACGGGTTTTAGTAACAAGGAAATCCTTGCTCTTTGAGCACATAATAACCAGATGATTAATAACTATTAAGACCTGGAAGAGGTTGTGCCACAGATTGAGTGTTTCCAGAAGGAGGAACCACACGGACATGGATGAGGTATTTCATCCAAGTCCGTGTGGAGACGGGCGGGTTGTGTGTGTTTGCAGGTGTGTGTGTGTGTGGGCGGTAAAAAGTTTTGTGCAAAACAAACAAATGGCCACAAATCTAATGATCTAATACACTCTTTCAAAGAGGCGTCACTGCGCACTAATGCTTATAAATCACTCGCACGCACAAAATCACGATCTTGGCACTGTCACTGAATGCAAAGACAACTGTGATCTGAGTCCCTGTCCGTATGCCCTCAGAATTTGCTTCGACGTTCTGCTGCGTAGCCTAGGCAAAAACTTTGCAAAAATTCGGTGCTTAATGGCAACTGTTAAAGCGACCATTGTGCTTTACTAACAGTAGTATGGCAACTATCCTTCTAACAAATGTCAGCTAGTAGGACACGTGAGCAGCACCCCTAATAAAACGAATTATTTTGGAATCCTGGAGACCGAGATGTGTATGTCCCATGTCAAACTGCTCTCTAAATTAGCTACAACACTGCTATTTTGCAGCCCATTATAAACCTATAGCGGCCCACTCGATTGAGTACCCTAGCCTGTAGGCCTGTAGGCTAATCGTGCGTTAATGTGGGCTAGTGAAAGTAAATTATAGGCCTATCCAACGGCTGCGGGAGGCATAAACCATGAAGAAGGGGTTTTACACCAAGTGTCTGTAGGACGAGATGCAACTCATTGCCCACTCCTGCACGCGCAAACCAGCTAATCTGAGGCACTGTTTGAATATATTCAAGGAATGGATTCTCCCTTTCTTAAAATAATCATTGATCTAAATATAAGCCTATTAGATAGACGATGATAGGCTATATGCTATAAATAAATCATCACTGATCTGACATGGTCAGATGGTAGCCTAGGGTTTCCATCGGTGCTTCCCTACAGGGACCAATCCTTTCCCCCACAATCCGTGATCTACATTCACAATATAATAAACCTAGGCCTATGAGGCTATATCATTTAAAGTGTAGTTTACATAAAACATGTGTAAATGTGTAAATTAACCTTTCGTTTCAACATATAGGCTGCTGGCCAAGCTGTTATTCTCTAAAGTATAGTATGCATGGTGTTGGCATATGCAGGGGATTGAGGACAACTTTATAGCGAATTTGAAGGGCACCATGACCCGGACTGATGCATGCACCTCTTCGTGTCTGGCAACGCACCATGGCCGTTCGGTAGAACGGTATTGCCTTGGCGATATCGTTTTGTGTGTCACACACACACACAAGCCACTCTCTACCTATGTACTGTATGTAACCACACGGACTTGTGTGGTTCCTCCTGTCCTAATACTTATAATCATATTATTATGATGTGCTAAAGGAGAAAGGATTTCGTTGTTACTAAAGCCAATTCTAAAGTATAGTTTCACCAGGTCATGTAACTCAGGTAGTATACACGCACAGCAACAGGGAGCCAGGGAGGCTTGCAGTTAACCACACCCCCTATATAAATATAAATATGAATATAAATATAACTGGGACTTTATTCTCAAAATGTCAACTTAATTCCCAAAATGTTGACTTTATTCTCGAAACTACATTTTAATTTTATTCTCGAAATATTGACACTTCATTCTTGAAATCATCAAAAACCAACACCCATCGCCGTTTATTCAATGTTTATCTTCACTTGGCCCGAATACTCTTCCATACAAATATGACCATGTTGATCTACCAATCTAACCTCTATTTTCTTCTTCTCCCATTTAGTCAAGTTGTGGTCGAGAGCCCTGTACGACCACTGCGGTTTCTGGTGCGGCCGTGTTTCATCTTCCTCCTCTTCCTGTCCACGGTCATCGTGATCATCCTCTTAGGTTTTCCTGACAGATTCTCCCAGACAGACTGGTGGAAAAACCTATCACTGTACACATACTACCATAGATGGACCAACCCCGACCGCCACCGTGGACCATCCCCAACCACCATTCCCCCAACCACAGTACCAGCCCCAACCTCAACCACCATACGCCCGCTACCAACCAATCACAACCACTTGGGCTACCCTCGTAACTACCACTTCATCGTAGACGAACCGGACAAGTGTAATACCCAGACCCCGTTCCTGGTGCTGATAGTCCCCGTGGCGCCCGGTAACCTGGCCGCCAGGGACGCCATCCGCAGGACGTGGGGTAATGAGACCCTGGTGCAGGGGAAGAAGGTACAGACGCTATTCATGCTAGGACTTCCTGGAGGACCAGTTGCCCAGGAGCTGCAGGAGAAGGTTGGTCTTGATTGTTTTAGCTTTTTTTAGTGTTGTGTTTATTTTTTAAAGTGTGTTGGGGTTGTTAATATTTAAATAGAGTTTGATTTGATTTTGATTTGATTGTGACTTGAGCTGACCTAACTTTGACTTTGACTCGACTTTTGACTCGACTTTGACTCTTGACTTTGATTTGAAGGTGAACCAGGAGAGCCAAGTGCATCATGATCTACTCCAGAGCAACTTCCTGGACTCTTACCTCAACCTCACCATTAAGACCATGGTGATTATGGACTGGCTGGCCACCCACTGCACCAATGCCACCTACGCCATGAAGATTGACTCAGACATGTTCCTCAACGTAGAGAACCTGATGACTATGTTGCTGAGACCGGACGTCCCCGAGGTTAACTTTATTTTTATTTTATTCAACCCAACCTCCACCTCTTTGGGGGACAGCTTTATTACTCTGTCTGTCTGTCTGTCTGTCTGTCTGTCTGTCTGTCTGTCTTGTCTGTCTTGTCTGTCTTGTCTGTCTGTCTGTCTGTCTGTCTGTCTGTCTGTCTGTCTGTCTGTCTGTCTGTCTGTCTGTCTGACTTACTAAGTTTATTCTTTTTTTTCACCTTCTAAATCTTTAATAATTCTATACAAAGATTAAATTCCTTCCCTATTTCCCAAGGTGAACTACCTGACAGGGATGCTGATGTGGAATCGACCGGTCATCCGGAACCCCAACTCTAAATGGTATGTTCCGGTGGAGATGTTAGCCGACGACCGATACCCGACCTACACACTTGGTATGGGATACGTGTTCTCCAACGACCTGCCGGAGAGGTTCGTGGCGGTATCCAAGGACATCAAGCTTTTTAATATAGAAGACGCCTATGTTGGCGCCTGTATGAAGAAACTGGGCCTCTCGCCCACAAACTCACCAGATCCTTGGCAATGGAAGGCCTATCTCGGCAAGTACAATCGCTGTGAATTTTCCAAAGTCATCACCTATATTTTGAGCCGCTCGTCCCAGATAGTGGAATACTGGATGGACCTGAAGAAGACACCTGGTTCACCCTGTCACTGACCTAGTGTCCATTTGGTATTTTTCATCCTAATGGTCGAGTCTAAGTCTTTAGGTAGCCAAACATATATATATACATGTATATATCGATGAAAGAAACACAGCTGTAGCTCTGCCACCTTCCACCTCAGATGTGGAAGGCTGACATCGGCGCATGTGGTGGATTGAGATGCAGCCCATGCAATAAAACAGATATCTCTAGCTTAAACAGACCGTTTCTGATGGGAATTTTTATGTTACGCTTATTCAATTTCCGCACGGACATTGACTCTGGTACTAGTACTAAGTTTCAGGGACTCTATCAGTGTCCGAGGGGCAGGTAGCTGAGTGGATAGTGTTGTGCCAGTAACTGAAAGGTTGCTAGTTCAAATCCCCTAACAGACAAGGTGAAAAATATCTGTCGATGTGCCCTTGAGCAAGGCACTTAACCCTAATTTCTTCAATGTTGATAATGACTGACCTTGGCTGTAACCCCATTCTTGGGGGGAGTTGAGATATGCAAAAAAAAAAAAAAAAAATCAAACGTGTATAAAACACACTTTTAGATGTGTGAATCAGGACAAATATAAGCACCCACTGGCACCTGGGGCACCCTGTTAGGACTCAATTACCCATAATGACATTGGGTAGGGTAGGAAATAAAGATGGGTGGTGGTGGGGTTGGTCGGGATGATGAAGTTAGGTCATTGAGTAGTTCTGAACTTGTAATGACTGTCGGAATGTGATATCTTACTTTCAAAGTCTTAATTTACAATGGTGGAACATACTTTGCAAAGGGATCTTTTGTGATTTTGTGATCCCGAATCTCAGGAATCCAAACAAATCCAGACAGATAGGAGGATGGGATCAGCACCTGTCTAGTCTCTTGTGATAGATTAACACTTTCACAGGCCAAAACTCACACAAGATTTGTCTCTGTTCACACAAGATTTGTCTCTGTTCACACAAGATTTGTCTCTGTTCACACAAGATTTGTCTCTGTTCACACAAGATTTGTCTCTGTTCACACAAGATTTGTCTCTGTTCACACAAGATTTGTCTCTGCCCACACGAGATTTGTCTCTGTGTTACATGATCATCTGTCTGCCAAATTCCATGGTGTTGTGACACCATTCGGGAGACGGTGTTCTAGAAACCAGTTGGGTAACCTGTAAGAAACACAAAAGCCATCCATTATGAATGATTCAGTCTCTAACTCTCAAAAACAATTGAAAGGAAGATTATTCTGTACATAAAAAAAATGGTTTTGTCAAGATGTATTTGCTTAGTGAATTAACAGTAGCCCGTAGGCCTAGACCTTGCCCAAACCAAGTAGACCGATATAACAGTATCAAATATTTAACAGCATAAGATATTTATTTTACTGGGTGAGTTCTTTTTCAATTCAGTGACATCTACATGAATAATTAAGTTACATATATTGTTCAACAAAGCCTCTTTTTATATCGCCATCGGTATATTAAGTCACACATTATGTTACACAAAGCTTCTCTCATCCTGTTTGCTTAGCATGACACTGTTCAAATGCTGTTTGACTTCTATGTACGTATTGCACAATTAATTTATTTGCAGAACAGTTGACTAAAACCTGGACAAGAATAAGGTGTGTTCCATTGTCAACGAAAGGAGTTCTGTTCTGTTGTCAACTTCCACAACGAAAGGAGTTCTGTTCTGCTGTCAACTTCCACAATGAAAGGAGTTCTGTTCTGCTGTCAACTTCCACAATGAAAGGCGGAGTCCATTATTCTCAATGTCTGATGACTGGTGTAACAAAATAAGATGATATGAGTAATGACATTAGGAAGGTAATGCAGAAGGCTGCAGCCCTGGAAAGCTATGAATCACAGGAGGCTTGTGAGGGGAGGATGGCTCATAATAATGGCTGGAATGAAGGGAATTGTATCAACCACATGGAAAAAATGAGTTTGATACCATTCCATTTATTCCGTTCCAGCCATATGAGCCTGTCCTCCCCGATTTAAGTGCAACCAGCCACCTGTGCTATGAATATGATGTGGCATGTGTGTCTATGTTCTTTGTTAAGGACATCATCGTTGTGACAATATGAACAATGATGATATCATACATTTAAAGTTCTTTGAGATTATTTGTGTTATGAAAAGCACAATAAAAGTTCAATAAATTATTTGTATTATTACTATCATAATCATTGACATGGTGAATGCATTGCAGTTGACAACAGGGATCTTTAAAAAAAGAGAGACAGGGTTTAACTGTCAGAGATTTGTCTCGTAGAAGAAAGGCTCTGTCGAAATGTTGACAATAAAGGCTACTTAATACTCTGTTCTCATGTGTTGGTTTCTCTTGTCCTACCAAATAAACTACATGATGGAAGGAAAGTGGGTACAACCCCTATGGCACCCTATTTCCTATATAGTGTACTACTACCCATAGGGCTCTGGACAAAAATAATGCACTATATAGGGAATAGGGTGCCATTTGGAACACAATAAGTGCTTGTGGTGAGAGAAAACGATGAAGAGGAAACAAATGCCATTGCTGAGTCATTCAACTCGTCAGGCAGGCCGGTAGGCAGGCAGGCAGTATAAGACCTCATTTCTATTTTTAGACGTTGCCGAGCCTGCCAGATCTTACAATGACTACATAGGTAATTTAAGTATCAGCTAACCACATATGTTATAGCAATTTGTCAGTCGTTGATGTGGCTTGCAACCAGTGGTTGCCTCGACAGCTGTGGAGCGCACCCTAGGTCTGTCAGACCTCTCTATCTGCTTGGTATTGTTAGGTCATAACAAACCACCCATAACTAATGCTGCGTTCAAGTGCTAGTTTGAACTAAGAAACTCGGACATTTCAGACTTGCTAACAAATACTTGCTAACATGCCGCGTTAAACTAATCAGCAAGTCGGACTTTTCTGAGTTTCCTAGTTCCGTGAACGCGGCAACATTCAGCGGGTTTTTAAATGTTTTTATTTTACACTTATATAACTAGGCAAGTCAGTTAAGAACAAATTCTTATTTTCAATGATGGCCTAGAAACAGTGTTTCTAGTTCAGGGGCAGAACGACAGATTTGAACCTTGTCAGCTCGGGTGTTTGAACTTGCAACCTTCCGGTTACTGGTCCACCGCTCTAACCACTAGCTACCCTGCCGCCCCAAGGGTGCAATCATTACACAAATGATTACCGTTTACGCCAAATTAAATTTTAAAAACGCAAACAATATTTTCTATTGGACAAATTCTGGTAGGTCCCTCCCTGTTTCGTTCCGTTTGTTCACTAAATGGTAAACGGTTTCCGTAATGAATACACCCCGGCCTCAAGCCTCATGTCCACCAGATTGCTTTCCAGCGGAAGTCATTCATTGTCAATGGAGCTGTCCGCAACAATGAGTTGGGGATGCTGCACTAGGCTGCGGTGCGTTCTATGTACCGCATGCGTTCAATATTTTCAACTCGTGCATTGCTTTACCGTGCAGTGGTACAAACAGAAGTTCATAAACAGTCAAGCCAGTTACCTAGCTATGTAACTACAAAGCTAACCACTACATTACCAAAAGTATGTGGACACTTGCTCGTCGAACATCTCATTCCAAAATCATGGGCATTAGAGTTGGTCCCTCCTTTGCTGATATAACAGACTATACACTCTTACGGGAAGGCTTTCCAATAGATCTTGGAACTTGCTTCCATTCAGCCACAAGAGAATTAGAGGTTGGGGACTGATGTTGGGCGATTAGGCTTGGCTCGCAGTCTGCGTTCCAATCAATCTTTACAGTTGGCACTATGCATGGGGGCAGGTAGCGTTCTCCTGGCGTCCGCCAAACCCAGATTCATCCGTCGGACTGCCAGATGGTCACAATAACAGCACTTACAGTTGACTTGTTGGAAAGGTAGCATCCTATGAGCTCTTCAGTGAGGCTATTCTACTGCCAATGTTTGTCTAGAACAGGGCTCCGGGCAGCCGAGCGGAAATGGAGGAAAACTCGCCTCCCTGCGGACCTGGCATCCTTTCACTCCCTCCTCTCTACATTTTCCTCCTCTGTCTCTGCTGCTAAAGCCACTTTCTACCACTCTAAATTCCAAGCATCTGCCTCTAACCCTAGGAAGCTCTTTGCCACCTTCTCCTCCCTCCTGAATCCTCCTCCCCCTCCCCCCCCTCCTCCCTCTCTGCAGATGACTTCGTCAACCATTTTGAAAAGAAGGTCGACGACATCCGATCCTCGTTTGCTAAGTCAAACGACACCGCTGGTTCTGCTCACACTGCCCTACCCTGTGCTCTGACCTCTTTCTCCCCTCTCTCTCCAGATGAAATCTCGCGTCTTATGACGGCCGGCCGCCCAACAACCTGCCCGCTTGACCCTATCCCCTCCTCTCTTCTCCAGACCATTTCCGGAGACCTTCTCCCTTACCTCACCTCACTCATCCCTGACCGCTGGCTACGTCCCTTCCGTCTTCAAGAGAGCGAGAGTTGCACCCCTTCTGAAAAAACCTACACTCGATCCCTCCGATGTCAACAACTACAGACCAGTATCCCTTCTTTCTTTTCTCTCCAAAACTCTTGAACGTGCCGTCCTTGGCCAGCTCTCCCGCTATCTCTCTCAGAATGACCTTCTTGATCCAAATCAGTCAGGTTTCAAGACTAGTCATTCAACTGAGACTGCTCTTCTCTGTATCACGGAGGCGCTCCGCACTGCTAAAGCTAACTCTCTCTCCTCTGCTCTCATCCTTCTAGACCTATCGGCTGCCTTCGATACTGTGAACCATCAGATCCTCCTCTCCACCCTCTCCGAGTTGGGCATCTCCGGCGCGGCCCACGCTTGGATTGCGTCCTACCTGACAGGTCGCTCCTACCAGGTGGCGTGGCGAGAATCTGTCTCCTCACCACGTGCTCTCACCACTGGTGTCCCCCAGGGCTCTGTTCTAGGCCCTCTCCTATTCTCGCTATACACCAAGTCACTTGGCTCTGTCATAACCTCACATGGTCTCTCCTATCATTGCTATGCAGACGACACACAATTAATCTTCTCCTTTCCCCCTTCTGATGACCAGGTGGCGAATCGCATCTCTGCATGTCTGGCAGACATATCAGTGTGGATGACGGATCACCACCTCAAGCTGAACCTCGGCAAGACGGAGCTGCTCTTCCTCCCGGGAAGGACTGCCCGTTCCATGATCTCGCCATCACGGTTGACAACTCCATTGTGTCCTCCTCCCAGAGCGCTAAGAACCTTGGCGTGATCCTGGACAACACCCTGTCGTTCTCAAATAACATCAAGGCGGTGGCCCGTTCCTGTAGGTTCATGCTCTACAACATCCGCAGAGTACGACCCTGCCTCACACAGGAAGCGGCGCAGGTCCTAATCCAGGCACTTGTCATCTCCCGTCTGGATTACTGCAACTCGCTGTTGGCTGGGCTCCCTGCCTGTGCCATTAAACCCCTACAACTCATCCAGAACGCCGCAGCCCGTCTGGTGTTCAACCTTCCCAAGTTCTCTCACGTCACCCCGCTCCTCCGCTCTCTCCACTGGCTTCCAGTTGAAGCTCGCATCCGCTACAAGACCATGGTGCTTGCCTACGGAGCTGTGAGGGGAACGGCACCTCAGTACCTCCAGGCTCTGATCAGGCCCTACACCCAAACAAGGGCACTGCGTTCATCCACCTCTGGCCTGCTCGCCTCCCTACCACTGAGGAAGTACAGTTCCCGCTCAGCCCAGTCAAAACTGTTCGCTGCTCTGGCCCCCCCAATGGTGGAACAAACTCCCTCACGACGCCAGGACAGCGGAGTCAATCACCACCTTCCGGAGACACCTGAAACCCCACCTCTTTAAGGAATACCTAGGATAGGATAAAGTAATCCTTCTCACCCCCCCCCTTAAAAGATTTAGATGCACTATTGTAAAGTGGCTGTTCCACTGGATGTCATAAGGTGAATGCACCAATTTGTAAGTCGCTCTGGATAAGAGCGTCTGCTAAATGACTTAAATGTAAATGTTAAATGTCTATGGCGATTACAAGGCGGTGTGCTCGATTTTAAACACCGGTCATTAACAGGTGTGGCTGAAGTGGAAGGGGTGTCCACATACTTTTGTATATATAGTGTATATCCAAATTGGACATTAATAACCACATTCAGGGCCTGTTACAATATATACATCATGACGGATTTGAGGAATATCCACTTTGTTTGATCAGATTTGTTGAATGTGCGCAAATCCGGCGTCCTTATTCTATCCCCAACGCTCTGTGTTCCATTGACCTCTTCGCCACATCTATAGAACATACATGTTTTTCTGTGATGCAAAGTGTCAGCTATATACAGTTGAAGTTTATGTGCACTTAGGTTGGAGTCATTAAAACACATTTCTTGTTAACAAACTATAGTTTTGGCAAGTCGGTTAGGACATCTACTTTGTGCATGACACAAGTCATTTTTCCAACAATTGTTTACAGACAGATTAATTCACTGTATCACAATTCCAGTGGGTCAGAAGTTTACATACACGAAGTTGACTGTGCCTTCAAACAGCTTGGAATATTCCAGAAAATGATGTCATGGCTTTAGAAGATTCTGATAGGCTAATTGACATAATTTGAGTCAATTGGAGGTGTATCTGTGGATGTATTTCAAGTCCTACCTTCAAACGCAGTGCCTCTTTGCTTGATATCATGGGAAAATGTAAAGAAATCAGCCAAGACCTCAGAAAAACAATTGTAGACCTCCACAAGTCTGCTTCATCCTTGGGAGAAATTTCCAAACACCTGAAGATACCACGTTCATCTGTACAAACAATAGTACACAAGTATAAACACCATGGGACCACACAGCCGTCATACCGCTCAGGAAGGAGATGTGTTCTGTCTCCTAGAGATGAACGTACTTTGGTGCGAAAAGTGCAAATCAATCCCAGAACAACAGCAAAGGGACTTGTGAAGATGCTGGAGGAAACAGGTACAAAAGTATCTATATCCAGAGTAAAACGAGTCCTATATCGACATAACCTGAAAGGCCGCTCAGCAAGGAAGAAGCCACTGCTCCAAAACCGCCATAAAAAAACAGACTACAGTTTGCAACTGCACATGGAGACAAAGATGGTACTTTTTGGAGAAATGTCCTCTGGTCTGATAAAACAAAAATAGAACTGTTTGGCCATAATGATCATCCTTATGTTTGGAGGAAAAGGGGGAGGTTTGCAAGCTGAGGAACCAAAGTGGGGAGGTTTGCAAGCTGAGGAACCATCCCTACCGTGAAGCACGGGGGTGGCAGCATCATGTTGTGCTGGTGCTTTGCTGCAGGAGGGACTGGTGCACTTCACCAGTCACGGTATTGGAGTGGCCATTACAAAGCCCTGACCTCAATCCTATAGAAAAGTTTTGGGCAGAACTGAAAAAGTGTGTGTGAGCAAGAAGGCCTACAAACCTGACTCAGTTACACCAGGTCTGTCAGGAGGAATGGGCCAAAATTCACCCAACTTATTGTGGGAAGCTTGTGGAAGGCTACCTGAAATGTTTGACACAAGTTAAACAATTTCAAAGCAATGCTACCAAATACTAATTGAGTGTATGTAAACTTCTGACCCACTGGGAATGTGATGAAAGAATTAAAAGCTGAAATAAATAATTCTCTCTACTATTATTCTGACATTTCACATTCTTAAAATAAAGTGGAGATCCTAATTGACCTAAGGCAGGGAATTTTTACTCGGATTAAATGTCAGGAATTGTGAAAAACGGAGTTTAAATGTATTTGCCTAAGGTGTATGTAAACTTCTGACTTCAACTGTACAATACATTTCTATCTCGAACTTTATAGAATGCTCAATTTAGAACAGAAATACTTTTAATTCAGTGCAATCTTTTCAGGTCTATACAATACGTGTATATCTGTCAGTTGTGGCCTCTCCTTTCCTGAAGCCAGGTGCGCAGCTAGCTGAGTGTGCGGTGTGTGGGAGGGGCTGTGGAGAATGAAAAAACAAAAGTCACCCAACCTACAGTGGCTCCTTCTCTACCTGTGGGCGGCCAATTCTTTGCTCATATCACCGTCGTCAACATTAAATGCATTAAAGAAGAAGAAGTCAACCATGTGGCAATCTCGTTGAGCGTCATGAGCCGGACTTGATACAAAGAAACATGAGGTATGTGTCAATTAAAGCTGGAGTTTGTTTGTAGACATTGCGACATTATTTTGAGGGTGTGTATTAGTTATATTTCACGCGATTATGATCCAGTCATATGGGATTACACTGAACGTCATCAAATATAGTTTCCCGTTGTAGAGTATGTTACTGGATGTGGGCAAACTTTAGTTCCAGCATATGCCAGCCCAGTGCTAACACGCCTTATTCAAATAAACCGACTGAAGCCACAATGATGACAGGTGTTTTAGTGCTGGGGTGTAACAACAGCCAGCACACCTAGTAACTAGAGCGGTGTTGGATATCCATGGTCTAGGGGTGGGCAATTCCAATCCTCGAGGGCCTGATTGCCATCACAGTTTTGCCCCAACCCCAGCTAACACACCTGACTCCAATAATCACCTAATCCTGATCCTCAGTTTAGAACGCAATGTGATGAATCAGGTGTGCTTTCTCGAGATGGAGAAAGTGTGACACCAATCAGGCCTCCCAGGACTGGAATTGCCCACCCCTGGACTTCTAACACTTGTCTGTCTTTATACCATTTAATTATGTGATTGTCAGACAGCCAAGGAATAGTTATTGTAGTCTAACCACACCACCAGTACACCAGACGCAATTGTCTTCGTAACAAACTCCTACACAAAGGGCAAAGCAAACCGGGGTCATGTAATATAGCCTATTCTTGGAGCTTTCAAGACACCTGATAACATGACCCTGCTGCAACAGATGCTGCGTTCAAAACAACTGGTAACTCGAAGAAAAATAGTTCCCAGTTCTGAACACGACATCTGTTGCAGCAGCGTCATGTTATCTCTAATTTCTTTCCTTATATAGTTTATCAATTTGTCTGATCATGCACCAATGACCAGTGACCATCTATAACTACTGTATGTTGCACCAGAGAGAGCTACTGTGAAAACCTCACCTTTGATTTCATGCTGTTCAACTGCACATAACACAATGCCACTTCTCTTTTAGGCAGGCTATATATTTTTCATTGATAATAACTGCAGACATGCACATGTCACTTGGTCTTATAGAGGTATAGTATATGAGAGAATAATAAAAAATATTAATATTCCTCTTAATGATATATTCATGTTTGCTGTGTAAGTGGTGATTTCAAGAAATGTTTATACATTCAAATGGTACTTCTGTACAACAGTGTGGCAAGAACCATTGCCCCTCTCACTCTTTCTATCCTTTCTCTCTTCATCAGCTCAGCTCTGATGCAATCCTGTACAGCCCTTTCTGGAAGGCTGTATAGAAGACCCTGTTTTCTATTCATCCTGGTGGCAGTGGCTGTCTCCGTGACCTACACCACCTTCGCCTTGAATTGGTGGAACGACCCACAGCGACCCTCGGTAATCAGTCACATTGGAAAGATTGCTGATGATGATCAGGTGAACCCGCGTGTCTTGACCAATCGGAATGGTGTCCAATGGGAGGATCCCGGGCGGTACCACGTGGCATACCCGCGGGGATACAAATTCATAATGGATGAGCCGGAGAAGTGTCGGACCGGGAATCAGGCCCCGTTCCTGGTGCTGATGGCCCCCGTGGCGCCTGGTAACCCTACTGGAAATTTCACACAAGATTAACACATTCTGTTTGCAATTCTAACATGATCCATTGCATGTGAAGTGATAACCTGTTTCCAATACATTTTAAATGTATGTAGGAACTAAAAATGCAATCCAAACTAGCTTTTTTCCCCCAGGTGTTTGTGAAAGTCGACTGGAAGAAATTGTTACAGTAAAATGTGTTATTGTGTAATTATTGTATTTCCAACACGTTTTTAACATGTACATTTCCGGTAGGTAACCTGGCCTCCCGGGACGCCATCCGCAGGACGTGGGGTAATGAGACCCTGGTGCAGGGGAAGAAGGTACAGACGCTATTCATGCTAGGACTTCCTGGAGGACCAGGTGCCCAGGAGCTGCAGGAGAAGGTTGGTCTTGAATGTTTTAGCTTTTTTTTGTTTTTTTAAGTGCGTTGGGCTTGTTAATATTGAAATAGTTTGATTTGACTTGATTCTGATCTGATTCGAAGGTGAACCAGGAGAGCCGGACGCACCACGACCTCCTCCAGAGCGACTTCAAGGACACCTATCACAACCTGACCATCAAGACCATGGTGATCCTCGAGTGGCTCGTCTCGCGGTGCCCTGAGGCCTCCTACGCCATGAAGATTGACTCAGACGTGTTCCTCAACGTCCAGAACCTTGTCTCCATGCTGGTCAACCCTGACACTCCCAAACAGAACTACATGACCGGTCTAGTCTGGTGGCACAGCCCGGTGCTGAGAAACCCCAACAACAAGTTCTTCCTGCCTTATGAGGTGATGGCTGAGTCGGAGTATCCTCCGTACCCTCTGGGGTTTGGCTACATCATGTCCATGGACCTCCCCAAGAAGATCATGGGGGTCACTCCACAGATTAAGGTATGTTGATCTTCTGTATTTTGCTAAGCAAATGTTCCTATGTATGGGACTTAAAGCATTCTCTTTTCTTTATTTCTCTCATTCATTGGTAACACTTTATTATTATGTAGCATTCACAAAGCATGTTATTATTGAATTAATTCTGCCATTCATCCATCCATTTGATTCATTTAATTCAAGCCCATCTACATCGAGGATGCCTACCTGGGGATGTGTCTGAAGCGACTGGGCATCTCCCCCACCAATCCTCCCAGCAAGTCGCTCTTTGACGTCAACCCCATCTACAGCTACGGACGCTGCAAACTGTCCACCGTGGTTGCTGTGACGACGACCAAAGTGAGCCAGCTGCTGAGGTACTGGCAGGACTACACAAGGCCGTGCTGAGAGGGTAATCGCCACAGCAACCATTGCTTCTTCCTGTTTGGAAAACGGAATTCATGAAGACACTTCCTGTATGTTTCCCTTCCTGGAAATGTTGAATTGGAACTTTGGGTAAGAGACATTGGCTCTTGCATAAGAGACATCTGTTCACTCTTGTTGGGAGATCCATAGGTTGTTTGGTATTTTGCTAATGTATACCTCAACCCCTCCCTTTACATTGACTGTAGTGCAGTGAAGGTGGATAGGTTTTGGAGATGGCTTATTGGGCCTGTCTCAATACCTTTCAACTGTCACATGCTGCAACAAAAAGAGCCTAAGCTGCATATTTGTATAATACCTGAGAGCCTTAAGACTGGATCCTATCAGATCTGCGCTAGCCGACACCCGCATAGTGGTTGTATTGGTGGTGTCGGAGGTGGCACTGTCAAATCCACAAGCGGCTCCCGGCATTCTACCTGAAGTGGACATTGCCATTGGCTGACATATATTGTGTTATTTTATGGTTGGTTATGATCAACCTACCACACAAGGCAATAGCCTACGTGTCAACAGTGTTTACGTTATATAGTCCCGTTGAGAAATTTAGAGTTACTTAGAAATGTCCTTGTGTTGGGTAAAAAACACTTTTTGTCCATTAAAATAACATCAAATTTATCAGAAATACAGTGTAGACATTGTTGTAAATGACTATGTAGCTGGAAACGGCTGATTGTTTATGGAATATCTACATAGGCGTACAGAGGCCCATTATCACAGGGAAAATTTGCCGTTTTGAATCCAAAATAGGTGACCTACGTGATTTGTGTAGATCCGATGAGAGAAGTGTGTGTGGTTGGGGTTGGATCACTACTGGCTGTAATCATTTTTTAAAACTCAGTGAATGTTATTTTTGCGCACGCGCACTTGATTGTCTATGGTGTCCACTATGAGCAAAAATATAATTTTTGACGTTTTAAGATGTTTTTTTATTTCTTCCCAAGTGCAGTGTGTGTGTGGTCACAAACGTTCTATTATAAAGGACGTCATGGCTAACTGAAATATTACTGTATTGTTTTTTTTCTCAAGACTTGAGTGCTTCTACACCGTGCTTCTACACCTGCATTGCTTGCTGTTTGGGGTTTTAGGCTGGGTTTCTGTACAGCACTTTGACATATCAGCTGATGTAAGAAGGGGCTACATAAATTTGATTTGAGTGTCATTTGCAGTAAAGTCTAGGCAACAAATAACATTGGATTGCTTTCTTTACATTTTTTAGCTGTGAGTTAGGTTCACATGAACCACTTTATTTTACACACACAGACTGATCACGTAGATCATATTATTTTGTTTTAATTAGTTAAAGCCTGAATTTCCCCTTAGCAGGGATTTGTTTTGCATGTTTCAGTGACACCAAAAAATGTCACCTTTTTGGGCCCTCACCAGTTTGCATCCCTGTAGACATGGTTAATGTTGTAAATGACTATTATAGCTGGAAATGGCTGCTTTTTGATGGAATAGGTGTAGAGGCCCATTATCAGCAACCATCCCTCCTGTGTTCCAATGGTATGTTGTGTTAGCATTTTAAAATGATACATTTGAAAATAGTATCATTAGAAAACCCTTCTGCAATTATGTTAGCACAGCTGAAAACTGTTGTACTGATTTAAAGAAGCAATAAAACTGGCCGCCTTTAGACTATCTGCAGCATCAGCATTTGGGTTCGATTTACAGGCCCAAAATTGCCAGAAACAAATAACCACCAGTGCTGGCACCACGCACCAGGCCTATAGTGCACCTCGGCTGTCCAGTCCAGAGCGTCCGGCGACAGTACCCAGTCCAGAGGGTCCGGCGACAGTACCCAGTCCAGAGGGTCCGGCGACAGTACCCAGTCCAGAGCGTCCGGCGACAGTACCCAGTCCAGAGGGTCCGGCGACAGTACCCAGTCCAGAGGGTCCGGCGACAGTACCCAGTCCAGAGGGTCCGGCGACAGTACCCAGTCCAGAGGGTCCGGCGACAGTACCCAGTCCAGAGGGTCCGGCGACAGTACCCAGTCCTCTGATTAAATACACCGCTGTTACTCTGATTAAATACACCGCTGTGACTCTGATTAAATACACCTCTGTTACTCTGATTAAATACACCGCTGTTACTCTGATTAAATACTCTGATTAAATACCCTGATTAAATACCAGAAATACTGATTAAATACTGGGTCCGTTACTTTAAATACTGTTACGACAGTTAAATACACCGCTCTCTGATTAAATACACAGACCTGATTAAATACTCTGATTAAATACACCTTAAATACCCGATGTTACTCTGATTAAATACACCTCTGTTACTCTGATTAAATACTCTGATTAAATACACCGCTGTTACCTGATTAAATACACCGCTGTTACCTGATTAAATACCTGATTAAATACACCGCTGTGACTCTGATTAAATACACCGTGTTACTCTGATTAAATACTCTGATTAAATACCGCTGTTACTCTGATTAAATACTCTGACCACCTCTGTTACTCTGATTAAATACACCGCTGTTACTCTGATTAAATACACCTCTGTTACCTGATTAAATACACCTCTGTTACTCTGATTAAATACACCGCTGTTACTCTGATTAAATACACCGCTGTTACTCTGATTAAATACACCGCTGTTACTCTGATTAAATACTCTGATTAAATACACCGCTGTTACTCTGATTAAATACACCGCTGTTACTCTGATTAAATACACCGCTGTTACTCTGATTAAATACACCGCTGTTACTCTGATTAAATACTCTGATTAAATACACCGCTGTTACTCTGATTAAAGGCGACAGTTCACAGACCGGAACCTCCCGGCGACAGTTCACAGACCGGAACCTCCCGGCGACAGTTCACAGACCGGAAACTCCCGGCGACGGGCCACAGCCCCGGAACCTCCCGGCGACGGGCCACAGCCCCGGAACCTCCCGGCGACGGGCCACAGCCCCGGAACCTCCCGGCGACGGGCCACAGCCCCGGAACCTCCCGGCGACGGGCCACAGCCCCGGAACCTCCCGGCGACGGGCCACAGCCCCGGAACCTCCCGGCGACGGGCCACAGCCCCGGAACCTCCCGGCGACGGGCCACAGCCCCGGAACCTCCCGGCGACGGGCCACAGCCCCGGAACCTCCCGGCGACGGGCCACAGCCCCGGAACGGGCCCCAGTCCGGGGTCGCCAGCGATGATCCGCAGTAATGAGTTTCCGGCGATGATCCACGGGTCAGTGCAACAAGGGCGGAGGGCTCAATGTAAAGAAGGGGAGGCGGCGTCCAGAGTCAGAGCCGCCACCAAAGTTAGATACCCACCCAGACCCTCCCATATGTTTAGGTTTGCGGCCGGGAGTCTGCACCTTTGAGGGGGGGGGGGGTACTGTCACGCCCTGACCTTCGTTACCTTTGTTTTCTTTATTTTGATTAGGTGAGGGTGTGACAAGGGTGGTTTGTTTAGTTTTTCTATTGTCTAGGGGTCTATGGTTGCCTAGATTGGTTCTCAATCAGAGGCAGCTGTTTATCGTTACGCACGCCTCTATGAAGAGGGAACACAACACCCTGCTACAACTCAACCCTCAGTGAAGTGAAAGAGGTATGGACTGTAGGTGTGAGTAAGGATGACAAAAGGCAGAGAATTGACCATTTACTAGGAATTTATTCCTTCACATGGTAATATGGGGAAAAGGGGCTGGACGGAACCAAAGCAAAGAAAGTAAATGTCAAAGCCCCCTCTCTACCTTACCTGCCCATCCACTACCTATCTAACTTAACACCACCTGGTGCGCTAACCAAAATACAGGGGGTGGTCCGCCCAGGTCTTACCTAGTGTGCATAGACAGCGAATATGCTACGGGTATATGTATGCCCGCGGGCCTCTTGCCTAAGCACTCCCTAGGTGCCTTCCCCTTCCCCCCTGGGAACAAATGAAACCGGATAACAAACCATTTCAATAATCAAAACACTGCGTCCTATTGACACATAACAGACATACCCAACCAGCTCCCTCAGCAACAACACAGTACATACCAAATCGCTTTCTGAGAAACAACCAACACTATATAACCCTCAGCTCCCTGAAACACGACCAACACAGCTCTCAGCAATTGAATTCTCTATATCACAATCAATCTCCCCTGAGCAACAGAACACTGGTTTGTATACAGCTGTAAAAATTGTTGGTAATTGACAACAGCTGCGTTCTGATGAGAGGGCGGGGTCAGCTCTCCAATTAGCCATGGTGTCAACCAATCAGCTGCTTGAGGGGATTTCAAGAAGCCATCCTGAAACACCACACCTAACAAACCACAACATGAAACTGGGGAATGTAACAGTTGTCTCTGATTGGGGACCATATTTAGGTAGCCATATTCCTTGGGTATTTCGTGGGTTATTGTCTATGTGTAGTTGCATGTCAGCACTCGTTTATAGCTTCACGTTTGTTTTGTTGTTTTGTATAGTTTAAGTGTTTGTTTATTAAAAGAAGAATGTATGCTTATCACGCTGCGCACTGGTCTCATCATTACGACGAACATGACAATACCCTGACTCTGCTTGCACAGAATGCAAGAGAAGTGACACAATTTCCCTAGTTAAAAGAAATTCATGTTAGCAGGCAATATTAACTAAATATGGAGGTTTAAAAATATATACTTGTGTATTGATTTTAAAGAAAGGCATTGATGTTTATGGTTGGGTACATTGGTGCAACGGCAGTGCTTTTTTTCGCGAAAGAGCTTAAATCATCACCCGTTTGGCAAAGTAGGCTGTGATTCAATGATGAATTAACAGGCACCGCATCGATTATATGCAACACAGGACAAGCTAGATAAACTAGTAATATCATCAACCATGTGTAGTTAACTAGTGATTGTTAAACAATCAATATTTTTATAAGATAAGTTTAATGCTAGCTAGCACCTTGCCTCCTTGCTGCACTCGCGTAACAGGTAGCCTCCTCGTGGAGTGCAATGTAATTGGCCATAATCGGTGTCCAAAAATGCCGATTACCGATTTGTTTTAAACTTGAAATCGGCCCTAATTAATCTGTCATTCCGATTTAATTAATTACCTGCAAAAAACACCAGTCTCAATGTCAAAAGTGAAGAGGCGTCTCTGGGATGCTGGCCTTCTAGATAAGCCACCAGGATCTGATGATATTGCCACTCCTTTTTGCCACGTCTTCAATATAAACCTACTAGAAAGTGTGTGCCCTCAGGCCTGGAGGGAAGCTAGTCTGTTTCCAACCCTTAGTAAACTTCTGGAAAAAATTGTTTGACCAGATACATTGCTATTTCACAGTAAAGAATTTGACAACAGACTTTCAGCACACTTATAGGGAAGGACACTGAACAAGCACAGCACTTACACAAATGACTGATGATTGGCTGGGAGAAATTGAAAAAATTATTGTGGGGGCTGTCTTGTTAGACTTCAGTGCAGCTTTTGGCAAGAATAGCTCAAATAAGCAGAGAAACAACAGTCCATCATTACTTTAAGCCATAAAGGTCAGTCAATCTGGAACATTTCAAGAACTTTGAAATTTTCTTCAAGTGCAGTTGCAAAAACCATCAAGCGCTATGATTAAACTGGCTCTCATGAGGACCGCCACAGGAAAGGAAGACCCAGAGTTACCTCTGCTGCAGAGGATAAGTTCATAACAGTTACCAGCCTCAGTTTGCAGCCCAAATAAATGCTTCACAGAGTTCAAGTAACAGACACATCTCAACATCAACTGTTCAGAGGAGACTGCGTGAATCAGGCCTTCATGGTCGAATTGCTGCAAAGAAACCACTACTAAAGGACACCAATAAGAAGAGACTTGTTTGCGCCAAGAAACACGAGCAATGGACATTAGACCGGTGGAAATCTGTCCTTTGGTCTGATGAGTCCAAATTTGAGATTTTTGGTTCCAACCGCCGTGTCTTTGTGAGACGCAGAATAGGTGAACGGATGATCTCCGCATGTGTGGTTCCCACCGTGAAGCATGGAGGAGGTAGTGTGATGGTGCTTTGCTGGTGACACTGTCGGTGATTTATTTAGAATGCAAGGCACACTTAACCAGCATGGCTACCACAGCATTCTGCAGCAATATGCCATCCCATCTGCGCTTAGTGGGACATCATTTGTTTTTCAACAAGACAATGACCCAACACACCTCCAGGCTGTGTAAGGGCTATTTGACCAAGAGAGCGATGGAGTGCTGCATCAGATGACCTGGCCTCCACAATCACCCGACCTCAAGTCAATTGAGATGGACCGCAGAGTGAAGGGAAAGCAGCCAACAAGTGCTCAGCATATGTGGGAACTCCTTCAAAACTATTGGAAAAGCTTTCCAGGTGAAGCTGGTTGAGAGAATGCCAAGAGTGTGCAAAGCTGTCATCAAGGCAAAGGGGGGCTACTTTGAAGAATCTCAAACATCAAAATATATTTTATATTTAACACTTTATTTTTGGTTACTACATGATTCCATATGTGTTATTTAATAGTTTTGATGTCTTCACTATTATTCTAAAATTTTGAAAATAGTAAAAATAAAGAAAAACCCTTGAATGACTAGATGACTGATACTGTACATAAAGGTGTATCTTTTAGGAACCAAATGTGGGGTATCATGTATGCTACACTCATAGATAAAAAGGGTTCTTAGGCTGTCCACATAGGAGAAAGCTTGAAGAACCCTTTTTGGTTCCAGATAAAACCCTTTCCACAGAGTTCTACATGGAACCCTGAAGGGTTCTTCTACCTGAAACCAAAATGTTTCTATGGAGAATTACCCTTCAGCGACTCTTTTTTTCTAAGAGTGTAGTTTTTACAGTAAAATAAAGGAATATAATCCAGGTCCAGAGCTTGCTGTTTTTCTGTTTTACCTGATAACTAACTGCACCCACCTGGTGTTCCAGGTCTAAATCAGTCCCTGATCAGAAGGGAATCACCCGCCTGGTGTCCCAGGTCTAAATCAGTCCCTGATCAGAGGGGAATCACCCACCTGGTGTTCCAGGTCTAAATCAGTCCCTGATCAGAGGGGAATCACCCGCCTGGTGTCCCAGGTCTAAATCAGTCCCTGATCAGAGGGGAATCACCCACCTCGTGTCCCAGGTCTAAATCAGTCCCTGATCAGAGGGGAATCACCCGCCTGGTGTCCCAGGTCTAAATCAGTCCCTGATCAGAGGGGAGGAATGAAAAAAACGCAGTGGAACTGGCTTCGAGGTCCAGAGTCTAGTATACTCTGGATTCTGACACATTATTGTGTAGTGAAAGTGCACCACCTAAAGGTGCTAGTTGATTCATTGTAAACACATTTACTAAGCATTTGTACCAGTGTAGTTTGGACCTCTGTTTCAAATAGTGCTGTCCACTCCAATCTCCTCATCCATGGAACAAACATAAGTAAAATTAACTTCACCTAGGAAACATTCTCTATCTGACAGACTGGTATGTTGTCTTAGGTTATTGACATAGTAATAATGCAACAAAACTCTTCATAATTAAACTTTTATTGAGACATGATCCATCTACTGACAAATTCTGGAATGTTGACATATTATCCTGTGTTGGAGGCAGTGAAGGCTGGTGATGGAAAAATAAGGAGGGCATTCTCATTTTAATGGCTGGGATGGAATGAATGGAACGGTATACAAACACCTGCAATTTAAAGTGAATAAATTATCATTAGCCTATTCTATAATAATATTATGTGTTGAACCTCTCCTCGCCATTTCTCCACTACCAGCCTCAACTGATTGGATGTGTGTTGAGTTTGAATGGTTGTTACAGTAACTTCATTGGCTTGTGTAATTTAATCGTACTACCACCAGGGGGTGCCCAAACATCAGGTATAGTAAAGAAGACATGCAGTACAGACATTACACACATGGGGCAGTAGTATGCTTTAATCGTCTTACCAGTGTGACCACGACATAGACGTTTAACATACATGTCCGTGTTTGGCATATTTGGGTGAGGGGGGGGTTCCACCTTGCCTGCTCAGGGATTAGAACTGTCCCAACCCCCCTAACCTCTAGGGTACCTGCTGCATGAGGAGACGAGGCGCGTAGAGGAGAGGAGGCACGTAGAGGAGAGGAGGCGCGTAGAGGAGAGGAGGCGCGTAGAGGAGAGAGTTTTACTGGGGAGAAGAAGAGCGTATAGGGAATTTGCTGTAGATATATCAATGTACCGCTTTTAAGAGCAGATTCTCCATGGAATGCCCACAAGATAAAGAGCCTACACGCCATAGTAAGACTGGTGCGTGTGTGTGTGTCCCTGGCACGAAGGACCAGCAATGTTTACGATCACACACACACATTCTCAATCAACTTTAGATAAAGACTAAGCCAGACCAATAAGTGGTAAAGCCAAGATGTGTCTGTCTACATCTTCACACACTGATCTAAGGTCATTTTGTAAGGTTTTCTGTCAATGGTGAGGTTGCTATTTGAGGGAGCCATGTCATTCTTCTCTCCCATTATCTATCACCTTGCTGCCATTTCGAGACTATGGCAGGGAATTTATCGAATTGAGCCTGAATACTGTAAAGATATTGATCATGATAGACCACGGTACTATCTGAGCCTGAATACTGTAAAGATATTGATCATGATAGACCATGGTACTATCTGAGCCTGAATACTGTCAAGATATTGATCATGATAGACCACGGTACTATCTGAGCTTGAATACTGTAAAGATATTGAATACCACGTAAAGATAATTGAAAGATATTGATGATGATAGACCACGGTACTATCTGAGCCTGAATACTGTAAAGATATTGATCATGATAGACCACGGTACTATCTGAGCCTGAATACTGTAAAGATATTGATCATAGACCACGACTATCTGAGCTTGAATACTGTAAAGATATTGATCATGATAGACCACGGTACTATCTGAGCCTGAATACTGTAAAGATATTGATCATGATAGACCACGGTACTATCTGAGCCTGAATACTGTAAAGATATTGATCATGATAGACCACGGTACTATCTGAGCCTGAATACTGTAAAGATATTGATCATGATAGACCACGGTACTATCTGAGCCTGAATACTGTCAAGCTATTGTAGTTTCTGAGGGAGAGTTGACTGTATATGGTAAAGCAATTGTAGTTTCTGAGGGAGAGTTGACTGTATCAGTGGCCTGGTTTATATTCTGTCTCCTCTGTCTTTCCATCGGTCTGAATCTCTCTTTCTCTCTCTCTTCCCCCTCTCTTTCTCCCCCCTTTTATTGTATCCCTCCCTGTGTATCTCTCCAACTCTCTTCTTCCCTCCCTCTTAAAAAGAAACTGTTGTCTCTCCCTGCCGCTGTCATCTCCTCCCTCCTGGTGATGTGTAGCTGGGACCTGCCTGCCTTTCTGTCTGTCTACCAGACTCTACCATTCCCACTTCTCCCCAGTGTGTCTGTCTGCCAGCCTCTACCATTCCCACTTCTCCCCAGTGTGTCTGTCTGCCAGCCTCTACCATTCCCACTTCTCCCCAGTGTGTCTGTCTGCCAGCCTCTACCATTTCCACTTCTCCCCAGTGTGTCTGTCTGCCAGCCTCTACCATTCCCACTTCTCCCCAGTGTGTCAGTCTGCCAGCCTCTACCATTCTCACTTCTCCCAAGTGTGTCTGTCTGCCAGCCTCTACCATTCCCACTTCTCCCCAGTGTGTCTGTCTGCCAGCCTCTACCATTCCCACTTCTCCCCAGTGTGTCAGTCTGCCAGCCTCTACCATTCTCACTTCTCCCCAGTGTGTCTGTCTGCCAGCCTCTACCATTCCCACTTCTCCCCAGTGTGTCTGTCTGCCAGACTCTACCATTCCCACTTCTCCCCAGTGTGTCTGTCTGCCAGCCTCTACCATTCCCACTTCTCCCCAGTGTGTCTGTCTGCCAGCCTCTACCATTCCCACTTCTCCCCAGTGTGTCTGTCTGCTAACCCTTAATCACCACCCTCTCGGGGTGACTGGGAGGACGTCTGGTCTGAAGGGGGAGGGAGTTAGAGGGGCTATGAGAATGGTGGAGGTAGAACCGGGGAAGAGGAGGACACACCTGGTTTGCATGGGGGTTGGAAGGGTAGGAGGCATGTGTGTATGCGAGTGTGTGTGAGTTGTGTGGATGTGCATGTTCCATCAACACCCAGCCCCTGGCTGCCCTCACTAAAACTTCTCCCTCCAAAAAGCACTTCATGAAATCTCATTGTACTACAACGTTTAGAATTTCCTTGTTTTTTTTATTTTTAGACATTTTATTCATTGTCTGAAAGCAGTTCTGCGCAGGGGACAGGAGAGCTGTTGTCTCGAGGCAGCTGTGTGTGAGTGTGTGGAGCCAGCCGTCTGTCTGTTGATCTGGACGTAAATGTACTCTGTCACCATTCAGGAATAGATAACATCACAACAAGCCTGGGCCCACATCCCAACACATACACAGACAGATAGCTATAATACACTCACATCAAATAAAGAATCATGTCCTCGTTTTGTAAAATACACATAAATAATGGGGAAAAAGGTTTTCCTGTTCTGTTCATCCCCTTCTGGAAAACAACTGAGAGGATCAAGGGAAGAAAGAGAGGAGGAAAAAAGAGGAGCAATTTCCCTTGTCTGGTGTGGAGGGAGGGAGGGAGGGAGGGAAGGAAGGAGGGAGGGAAGGAAGGAAGGGGAGAGAGAGAGAGAAATAATTAGAATGTATGGTCTGCTTGGCATCTTTTCAGTTGGGCACAGTAGAGGCAGCTATAGACCAGCCAACCTACCAGTCAATACTCTGGACACAGTAGAGGCAGCTATAGACCAGCCAACCTACCAGTCAATACTCTGGACACAGTAGAGGCAGCTATAGACCAGCCAACCTACCAGTCAATACTCTGGACACAGTAGAGGCAGCTATAGACCAGCCAACCTACCAGTCAATACTCTGGACACAGTAGAGGCAGCTATAGACCAGCCAACCTGCCAACCTGCCAGTCAATACTCTGGACACAGTAGAGGAAGTTATAGACCAGCCAACCTACCAGTCAATACTCTGGACACAGTAGAGGCAGCTATAGACCAGCCAACCTGCCAGTCAATACTCTGGACACAGTAGAGGCAGCTATAGACCAGCCAACCTACCAGTCAATACTCTGGACACAGTAGAGGCAGCTATAGACCAGCCAACCTACCAGTCAATACTCTGGACACAGTAGAGGCAGCTATAGACCAGCCAACCTACCAGTCAATACTCTGGACACAGTAGAGGCAGCTATAGACCAGCCAACCTGCCAGTCAATACTCTGGACACAGTAGAGGCAGCTATAGACCAGCCAACCTGCCAGTCAATACTCTGGACACAGTAGAGGCAGCTATAGACCAGCCAACCTACCAGTCAATACTCTGGACACAGTAGAGGCAGCTATAGACCAGCCAACCTGCCAGTCAATACTCTGGACACAGTAGAGGCAGCTATAGACCAGCCAACCTACCAGTCAATACTCTGGACACAGTAGAGGAAGTTATAGACCAGCCAACCTACCAGTCAATACTCTGGACACAGTAGAGGCAGCTATAGACCAGCCAACCTGCCAGTCAATACTCTGGACACAGTAGAGGCAGCTATAGACCAGCCAACCTACCAGTCAATACTCTGGACACAGTAGAGGCAGCTATAGACCAGCCAACCTACCAGTCAATACTCTGGACACAGTAGAGGCAGCTATAGACCAGCCAACCTGCCAGTCAATACTCTGGACACAGTAGAGGCAGCTATAGACCTGCCAACCTGCCAGTCAGCGCTCTGGGAACATCTGGAGCTCATTACCAACAATGCCCTCCTTCAGCAGGAACCAAACTGACGGGCTTCCCAGGTAATGCCTTTAAAATGAGCTGGCACTAAGAGAGGAATGGAGGACGGCCACACCTGGATTATGGTGTGTGTGCAGACAGAGTGAGACCCATCCAAGCATCCAATTAACAT
The DNA here is from genome assembly GCF_034236695.1 of Oncorhynchus nerka. Lineage (NCBI taxonomy): Eukaryota > Metazoa > Chordata > Actinopteri > Salmoniformes > Salmonidae > Oncorhynchus > Oncorhynchus nerka. The sequence continues at coordinate 24,694,514 of NC_088410.1, read as the reverse complement.
GTTTTTTCTGGATCGTTTCCGCCACTTTCCGGAACAAGGCTGTCGGCTGACTACAGACACAAACACACCAGGAAAAGAGAAGGGAAAGCAGAAAAGGCTAAACCTTTTATTTTGGCAACTGCCCCCTACAGATAGTTTATTTGTGACTGTTCAACTATGGACAAACTATTGAACTAACTCTCCACTAGGCCCCGCCCCAACACAAACTCTATCTTCATGTGAACCAGACCCCGCCCCAACACAAACTATTGAACTAACTCTCCACTAGGCCCCGCCCCAACACAAACTCTATCTTCATGTGAACCAGACCCCGCCCCAACACAAACTATTGAACTAACTCTCCACTAGACCCCGCCCCAACACAAACTATTGAACTAATTCCCCACTAGGCCCCGCCCCAACACAAACTATTGAACTAACTCTCCACTAGACCCCGTACCAACACAAACTATTGAACTAACTCTCCACTAGACCCCGCCCCAACACTAACTCTCCACTAGACCCCGCCCCAACACTAACTCTCCACTAGACCCCGCCCCAACACTAACTCTATCTTCATGTGAACCTTATATGTGACTGTTCAACTATGGACAAACTATTGAACTAACTCTCCACTAGACCCCGCCCCAACACTAAACTAACTTGACCCCGCCCCTAACACTAACTCTCCACTAGACCCCGCCCCAACACTAACTCTCCACTAGACCCCCCCAACACTAACTCTCCACTAACTCTCCACTAGACCCCGCCCCAACACTAACTCTCCACTAGACCCCGCCCCAACACTAACTCTCCACTAGACCCCGCCCCAACACAAACTCTAACACTAACTCTCCACTAGACCCCGCCCCAACACTAACTCTCCACTAGACCCCGCCCCAACACTAACTCTCCACAGACCCCGCCCCAACACTAACTCTCCACTAGACCCCTCTATCTTCATGTGAACCAGACCCCAACACTAACTCTCCACTAGACCCCGCCCCAACACTAACCTCCACTAGACCCCAACACTAACTCTCCACTAGACCCCGCCCCAACACTAACAGACTAACTCTCCACTAGACCCCGCCAACACTAACTCTCCACTAGACCCCGCCCCAACACTAACTCTCCACTAGACCCCGCCCCAACACTAACTCTCCACTAACCAGACCCCGCCCCAACACAAACTCTATCTTCATGTGAACCAGACCCCGCCCCAACACAAACTCTATCTTCATGTGAACCAGACCCCGCCCCAACACAAACTCTATCTTCATGTGAACCAGACCCCGCCCCAACACAAACTCTATCTTCATGTGAACCAGACCCCCCCAACACTAACTCTCCACTAGACAACACAAACTCTATCTTCATGTGAACCAGACCCCGCCCCAACACTAACTCTCCACTAGACCCCGCCCCAACACTAACTCTCCACTAGACCCCGCCCCAACACTAACTCTCCACTACCCCGCCCCCAACACTAACTCTCCACTAGACCCCGCCCCAACACTAACTCTCCACTAGACCCCGCCCCAACACTAACTCTCCACTAGACCCCGCCCCAACACTAACTCTCCACTAGACCCCGCCCCAACACAAACTCTATCTTCATGTGAACCTTATTTGTGCCCTTCCTAGTAAACAAGTTGATGTTGAGTTCCAGTGTTCTTGGACTTGTTGCCTCTTCTACGGTTTTGTCCAGTCTCTTTGGCCAGTCAGTATATCCAGGAGTGGTCAGTTCCCCTCCCACAGAATGGTCAGCATATTATACTGCCCTACCAAGCAAAATGGCAGTAACTGCTCATTCGGTCAAAAATTAGTTAATGCCATTTTTTGCAACATTAAATACATTTTTAATCATGTGCACAAGTATCCTGCCTCTATTGTATTGTGTTTTGGAGAAAATGGGAGTCATGTTAGCAGTTACTTCATAACGTTACTGTGAAACCAAGGTAAATAAAAGGTATTTTTCTCAGTTCCAAGCTATGAGCAGTTACTGCCTTTTTGCTGGTAGGGCAGTATAGTGGTTCTGGTCTGGACCCTCTACCAGGGTCCAGACTGTTGGATGGTTGGACCAGACGGGCTGAGTTCCAAATTGCACCCTATTATTCCCTTATAGTGGACTTTCTTGTTGTTGTTTACCAGGTTCTGGTCAAGAGATGTTCCCTATATAGGGAATAGGGTGCCATTTGGGATGCAACAGGCCCTGTTGTTCATGTTTCTGAACCGCTGTGCTTGGAAACACAAAATGGACTATTAAATGATGACATATGACATTTTCACCAAAGCAGCAAAAGTATGTTTTTGTTTTTCATAGAAAGGGAGAAATTAGAGACTGTTTTATAGTTTTATCCAGTTGTTTTATATCCTATCCAATTATATTTAATTGTTCATCATTTCCACGACCGTCATGACTGCCAAAACGATTTTTAAAAACGATGCAATTGAATTATTGTTAGAACAACACTATTGTCTCTGTAAAGATAACAGCTATAAATCAAATACCAAAGAAGAAAACTGGACAGAAAACTCTCTCTTACAGTTTAACAAACTACTACACTCTAATCACTGCAGGCGATCTGGAAAAAATACTCATTTCTAAATTCTATGTGTTGAAATCCAAAAGCCTCCCCAAACTGTGTTCCTCACCACAATGTGAATAATGTCTTGTGAGTGGAAATGTGATGTGAAAATAGTAGCCGATATCACTACTGGCCTGTAAAGACGTGTGAAACAACTAATGTTCTTACTGTAACTACCTCGGTGGAGGAGAAGTCAGCTAATCATTTGTCTGGTTGCCAATATTGTTGAAGTGTCTGTACTAGTGACTGTAATCTTGCGTGTGTGTGTTTGTGTGTGTGTGTGTGTGTGTGTGTCAGTGGAGGCTGTTGAGGGGAGGATGGCTCATACTAATGGCTGGAAAGGAACAAATAGAATGGCATCAAATACATGGAAACCATGTCAGATGTATTTCAAATCCAACTGTATTGGTCCCATACATGTGTTTAGCAGATGTTATTGTGGGTGTAGCGAAATGCTTGTATTTGATATCATTCCACCTATTCCGCTCCAGCCATTAACAAGAGCCTGTCCTCCCCAGTTAAGACGCCAACAGCCTCCTGTGGTGTGTGTTCTTCTACAAACCACGATTATGAAGACTTCATACCAGGACCAGGCTCCTGTGGGTTTCCATAGCCATAGTGTTTATGGGTTTAAACAGCCTTGTTGCATCTAGATGTTGATCTCAGGTCAGTTTTTCTTTTTCCATCCTAATAGTTAAGATTAGTGTTTGGGGAGGGTAAACTGATCCTAGATCTGTGCCAATGGGCAACTTCTACGCTCACCATTGCTTCTATTGGGACTTATTTTGGGGTCAAGTCGTTAAGGTAAAATTGGGATTTTGTATCCAGAGCATCTCGGACACATCTTGTGGATAATTGTGGGAAACATAAGTATGATTTTTACAGCTTCGTATAACTTTATTCTCAGACATCCTCCAGGCCTCCAGGACCACCACTGTGGTTCCCACGATCCCAGTCGATGAGTCACTTTGTGGGCAGTGAGAACTAATATAGGCCGAGGCTGTTATAGGCCCCATGCTGAGACCTGGTCCCCTGATACATAAACACAAACACCCACATACAAACACATATGTCATATGTAATGTAAACTGTCCCCTCCCCCCACACACACACACACACACACACACACCAAGCTGTGAAAACAAACACAGCTGTTGGCTATGCTGGCTGCTCTGCTCTGTCTCTGCTGTGGATGCCAAGGGAACAGTGGTGCACTCTGTGGTGTAAACCATAGGCATTATCACCATGCTACGACCCAGGGCATCAAAGCAGGAAAAGGATTGTACACATATAATAAAACAACAGACATGAATAGTCTGTTTTCAGTATTCTTGTGTTGTTTGTTTAATCTCTCAATACTATTACAACGGCATCAAAGCAGCAGAAGGATTTCACGATAAAACAGAAGATGCTATTGTTAGGAAGTATTTGGTTTACTTTGTAAAAGAGTCATACAGATGTAGGATCTTAATTTGATCACTCTTTTGTTGCACTCCTGCACCGCAGGAAATGTAGATGAGCTTCACGATTTACGTAAATTCACGGAAAAACTGCACGGTGAAGAAAAGATTTAACCTAGGGTGGATTGTAAGCTTGGTTCAGGATGGTACATGGATCAGAATGCGAATCAGGAGACGGAGCAGGAATACAGGTTTAGGGGTATTTATTACACACTGTTGAACACATGAACGAACAGAGGCACATGGGGAGGGTTTGGAACGGAGGTAGGGCTTGTGAGGCCGGTAGGAAAGTTAGGAAGCAGCTGCTTTAGGATGTGGCTTGTAAGGCCTTGGAGATAAGATTGGATGTGGCTTGTAAGGCCTTGGAGATAGGCCCTCCGATTTTTATTTTATTTTACCTTTATTTTACTAGGCAAGTCAGTTAAGAACAAATTCTTATTTTCAATGACGGCCTAGGAACAGTGGGTTAACTGCCTGTTCAGGGGCAGAACGACATATTTGTACCTTGTCAGCTCGGGGATTTGAACTTGCAACCTTCCGGTTACTAGTCCAACGCTCTAACCACTAGGCTACCCTGCCGCCCCAAATTTGACACACTGAACTCTGTCTGAGAAGTAGTTGGTGAACCTGGTGAGGCAGTCATTTGAGAAACCAAGGCTATTGAGTCTGCCAATAAGAATGCAGTGATTGACAGAGTCAAAAGAGAGGGTCCAGGTTGTCTAGCCCAGCTGGTTTGCAGGGAGACAGATATTGCAGTTCTTTCAGAACATCAGCTGTCTGGATTTGGGTGAAGGAGAAGCGGGGGGGGGGGGGGGGGGGCTTCGGCAAGTTGCTGCAGGGGGTGCAGAGCTGTTGGCCGGGGAAGGGGTACCCAGGTGGAAAGCATGGCCAGCCGTAGAAAAATGCTTCTTGAAATGATCGATTGCCGTGGTTTTATTGGTGGTGACGATGTTTCCTATCCTCAGTGCAGTAGGCAGCTGGGAGGAGGTGCTCTTATACTCCATGGACATTAGTGTCCCAAAACCTTTTGTAATTAGTGCTACAGGATGCAAATTTCTGTTTGAAAAAGCTAGCCTTAGCTTTCCTAACTGACTATGTATATTTGTTCCTGACTTCCCTGAAAAGTTGCATTCCGCAGGGGCTATTTGATGCTAATATAGAATGCCACAGGATGTTTTTGTGCTGGTCAAGGGCAGTCATGTCTGGGGTGAACAGGACTATATCTGTTCTTAGTTCTACTTTTAATGGGGCATGCAAGATGGTGAGTCATGTTTAAAGAGGGTGAACCAATGAGGTCCATATCCTTCCTGGATTCTAAGTTCTACTTTTAATGGGGCATTTGACAGTGATGGTGAGGTCATTTGACCGCACCCATTTTAAGGCAATGAGGCAGTGATCGCTGAGATGCTGGTTGAAGACAGTAGATTTGTATTCAGAGGAAAGTTGGTCACGATGATATCTAAGAGGGTGCCCATGGGTGTATTGTACCTGATCTTTATTGAAATAAATTGCATCTAGTTCTATATGTAGGACGGCCCGGGTGTTAAGCATATCCCAGTTCAGGTCACCTAACAGTACAAACTCTGAAGATAGATGGGGCAATCAATTCACATGGTGTCAGGGCACAGCTGGGGGCTGACTATAACAAGCGGCAACAGTGATAGACTTGTTTCTGGAAAGGTGGATTTTTAAAAGTAGAAGCTTGAATTGTTTGGGCAACAGACCTGGATAGTATGACAGAACTGTTTATCAGTGTGAGTGTGGAGCGTGTGTTGTGGAATTTGTTAGTTTCCGGCCGTGATGGGTCCAGGTGGTAAGATCATCATGATATTTCTATTAATACTACAGCTAAGCATGGTGGGAGACCGAGAGAGAGGGGGGAAATAAGAGAGACAGAGAGAGAGGGGGACATGGGAACCAATCTTTGGCCTGCGTTGTTCTTGTTTTTGGCATGTCCCTTAACCTGTTGTAGGACATCAGGGTTGAACTGACTATTCTGATGTTAACATGCATGAAACCAAGGCTTTTACGGGTACAAAAAGTCAACAAATGAGAGTGCCTGGGGAATGGGAGTGGTGCTGGGGGTAGCAGGGCCTGGGTTAACCTCCACATCACCAGACACTGAGGATCATCTCTTCCTTTAAAACTGGTGTCTAGTGCGTCAACAGAAAGTAAAAGTAGCAGATTTCTGGGCAAAGAAAATATTTGAGGCATAATGTACAGACAAGGGTAAGGATGTGTACCAGTGGATAAACCTGGCATTGTGACAATGTTTTGTCAGACACCAGTTAACACTGAGGTCATGCATGTGATGGGTGGGACAAAAGGGCTATCTAAGGCATATTGGGCAGGGCTGGAGGCTGTACAGTGAAATAAGACAATAATCACTAACCAAAACAGCAATAGACATGGCATATTTTAGGTAGAGGCATGTGTTGCCGAGTCATCATAGGGTCAATGTTTGGTGAGTCAGGGAGCCGATTCAGTGATTTACTGATAAAGCTGGAGGTTTTAATGCTATTAAGATGGTTATTTGACTATCCATAAGAGCCTGTTGAAACCACGAGACATTCGTCGGCAGACCAGTCATGATGGATCGAGTAGGGGCTCCGTGTGGCAGTAAAGGTCCAGGCCAATTGGCAAAGCTGGACCTCTTCTAGCCGGGAGATGGGCCTAGCTCGAGGCTCAAGGCTAACTGGTGAGCTTCGGGACAGAGAGCCAAGTAGCCACTCGGATTGCAGCTAGCCCGATGATCCAGTGTAGGTTCAGTTGTGGAATCTAGAGTCAGTATGTGAGTACAGGTGAATATGAAAGCCCTCAGACGTGAGGTTCAGAGTGTGGAATACAGATACAGTGATATGAGACTGGCAGGTATTGACTGAGCTGAAGCTGGCCTGCTCTTAGTCACTTCCAGTTTGATACTTTCTTCCAACCCGTCGCCCCCTGCCCCTTCTCAACCTATCTGGCCAGCCTGCTCTTAGTCACTTCCAGTTTGATACTTTCCGTGTGTTGGTGTGTATTTGTGGGAGTGTATGTACAGTGTGTGTGAGTGTGAATGTCAGTTATGTTTGCATACGTGTCAGTGTTTGCAAAGGGGCTCCTTCTGTGTCTGTGTGAATATGTCACTTCTGCACATGGGTGTATTTAGTATCTATATAAATATGCCAGTTCTAGGTGTATCTTTGAATGTGTGTGAATGTGTCCCTTCCGTATCTGTGTGTGTGTGTGTGTGTGAGTCAGTATGTGTGTGTGTGTGTGTGTGTGTGTGTGTGTGTGTGTCAGCTGTTTATCAGGTGAATGTGAATGTGTTAGTTCCGGCTCTGATGGGTCCAGGTGGTAAGATCATCATGATATTTCTATTAATGTGATGGTAGACAGGTGAAAGAGAAAGCCCATGGGAACCAATCTTTGGCCTGCGTTGTTCTTGTTTTTCGATGTCCCTTAACCTAACTGACTATCAGAGCTGTAAAGGACACTGAATCATCTCTTCCTGAAAAACCTGTGAATCATACTGATGTGATATTCACAAAGAAGACCCTCCCTAACCTGGTCCCAGATCTGTTTGTGCTGTTTTGTCAACTCACTGTCATGCTGTGATAATACAAACAGATCTGGGACCATATGAAAGTTCCCTGTAAATGTTGGCCTTTTTGTTGATTCGTTATAGTCATGTTTGTGGTACTTGTGATTTACTGATAAAGAGGTTTTAATGAGTTAAATATGAAAGCCCTCCTCTAGACGTTGTGGAGAGTAGAGTCAGTATAGTACAGGTGAATATGAAAGCCCTCTCTAGACGTTGTGGAGAGTAGAGTCAGTATGTGAGTACAGGTGAATATGAAAGCCCTCCTCTAGACGTTGTGGAGAGTAGAGTCAGTATGTGAGTACAGGTGAATATGAAAGCCCTCCTCTAGACGTTGTGGAGAGTAGAGTCAGTATGTGAGTACAGGTGAATATGAAAGCCCTCCTCTAGACGTTGTGGAGAGTAGAGTCAGTATGTGAGTACAGGTGAATATGAAAGCCCTCCTCTAGACGTTGTGGAGAGTAGAGTCAGTATGTGAGTACAGGTGAATATGAAAGCCCTCTAGACGTTGTGGAGAGTAGAGTCAGTATGTGAGTACAGGTGAATATGAAAGCCCTCCTCTAGACGTTGTGGAGAGTAGAGTCAGTATGTGAGTACAGGTGAATATGAAAGCCCTCTAGACGTTGTGGAGAGTAGAGTCAGTATGTGAGTACAGGTGAATATGAAAGCCCTCTAGACGTTGTGGAGAGTAGAGTCAGTATGTGAGTACAGGTGAATATGAAAGCCCTCTAGACGTTGTGGAGAGTAGAGTCAGTATGTGAGTACAGGTGAATATGAAAGCCCCTCTAGACGTTGTGGAGAGTAGAGTCAGTATGTGAGTACAGGTGAATATGAAAGCCCTCTAGACGTTGTGGAGAGTAGAGTCAGTATGTGAGTACAGGTGAATATGAAAGCCCTCTAGACGTTGTGGAGAGTAGAGTCAGTATGTGAGTACAGGTGAATATGAAAGCCCTCTAGACGTTGTGGAGAGTAGAGTCAGTATGTGAGTACAGGTGAATATGAAAGCCCTCTAGACGTTGTGGAGAGTAGAGTCAGTATGTGAGTACAGGTGAATATGAAAGCCCTCCTCTAGACGTTGTGGAGAGTAGAGTCAGTATGTGAGTACAGGTGAATATGAAAGCCCTCTAGACGTTGTGGAGAGTAGAGTCAGTATGTGAGTACAGGTGAATATGAAAGCCCTCTAGACGTTGTGGAGAGTAGAGTCAGTATGTGAGTAC
>NC_088410.1:24625030-24682687 GCF_034236695.1 Oncorhynchus nerka | reverse complement strand
TTCAATTTAAAGTTTTATTAAGTTCTTGTTTTTCAATCAACCAACAAAACACATTCCACATTCACAGATGTGACAGGCTTTAAAAAATAAAAAGTCAAAAAATAATAATACATTTGAAAAAAATTAAAATACAATTAAAATGAATGATAAAGTCAAATAAAAGCATTTATTTTTCTTAATCTATATATTTTCCTTGGTACATGTACATATACATACATACATACATACATACATACATACATACATACATACGCACATATACATACACACACACATACGCACACGTACTCAAAAACTAAATTAAAATAAAAACACACACACAACAAACAAAACAACATACCACTTGCAGCAGCACTATCAAGGTTCTTATCAGCTATTTCAAGCATTCGCTGAGACGATGGGCCAATCATTCGTTTTTAGGTTTTACAGTACCTTACACAAAATGTATCTGCGCATTTCCCTAGTCACCCCGTTCACTCTGTCCAGTTTGAAATATAGTTGAATAGTGGGGACCAGAGTCTATCAAACTTGGGCTGTCTCTTGTGGAGGTCATAAGTGAGCTTTTCAAGAGGAAGGAAGTCAACAATCTGGTCAATCCACATTTTAAATGTAGGGGGGGTATTAGAGGCCCACAATAGAAGAATACATTTCTTAGCAAAGTATGTAATAGTCATAAGCAAATCCTCTGTCAGGATCAAGAACAAAGTCCTGCTGGGCATTAAGAAGATAGATACATGGGGTCATATCAAACTGTACCTCTAGTATTTTCTGTGCAGCGGTATGTACAGATTGCCAGAATCTGGCAATCTCCCTACAGCTCCAAAATACATGCATATAGGTTCCACATTCAGAGGTACATCTTTTACAGTTAGGAGACATATCTGTTTTCATTCTATGGAGTCTCAAAGGAGTATAATAAAATTTGTACAAAAATTTGTAGTTAGATTCTTTCATTTTTACACTGGTAGAGGAGCAGTATACCTTGTCGCAAACCTCCGCCCATAACTCATCACTAATAGTCAGACCAAGGTCCTTTTCCCAGATTATTTTCAAAGGAGTAAAGGAGGAGCTTCCTTTCTCAGAAAGGAGTCTATAGATGCAAGATATTTTGCCTTTAATGGATTGTGCTGTGACAAGAAGGGTTTCAATTTCGTTCAACTGAGTTCTAAACCTCCTCTTGGAGGTAAATGAGGAAATTACATGTCTAATTTGAAGATATTTAAAAAAAAAATGGGATCTTGGCACATCGAATTCACTGCAGAGCTCTTGAAAGGATTTCAGTGTAGTGGTTTTCTGATGAAATAGGTCTGAAAAGGTCCTGATTCCTAGAGTATGCCAAAGATTAAAGTTGGCATCCCTCAGGGCTTTTGGCAAGTCTGGGTTGCCTACTATAGGCGAGTGAGAACATATTTGGGAGGAAATGCCCAGGTATTTCTTACAGTCCCTCCACGCTAGTAGGGTGCTGTAAATCACAAAGGATTTGGCTATGTTGCCCACTTCACTAAAGTTATTAATGAATATAATTGAGCTTAAGGGCAATGAACCACAGGATTGGGCTTCTATCTGAATCCACGTTGACTCTTGTCTGTTTGTGATCCATGTTAGCATGTTGCGGATTTGGGCAGACCAGTAGTACAATTGAAGGGAGGGAAGGGCAAGGCCACCTTTAGATTCGGGTTTTGATAAAGTGGAAAACTTGATCCTAGGTTTTTATTGCCCCATATAAATTTGGTGATGTTTTGGTTAGTTGTTTTGAAGAAGGAAACTGGGAGATAGCATGGGAGCATCTGAAATAAGTAGTTCAGTCTAGGGAGGACGTTCATACGGATTACATTAATTCTTCCTACTAAGCTAATTGGGAGGGAGATCCAGGTTTGGAGATTGTTCTTGATTCGATCCAGGAGTGGAAGATAATTTTCCTTAAAAGGCTATTCAGATCTGGTGTTATGAAGATCCCGAGGTATTGAAACCCCTGTGTTTTCCATTGGAAAGGACAAAGTGTCTTCATAGAGCTGGTGAGTGTAATATTGAGAGGGCAGACAGTGGATTTGTTAAAATTGATCTTATAACCTGAAAACTTGCCATACTGGGCAATTGTGTCTAAAATGAGAGGGAGGGATTTCTCAGGGTTGGATATGTAGAGCAAGACATCATCCGCGTAAAGCGAAATCTTGTGCTGCAGGCCACCTGCAGAAACACCCATAATACTTGGATTGCTCCTTATCAGCTCTGCCAGAGGCTCCGCCCCCAACAAGTAGAGCAGCGGGGACAGCGAGCACCCTTGTCTTGTGCCCCGTTCCAGAGGGAATCTGTCAGAGTTCAGCCCATTAGTAGTCACCATGGCATTTGGATGAGAGTATAGTGATTTGATCCATTTAATCAAATTTGGGCCCATATTGAACTTTTCTAAGACTGAAAACAGAAAGCTCCACTCCATCCTGTCAAACGCCTTCTCAGCATCCAGTGAAGCCAGCAGGACAGGGGTCTTTTGTGCGTTTACTTGATCAATAATATCAAAAAGACGGCGAATGTTATCAGAAGAGTATCTGTCTCTAATAAATCCAGTTTGGTCCGCTTTTATTATTTTGGGAAGAAGAGTGTTTAGTCTTATGGCGAGCAATTTGGTAATTATTTTATAGTCGAAATCCAACAAGCTTATGGGCCGGAAGGACGAGCAGGATATTGGGTCCTTTTTTAGCAACACTGTAATGCGAGCTGTGTGCATTGAGTCTGGGAGAACTCCGTTTTTGCAAAAATCCTCCAGCATTGGCATGAAGATAGGGCTGAGCTGGGGCCAAAAAGCTTTATAGAACTCTCTGGGGAATCCATCTGGGCCTGGGGACTTATTAGGTGGCATGGAGGTAATTGCCTCCAGGATCTCCTCAGGAGTGAAGGGGGAGTTGAGATCTTCCTGGTCGGTCTCTGATAGTTTAGGTAGCGAGATTCCCTCTAGGAAAGAGTGGAGTTCTGCCTCCGTGTGTTTTCTCTCAGAGGTATATAGTTTGCAGTAAAAATCATGAAAAGTTAAATTGATCTTTTTTGGGTCATATGTGACCTCGTCCTCTGCTGTTCGGATAGCCATGATTGTACGCTCTGACTGCTCCTTTTTTAATTGGTAAGCAAGCAATCTACTGGGCCTATTGCTATACTCATGGTATTTCTGTTTAGTAAAGAAAACTTTTTTTTTATCTCCGAGTGTAGTCCAAATTCAGTTTGGCTTTGGCTGCTTTAAGATGACTCAGGAGGTGCTGTCTAGGGATTGTTTATGTATTTTTCACAGCATTCCAGCTCCCTCTCAAGATCTAGCCTGTGTGCTTCCATTGCTTTTTCTTAGAGGAAGCGTATGCAATTAGATGACCTCTTAGTGTGGCTTTAGCAGCGTCCCACATTGTGGCCGGAGAAACAGGGAATCTTTATTGTCTTGTGTGTAGTTGTCTATCCATGTAATTACTAATGTATGGAACTCGTCATTTGATAGCATGGAGGTGTTGAATTTCCAGCTCTTTGACCTCGGGATGTTTTTGCAGAGGTCAAAGCGGAGGTGGACAAAGGCGTGATCTGAAAGTGCTATGGGTCCGATTGTACAAGTGGCTGAATTTATGAAACTCTTTGGGATAAAAATGTAATCTATACGGGAGTAGGTGTTATGGACATTAGAGTAGTATGTATAGTCCATAGATGAGCTATTATTCTCTCTCCAGATATCTATCAGCCCCATCTCTTTAGTAAGAGAGTTCAACATCTTTGCAGATCTAGGATTTGTGGTGGGGACTTGAGATGATTTGTCTAGGGTTGGGTTAAGGGTACAATTAAAATCTCCGGCCACCACACCAAAGGAGACACAATGCTCATTGAACAGGGTTATAATTTTTGACATGAAGGCAGGAGTATCTGTGTTAGGGGCGTATATGTTTAATATAGTAATTGGTTGACCATATAGTGACCCAGTTATCAAAATAAATCTCCCCTCCGGATCAGATATGTTTTTGTCTATTATGAATGGAACATTTTTATGGATAAGTATGGCTGTGCCTCTACTGTTTGATTTGAAAGATGAGAAATACACCTGTCCCACCCAAGCTCTGCGGAGTTTGGCATGTTCAGCATCACAGAGGTGTGTCTCTTGTAATAGCGCAATGTCTGCTTTTTCCTTTTTAGAGCACATAGTATCTTTTTCCGTTTTATTGCATGCCCTAGACCATGGCAGTTCCATGTCAATAGATTTAAGGTACTAGTCATCGTCATCGAGCAGTAATCGAACTTTAGTGCAAGTCATCGCTGGGTAAAAGTGGATAGTAATTACAGCTGCGTTCACATAAAAGGAAAATAAATGGTGTACATAAAATAATAATCTCTGAACACCCCAGCCGAGTTCCCAAACAACTCCACACATCCCGTTGGATCTATTACCCCCCCGCTCAGTCTCAATTCTGTGTTCCGAATAAAACAAAAACCGGGAACAGTTAGCAACGCACAACGTCTCCCTCTCCCCACCAAAGAAATGCCTCATCCTCTCCACCCCGCATTGAGTAAATAACACAGTTGCCCTCGTCCAGACCTCAGTAAAAGAGGGGAGAAAAATAAAATCAATAGCCCAGCCTACATATACCTCCCCCAAGGGACATAGGGAACCCCAGGTAATAATAGCAACAACAAAAAAAAAAAAAAAACAGGGAAATAAAAGTAGGCTGAAACATTAGTAGGCCTAGGTTAGGCTATACAGCCCATCCCTCTCAGTTAAAGGAAAATAAATATAAATTGGACGGCTGTAATGACATTTAGGGGGTGGGTCTCTGGATATCGGCTATATGTCGTCTTACCTCCTTTAGTAATGGCATTAATCGCATTTAGTCATTGGTCTGTTTCTCATTGGCCAGGATTGTCTTTCAAAAAACGTTTTGCCTCTTCGGGAGTTTTGAAGTGTCGCAAGGCTCCTTGGTGAAGAATCCTGAGCTCGTTTGGGTATTTGAATCCCCTGAAGATGCCTCGGTCAATGGAGTATTTCTTCACTTCGTCAAATTCTCGGCGCTTTCGGCGTATTCCAGCTGACAGGTCGTGGTGTAAAGCGAGTTTGGCGTTTCCCACTGTGATGGTGTTGTTTTTCGCCGCCTGTAGGACTCGTTCCTTGTCGGTGAATTTCAGGAAACGTATGGTGATTGGGCGCGGTGGTTGTCTGGCTGCTGGTGGGGGCCTCAGTGCTCGGTGAGCTCTCTCGAGTTCTATGGGCCTGTCGGTGGGCAGGTGGAGCCACTCGGGAAGTTTGTCTTGCAGGTAGCGGATCAGTGGCATGTTTCCCTCTTCTTTTTCGCCCAGATTGAATAGAACACAATTATTCCTTCGCCCCCTGTTTTCCAGGTCCTCTGTTTTCTCTTCCAGATGCTCGATTTTCTTTTTAGCATATGCTATTGTTTCCACGGCATCTGTCAATAAGTTTTCCATGGATAGGATTCGCCCCTCTGCCTCGTCCAGGCGCCCCGCGTTTATGGTTATCTTGTTGTTGATGTCAGGCAATGCGTTTTCCAGGATTGTCACCTTGCCCCCTATCGCACTGAGCTGAGAGTTAATGGCATCTAATTTGGTGTTTAGTTCTGTACGTTGGGATCTCAACTCAGAGAGGATGTCTTCGACAGAGTGCGAGGTTGGCATTCGTTGTGCCTCGTGGGGGAGCGGGTTCTCTTGCTCCTGGCTAATGGCGCTAGTTTTTTCTGAAGCTAGCTTCTTCTTGGAGGCTTTTTCCGTCGCTAATACTCGAGTCCGGGTAAAAATGTCACCTGTAGTGTCGCCTTTTGTAGCCGCCATGACTTTTTCTTACTAAAGCTAAATGAGTGTGAACTTGGAATGGAGGTAAGATTAGGAATTGGAAACTACTTGTGCGGAGCTCTTAGTTCACGCGGCCATCTCGTTCAAGGGTCACGTGATCCCCCCTAAAGTAACTTTCTAAACAATATCTTGGTTTGTTTGTAACTTGTTAGCTTGTTAGCTTGCTGGGTAGCCTGTTTAAATAATGACCATATCATAGCTGACACCATCTTAACGTTTTTATTCATTATTACAGGAAAATAAACTCACAACAAGATCATTATTTACAAGTTAATGGCAAGCTAATTACAGAAAATAGCTTACGGTTGTGAGTGTGACGAAATAAAAGCAGGGCATTCTACCGGAGAATTGAAGAACTTGTGCACAGTCTCAGACAGGTAACCACGACAACGGAAACAGTCGCGGCAACGGTCTACAGACAGTCCACCGGAGTATAAATTAAATGTTGTTTTGACCAGCGACACTTGTCGCATTCTAATTGTCTACAGATAGACCAAGTATTAACTAGAGGTCGACCGAATATGATTTTTCAACGCTGATACCGATTATTGTAGGACGAAAATAAGCCGGTACCGATTAATCGGCCAATTTTAAAAAAAAGTATTTATTTGTAATAATGACAATTACAACAATACTGAATGAACACTTATTTTAACTTAATATGATACATCAATAAAATACATTTAGCCTCAAATAAATAATGAAACATGTTCAATTTGGTTTAAACAATGCAAAAACAAAGTGTTTGAGAAGAAAGTAAAAGTGCAATAGGTGCCATGTTAGAAAGCTAACGTTTCAGTTCCTTGCTCAGAACATGAGAACATATGAAAGCTGGTGGTTCCTTTTAACATGAGTCTTCAATATTCCCAGGTAAGAAGTCTTAGGTTGTAGTTATTATAGGAATTATAGGACTATTTCTCTCTATACCATTTGTATTTCATTAACCTTTGACTATTGGATGTTCTTATAGGCACTATAGTATTAGTTTTCGAAGCTATCATTTCGAAAACAAAACGTTTATTCTTTCAGTGAAATACGGAACCGTTCCGTATTTTATCTAATGGATGGCATCCCTAAGTCTAACTATTGCTGTTACATTGTACAACCTTCAGTGTTATGTCATAATTATGTACAATTCTGGCAAATTAATTATGGTCTTTGTTAGGAATAAATGGTCTTCACACAGTTCGCAACGAGCCAGGCGGCCCAAACTGCTGCATATACCCTGACTCTGCTTACACAGAATGGAAGAGAAGTGACACAATTTCCTAATTATAAGAAATTCATGTTAGCAGGCAATATTAACTAAATATGCAGGTTTAAAATATATACTTGTGTATTGATTTTAAAGAAAGGCATTGATGTTTATGGTTAGGTTTGCTGCAACGACAGTGTTAAATCATCACCCGTTTGGCCCAGTAGGCTGTGATTCGATGAGAAATTAACAGGCACCGCATCGATTATATGCAACGCAGGACACGCTAGATAAACTAGTAATATCATCAAGATTGATTGTTTTTTATAAGTTTAATGCTAGCTAGCAACTTACCTTGGCTTTTTGCTGCCCTCGCGTAACAGGTAGTCAGCCTGCCACGCAGTCTCCTCATGGAGTGCAATGTAAGGCAGGTGGTTAGAGCATTGGACTAGTAACCGGAAGGTTGCAAAAACGAATCCCTGAGCTGACAAGGTAAAATTCTGTCGTTCTGCCCCTTAACAAGGCAGTTACCCCACCGTTACTAGGCCGTCATTGAAAATAAGAATGTGTTCTTAACTGACTTGCCTAGTTAAATAAAGGTGTAAAAAAATATATTATAATAAAAATCGGCCAAATCAGTGTCCAAAAATACCGATTTCCGATTGTTATGAAAACTTGAAATCGGCCCTAATTAATCGGCCATTCCGATTAATCGGTCGACCTCTAGTATTAACCAGTCTTAAGTCACTGTCATCCCCCTTTTTGAGGCCATGAAAGAACAGAAATCCCTCCATCAACACACCTTCAGACATGTTATTTATTACCATCCTTTACCCCCCTCCCTCACCTAAAAAAAGTCAGTTCAGGAGTTAAGCCGGCCCTTTTATGTCAAGTGGTCATATTTGGTATGTGCTGGTACTCCCTTGTGATTTTGGGAAAAGATAAGAGGGAAAGAAAAGAAATGAGGGACAAAGAGGTCTGGATCGTAAATCTGAAAATAAGGGCCACCTCTTTCAGAAGTGTAATGACTTTGGGGATGGATTAAGACATTGTATGTATCAGCAGACCTCGAGCCTGGTTCAACAGGACGGAACAGTGATCCCTGTAGTTTTACAGCATTCAGTTTAACCCAGGCTAGCAGAGCCCATCTGGCCATACATACAGGTCCTGACTTTGATTATTTACCAACATGAAAGAGAGGGATAAAGAGAAGGGGCTGCGCATATTGTCTGTCCAAGCTGACAAGGTAAAAATCTGTCGTTCTGCCGCTGAACAGGCAGTTAACACACTGTTCTTAGGATGTTATTGAAAATAAGAATTTGTTCTTAACTGACTTACCTAGCTAAATAAAGGTACAATAAATAAATGTGGTCTGAGTATAGTTTGCTTTGTTTACACACTGGGGTTTGTATGAATGGAATTGTTTTACTCTGTATATACCAGACAATTGGTATTTTTGTATCTCTCTCTCTCTCTGTCTCTCTCTGTCTCTCTCTCTGTCTCTCTCTGTCTCTCTCTCTGTCTCTCTCTGTCTCTCTCTATCTCTGTCTCTCTTGGTCTCTCTCCTCCTCTCTCCAATCTGGGGGACAAAAGTTTATAGTGCGGTGTTGTCACAGTGAGAGATGGCCCCCAATGCACTGTGGGTAATAAAATCCATCTGTGGTAGTGTGTGCGTGCGCATGTACCAGGGCATGTGAGAGGGTCCTGCTCTATTTCAAAGGAATAACAGTGTTTTCCATTCTGTAGATACCAATCTCTACAAATAATGAGAGAAGACACAGGGAAGAGAAAGGAAGACACAAAGTGCCTTCCAAGATGGAAACATTCCATAGTGAATATAAAATAGGTAATGCCATTTCAACACAGGTTTAGTTTTTCATCACTTCATAACATACAGTACAACTTCTCAATGTGGTAAGAGCGGCCAGTGTTCAGTTAGTCTCTGTCTATGAAACCAATGTGTTTAATGGCAAACCATTGTCCAGGGCTTTGTGGTTCAGAAGTAATCCCATTGAAACAGGAAATCAAACAGATGAAGGAGAATGAAAGAAAGAAAGGAGTGGGACGATATGTGACATAAAAGGAGAAAAGTGTTTTTTCCAGAGATGAGACGATAGAGTTGTAAGACTTTCATTCTCTCCCTCCATCCCTCCGTCCCTCCATCCCTCCGTCCTTTCAGCTCTCCATCCCTCCGTCCTTTCAGCTCTCCATCCCTCCATCCCTCTGTCCTTTCAGCTCTCCATCCCTCCGTCCTTTCAGCTCTCCATCCCTCTGTCCTTTCAGCTCTCCATCCCTCCGTCCTTTCAGCTCTCCATCCCTCCGTCCTTTCAGCTCTCCATCCCTCCGTCCTTTCAGCTCTCCATCCCTCCATCCCTCTGTCCTTTCAGCTCTCCATCCCTCCATCCCTCTGTCCTTTCAGCTCTCCATCCCTCCATCCCTCCATCCCTCAGTCCTTTCAGCTCTCCATCTCCGTCCTTTCAGCTCTCCCATCCCTCCATCCCTCCATCCCTCTGTCCTTTCAGCTCTCCATCCCTCCATCCCTGTCCTTTCAGCTCTCCATCCCTCCATCCCTCCGTCCTTTCAGCTCTCCATCCCTCCATCCCTCCGTCCTTTCAGCTCTCCATCCCTCCATCCCTCCGTCCTTTCAGCTCTCCATCCCTCCATCCCTCTGTCCTTTCAGCTCTCCATCCCTCCATCCCTCCCTCCGTCCTTTCAGCTCTCCATCCCTCCATTCAGCCTCCATCCCTCCGTCCTTTCATCCCTCCATCCCTCCATCCCTCTGTCCTTTCAGCTCTCCATCCCTCCATCCCTCCGTCCTTTCAGCTCTCCATCCCTCCATCCCTCCGTCCTTTCAGCTCTCCATCCCTCCATCCCTCCGTCCTTTCAGCTCTCCATCCCTCCATCCCTCTGTCCTTTCAGCTCTCCATCCCTCCATCCCTCCGTCCTTTCAGCTCTCCATCCCTCCATCCCTCCGTCCTTTCAGCTCTCCATCCCTCCATCCCTCCTTTCATCCCTCCATCAGCTCTGTCCATCCCTCCATCCCTCCGTCCTTTCAGCTCTCCATCCCTCCATCCCTCCGTCCTTTCAGCTCTCCATCCCTCCATCCCTCCGTCCTTTCAGCTCTCCATCCCTCCATCCCTCCGTCCTTTCAGCTCTCCATCCCTCCATCCCTCTGTCCTTTCAGCTCTCCATCCCTCCATCCCTCCGTCCTTTCAGCTCTCCATCCCTCCATCCCTCCGTCCTTTCAGCTCTCCATCCCTCCATCCCTCCGTCCTTTCAGCTCTCCATCCCTCCATCCCTCTGTCCTTTCATCCCTCCATCCCTCCACCCCTCTGTCCTTTCAGCTCTCCATCCCTCCGTCCTATCATCCCTCCATCCCTCCATCCCTCTGTCCTTTCAGCTCTCCATCCCTCCATCCCTCCGTCCTTTCAGCTCTCCATCCCTCCATCCCTCCGTCCTTTCAGCTCTCCATCCCTCCGTCCTTTCAGCTCTCCATCCCTCCATCCCTCCGTCCTTTCAGCTCTCCATCCCTCCATCCCTCTGTCCTTTCAGCTCTCCATCCCTCCATCCCTCCGTCCTTTCAGCTCTCCATCCCTCCATCCCTCCGTCCTTTCAGCTCTCCATCCCTCCATCCCTCCGTCCTTTCAGCTCTCCATCCCTCCGTCCTTTCAGCTCTCCATCCCTCCATCCCTCCGTCCTTTCAGCTCTCCATCCCTCCATCCCTCTGTCCTTTCAGCTCTCCATCCCTCTGTCCTTTCAGCTCTCCATCCCTCCGTCCTTTCAGCTCTCCATCCCTCCATCCCTCTGTCCTTTCAGCTCTCCATCCCTCCATCCCTCTGTCCTTTCAGCTCTCCATCCCTCCGTCCTTTCAGCTCTCCATCCCTCCGTCCTTTCAGCTCTCCATCCCTCCGTCCTTTCAGCTCTCCATCCCTCCGTCCTTTCATCCCTCCATCCCTCCGTCCTTTCATCCCTCCATCCTTTCAGCTCTCCATCCCTCCGTCCTTTCAGCTCTCCATCCCTCTGTCCTTTCATCCCTCCATCCTTTCAGCTCTCCATCCCTCCGTCCTTTCATCCCTCCATCCTTTCAGCTCTCCATCCCTCCGTCCTTTCATCCCTCCATCCCTCCGTCCCTCCATCCCTCCATCCTTTCAGCTCTCCATCCCTCCGTCCTTTCATCCCTCCATCCCTCCGTCCGCCCCCACATTCATTTGGACTCTCATTCTGAGGCTTTGCATTTGAAGCCAAATCATTTTCTAGCTTTATCCTTTTCCTCAGAAGTAATATCAAACCTAATTTCAGACGTAGGGCTACAGATGGATGGGATTTGGAGTCTGTCTGTCATAACTAGGACCCAGAGTATTCCCTGGCCATGTGACCTGACGAGGAAAAACTCCTGGCATACAGGGTGGTTCAGACACAATATCCTGATGTGCAACGAGAGAGAGGAGAGATATTTGAGCAACACATATAGAATTTAATTGAGCATTTTGATCATGCCAATTTAGGTCTGCTGATACAGACGGTATTCTCTGTAAAATAGTTGTTTGTATGGTTACATTGTAGACTTCCTGTCTTGTGTAGACTGCATGTGCACTGCTGCATCTGCCAGGTATCATTAACGTTGTCATCACCTTAACTATTAGTAAAAGGCAGAACTGTCAAAAGAGGGGCCCAACGTCCTGTGGAACTTGATGAGTGAGAAACATAAACTGTGATTAGTCATTTCCTTTCATACACTCCTCTCTTTCTTTCTCCCCCCCTCTCTCTCTTTTTCTCTCTCTCTCTCTTGTTCTAATTTCTCTCTCTTTCTTCATCATCTCCCTCTTGCTTTTTACTCTCCCTCTTTCTGTCTTTATTTATTAAGCCTCTCTCTTTCTTGTTCTTCTCTCTCTCTCTCTCTCTTCAATCTGTCAGTCATTCGGCTACCTGCCAAGTTCAAACTGCTCTGAGGCCGTTACCCTTTAAAGACCCAGAGCAGCTTACCTACCTACTGCAGTTACAGTTCTATCAGCTGGATAAATACAGAGTTCCGGATTCCTAATAGGCCTATGGCTGTGTCCTAAATACCACCCGATTCCCTATTTAGTGCACTATTTTGGAATACTTTTGACCAAGGTCCTTAAGGCTCTTGTCAAATGTAGTGCACTATATAAGGAATAGGGTGCCATTTTGGATGCAGGCTCAGTGTGCCTTTCGGGTCCTAGAAAAAGCTTTTAAACAAAGGTGCACTGTGCCTTGTCTGAATACCATATCATAAAATAATTATTTCATTCTAGAAGAGTTTGTGTGTGTGTGTGTGTGTGTGTGTGTGTGTGTGTGTGTGTTCTACACTACAGGGTTTAGTGAGTATAATGGGTATGATAATAGCTAGATTAGCTACAGTGAATGTTAGGGGAAGGTCATTTCCTTGTGACTGACTTGACACAGTGACATGGCAAGCTTTGTGTTGTGTGTGTGTGTGTGTGTGTGTGTGTGTGTGTGTGTGTGTGTGTGTGTGTGTGTGTGTGTGTGTTATGTGATGTCGCACCTTACTTGTCGTGCCCTCTTTACCATTAACCCTCAGGTATGCGCCTGATGACGTTGTGAGTGACATCTGCTTTTGGTTTCCATGGCAACAACAACCAACCGACTGAAAGCAGCCCTAATGAATGGCATAGCTCTATTTAGTTTTGACTTTGACAACAACAACAAACGTTACAATGAATAGCTGACTGATTGACTGATTGAGAAAGCAGGAAGAGCCTAGAATTGGTTACTGAGAAGTAGCTAGTACTGTGAAGTAACTAAAAAGTAACTACTAAGAAGTAACTACTACTAAGAAGTAACTCACAAGGCTTATTGTATCAGGTTGAGAGAGAGATTTAGATTTGATTAGAATCCCTATTAGCCGACGCCAATGGCAACAGCTAGTCTTACTGGGGTCTGATGTAAAACCAAAAATTACAGACAAAACACTTTACAATTTACATACACACACACTACGTGTTAACGTTTTAAATGTATGTGTGTGTGCATCTATCAGTTACACATACTGTACATGTCAGTCCGTACACACTAAAAGTAGGTCACATGGGGGGAGAGGCATTGTGCCGTGAGGGATATGGCAGGTGTATAGAGGAAAGACTAATATGCAAAACTCTGTTGCCCCTCAGCCATCCCTGCCTCTAATCTCCCCCTTCACATTTGTTGTCCCTTAGAGACCTTGCTCTCTCTCTCTTAATTCACTTCAAAGGGGCTTTATTGGCATGGGAAACACATGTTTACATTGAAAGCAAGTGAAGTAAACAAAAGAGAGAATTAACAAAAAACAACATCTCTCCCGATTCCTTCTCTCTCTCCCTCTCTCCCTCTCTCTCTCTCTCTCTCTCTCTCTCTCTCTCTCTCTCTCTCTCTCTCTCTCTCTCTCTCTCTCTCTCTCTATCCCTCTCTCTCGCTCTCTCTCTCTCTCTCTCTCTCCTCTCTCTCTCTCTCTATCTCTCTCTCTCTCTCTCTCTCTCTCTCTATATCCCTCTCTCTCTCTCTCTCTCTCTCCCTCTCTCTCTCTCCCTCTTCTCCTCTCTCTCCCTCTCCCCTCTCCCTCTCTCCTCTCTCTCTCTCTCTCTCTCTCTCTCTCCTCTCTCCCTCTCCTCTCCCCTCTCCCTCTCTCTCTCTCTCTCTCTCTCTCTCTATCCCTCTCTCCCTCTCTCTCTCTCCCTCTCTCTCTCTCTCTCTCTCTATCCCTCTCTCTCTCTCTATCCCTCTCTCTCTCTTCTCCTCTCTCTCTCTATCCCTCTCTCTCTCCTCTCTCTCTCTCTCTCTCTCTCTCTCTCTCTCTCTCTCCTCTCCTCTCTCTCTCTATCCCTCTCTCTCTCTCTCCTCTCCTCTCTCTCTCTATCCCTCTCTCTCTCTCCTCTCTCTCTCTTCTCTCTCTTTCTTTTTCTCTCTCTCTCTCTGTCTCTCTCCCTCTCTCCTTGATTAAGATGGATTTTTGGGGGGGTTATTGCAAATTCCAGCCGCGCCTGCCGGATCAGGCACTGATCTCTCCTGTTATGAGGAAAAGGGGGGATGAGGAGGGAGGTAAAGGAGGGCAGGAGGCCGGAGGTTGGCCCCTTCACTTCTCCACTTTAATGAAACGTCTCGGGTTTCTATCCAACTTCCAACCTCAGGAGCCATGCAGAGGGCAGAAGTGAGGGAAGGAGTGAGAGAAGGAGAGAGAGAGAGCAATATTTAGAATGTATGGTGTGTTTGCATGTGCATGTAAATACTTGTGTACTTGTAGTGCATTCTTGCAGACAGTAGGCTCCTATAAAGTAACTCAAGGTCACTGTACAGCTGAAACACAACCAAGGAAAATGGATTCCACCCCTGTATCTAAAATAGCAACAACCTTTAATTGATCAGTCTTATCTTTGCCGAACAGAGATATGCACTGTAGGTAGCCTTGTTGTTTGCTGTTAAACCTCTAGTCTCTCCCAGTTGAGATAAGGGGGACTTTTGCCTCGCCAATGACTCTCAAAGTGTTCCCTGACCCGACTGAGGGCACGTCTCACTGAGATACTCTACCTTGAAATTCACTTCTTATTAAACCTTTTTCTTCAGGAAATGGACCTTTTCCCTGGAACTGATAGGCCTATGAGTTTCAACCTTACCCTGCTATAATACCAAACTAAAAGCATGTGAGAAGAAGACGAAAGATAATAAATATATGGGTATGTGATTGATAGTGTGAGAAAGAAACAGACAGACATAGAAAAAAGAAAGAGGGAGGAGAGGTCATGAGAAGGTGTAGAAGAGGTAGAGATCATGAGAAGGTGTAGAAGAGGTAGAGGTCATGAGAAGGTGTAGAAGAGGTCGAGGTCATGAGAAGGTGTAGAAGAGGTAGAGGTCATGAGAAGGTGTAGAAGAGGTCGAGGTCATGAGAAGGTGTAGAAGAGGTAGAGGTCATGAGAAGGTGTAGAAGAGGTCGAGGTCATGAGAAGGTGTGATAGGCCTATGAGGTAGGTCATGAGAAGGTGTAGAAGAAGAGGTCCAGAAGGTAAAGAGCATGGAGGTCATGAGAAGGTGTAAAAGAGGTCGAGGTCATGAGAATGAGATTGATAGTGTGAGAAAGAAGGTGTCATGAGAAGGTGTAGAAGAGGTAGAGGTCATGAGAAGGTGTAGAAGAGTAGAGGTCATGAGAAGGTGTAGAAGAGGTAGAAGAAGGTGTAGAAGAGGTAGTCATGAGAAGGTGTAGAAGAGGTAGAGGTCATGAGAAGGTGTAGAAGAGTGTAGAGGTCATGAGAAGGTGTAGAAGAGAGGTCATGAGAAGGTGTAGAAGAGGTAGAGGTCATGAGAAGGTGTAGAAGAGTCATGAGAAGGTGTAGAAGAGGTATGAGGTCATGAGAAGGTGTAGAAGAGGTAGAGATAGAGGTCATGAGAAGGTGTAGAAGAGGTATGAGAAGGTGTAGAAGAGGTAGAGATTATGAGAAGGTGTAGAAGAGGTAGAGGTCATGAGAAGGTGTAGAAGAGGTAGAGATTATGAGAAGGTGTAGAAGAGGTAGAGATTATGAGAAGGTGTAGAAGAGGTAGAGGTCATGAGAAGGTGTAGAAGAGGTAGAGGTTATGAGAAGGTGTAGAAGAGGTAGAGATTATGAGAAGGTGTAGAAGAGGTAGAGATTATGAGAAGGTGTAGAAGAGGTAGAGGTCAGTGACTACGCGGTTTATCTTCTCCACTGAGGTGAATCACAGAGTATATCGTCCCGTTGAGACTGTTGCTACAGCTAACTGCTAGCTTCTGGCACACACAAACACTTGCGCGCACACAAACACTTTCGCGCGCACACACACACACACACACACACATTTTAAATTGAACCACCTCAAACCCCATTTCATGCACCCTCCTTTTCCCCTCAGGCATCTCACTGGACAGCCCTAGGCCTACGGGCCCCATGAGGTTTTACTGTATATAGGCCTACAGAGTGAGATCACTGTAAAATCGAGTCGCCGCTTAGACACTGATCTTAGGTCAAGTTTCCATTTCCCCCTAATGGTTATGGTCAAGACTCGTGGAAAGTAAGCTGATCCTAGATCAGAGGCTTTAGTCACCTACTCCCATCTCACCACCCACCCAGAACATTATAGATTACACAGCTCAACCTGCTTTATTATTAAAACACACACAGCTAATCCCAGATCTCTACGTGTCAGAGGTCATTATTACAGGCTATATACCTCCTAAAGGTCTAGAAGGGATGTGGGAAGGCTTTAATATGTCCATACACTGTCAATACATTGTATGTAACTGTAGCTGATGCTTAGTGTATCTCTCTCTCTCACTCTCTCTCTCTCTCTCTCTTTCTCTCTCTCTCTCTCTCTCTCTCTCTCTCTCTCTCTCTCTCTCCACTCTCTCCCTCTCTCTCTCTCTCTCTCTCTCTCTCTCTCTCACTCTCTCCCTCTCTCTCTCTCTCTCACTCTCTCCCCTCTCTCTCTCTCTCTCTCTCTCTCTCTCTCTCTCTCTCTCTCTCCCTTTTGCTCCCCCTCTCTCTCTCTCTCTCTCTCTCTCTCTCTCTCTCTCTCTCTCTCACTCTCTCCCTTTTGCTCTCTCTCCCCCCCTCTCTCTCTCTCTCTCTCTCTCTCTCTCTCTCTCTCACCCTCTCTCCCTCTTTCTCTCTCTCTCTCTCTCTCTCTCTCTCTCTCTCTCTCTCTCTCTCTCTCTCTCTCTCTCTCTCTCACTCTCTCCCTCTTTCACCCTCTCTCTCTCTCTCTCCCTCTCTCTCTCTCTTTCTCTGTTAATTAGTCTCTCTCTTTTGCCCCCCCCCTCCTATAGCCAACATAGTCTGTGTTTATGGTGACTGTGTGTCTGGCTAGGGGTGTGTGGGCAAACGTGTGTGAGTGAGTACATTTTGAGAAAGCATGTGTTTGTATGAAGTAGCCGTGTATGTGTCCATAAGTTTGTATGAAGAAGTGTGTGTCTGTGTGTCTGTGTGTGTGTGTGTGTGTGTGTCTGTGTCTGCAGGTTTGGGAGTGTGTGCATACATCCGTGTGTGTGTCTGTGTCCAATACACTCTCACAAAGCCATAGTTTGTGTTTGTATGCAGTAGCCGTGTTTTCGTGGGTGTCCAGTCGTTTAAAGCCAGGGCGGTTTTCATGGGCTGGAGACACTGCCATAAACACACACACACACACACACACACACACACACACACACACACACACACACACACACACACACACACACACACACACACACACACACACACACACACACACACACACACACACACCAATGCCATAAACACTGGGGAGAGGCTAGACGTGCTTCTCAATCACCCCAGGAGGATGGAGTGACTGTGGGTGGGCCAAGACAGGACCTCGCTCAGGACTCAGGCCCACTGTGTGTGTGCTCACCAAGCAGACAGTGAATGTAGTCACTATGAAGGGGCTGTGTGTGTGACTGGGCAGGGTTTCATCATAGTGATGTTGCAGTCTCTATGGGGTCATGGTTGTATGCTCTGGTTGAGGGGAATAGGGAGGGAGACTGGGGTCTGTTTCTGTGTTACTGTGTTTGACTCTACTTGTTGTGTTCTCTGATGTCATGAGGGAAGTCAACAATGGGGGATTTCTTTCCTGTGGTGGATTGGGAAGGGGAGGTTTTTTGATGGCTTGGATTGTGTGTTTGTGCTTGCATACTGAAATGTAAGGATAAGAATAATCGGACTCTGACCGCATTAAACAGCCAATAGACTTGGACGTGTGGAAATTATGCTCAGAAATAAATGATTTTATCTTATCCAGGTTTTTGACCGCTGCTGATTCGTTACTCTGAAAATATGACACATTTTCCTTCCCAGAAAAGTCTCAACCAACCAACACTAACATCTCTCTTTTTCTTTGTGTTTCAGATTACACACGGACTCCACCACTATGGCGCCCTTCCTCCCCCTCCTCCTCCTCCTCCTCTCCTCCTCTTCCTCTGTCCTCTCCAGTGACTGTCCAGAGGATTGCTCTTGTCAGGCCCAGGGTTCCATCTTCTGTATCCAGCGTCGTTCCCCCGTCGTCCCCCGCGACCTCCCTTCCTCTGTGAAACATCTCTACGTCTTCCAGAACGGCATCAACACTTTAGCCCAGGATGACTTCACAGGTAGGAAGTGTTGAGCTTAGAGGAGTGGGCCAGCAACGGGAAGGTTTCCAGTTCTAATCCCATGTGTGACAGGAAAATATTGGTTCAGGAGTGGGCCAGCAACGGGAAGGTTTCCAGTTCTAATCCCATGTGTGACAGGAAAATATTGGTTCAGGAGTGGGCCAGCAACGGGAAGGTTTCCAGTTCTAATCCCATGTGTGACAGGAAAATATTGGTTCAGGAGTGGGCCAGCAACGGGAAGGTTTCAGTTCTAATCCCATGTGTGACAGGAAAATATTGGTTCAGGAGTGGGCCAGCAACGGGAAGGTTTCCAGTTCTAATCCCATGTGTGACAGGAAAATATTGGTTCAGGAGTGGGCCAGCAACGGGAAGGTTTCCAGTTCTAATCCCATGTGTGACAGGAAAATATCGGTTCAGGAGTGGGCCAGCAACGGGAAGGTTTCCAGTTCTAATCCCATGTGTGACAGGAAAATATCGGTTCAGGAGTGGGCCAGCAACGGGAAGGTTTCCAGTTCTAATCCCATGTGTGACAGGAAAATATCGGTTCAGGAGTGGGCCGGCAAATGGAGTGTTGCTGGATCAGTGTCCTGGATGCCATTTCCTGCTGTTGTGCCCTTGAGCAAGACACTTGACCCCTGAACTGCTACCCTCTGCTCGAACCTTTCCAACCTCTGTATGTGTGTCTTTCGAGGGTTTGGAATGAAGTAGAATACAAGTTTTTCTATTGTAAATCGAAAGTCTTCTTTTTCTTTAGGCCTGGGGGAACTGGAGATGCTGGACCTGTCCCAGAATAAACTCACGGAGGTCCCGGATGGGGTCTTTGAAACGCTATCTTCGCTGAGGAATCTCGATTTGTCCGCAAACTACATTACCCACATCGCCAAGGATAGCTTCTCCGGATTGATGCAACTCGAGAGGCTGTATCTCCACGGCAACCGCATCAAGAGCATCCAATCGGAGGCCTTCGAGGTTCTGGAGGATCTTCTGGAACTGAAGCTCCAGGGGAACCAGTTGACCGGTCTCCCAATGCTCCGTCTCCCCAGGCTTCTCCTCCTTGATCTCAGCTTCAACTCTCTCCCGACGCTGGGTCCCCAAGACCTCCAGACCCCCCACCTCGAGTCGCTCAAAGTGGCTGCGTTGGGGCTCACCACCCTGGACTCAGATCTGATGGCCTCCCTGGGGAACCTCCATGACCTTGATGTGTCCCAGAACCAGCTGGAGGGGATGCCTGAAGCATTGAAGGCCACCCGGGGGCTTATCAAGCTCAGCCTGGCTGCCAACCCCATTGGGGAGCTCCGGAACGAGGACTTCCAGGTAAATACATTTTCTTAAAAATGTGTCAAATATTCCTGTGATTGATGGGTCAATAACACACTTAGTCCCTGAAGCTGCTCCATGGGATTTATTATGTCAAGCCTCTGGTCCAACCTATCCAAACTGTCTGCGTGTGTATGTTTTTTAGTGGGGTTGGGATCATTTGTGAACATTGGACAATAAAATATTCTTCTTTTTCTTCTTCTTTTCCAGAGTCTGGTGGGTCTCCATGAGCTGGATCTCAGTGGGCTGAACCTCCAGGGCTTGCCCCAGGGTTTCTTTCAGCTCTTCCCCAGGCTGGGGCACCTCACGGTGGCCGAGAATCCCTTCAACTGTCTCTGTCCTCTGGCCTGGTTCCCTGGCTGGCTGAAAGAGAAGAATGTGGATCTGGGACACACAGAGGAGACAAGGTGCCACTTCCCACCAGTGAATGCTGGCAAGGTATTGTCTTAATATTTTGTCATTCTAAATATATTTTATTTATTTTCCTGTGAAACACATTTAGTTGCTGGCTTGTATGAAATGGGATACAAATAAAGTTTGATTTGATTTGAAGGTGCTGGCGGAGCTGGACCATCAAGATTTCGGCTGTCCACCTACGACCACTGTCATGACGAATGCCCTAGGGGAGGGGAGTACTTCCGCACCCCCCATTCCGACTACATCCCCTGGAAACACACATACCAACGCCATCCCCCCACCTCCGCCATTCCCTAGTGATGAACCATCCTCAACGGAGACAGACATTGAGAGTCGTCCCCCTCCTCCAGCTTCTCCGACTACCGCTTTCAGGGATGAGGGCCACATCTGCCCGCCGAACATCTGCCTCAATGGGGGTACGTGCCGCTTCGATCCTCTGGGACAGCTTGGATGTCTCTGTCCCCACGGAACTATGGGCTTGTACTGCGAGAACCTGGAGTCGTATAACCACAACCAGCCACCTCTCCAAACCTCCGCCCCCGAGGTTTTGGCATCCATGGTTGCCCCCATTGTAACCTCTGATCCCAATGACATCAGTTCCCGTCAGGTGACCTCCACGTCCATCCTCCTCGACCTGCACCGTTTCCTCGAGACGAGGCCGCACATCCGCGGGATTAAGCTGACCTACCGGAACCTCTCAGGGCCCGACCGGCGCCCCATGTCCCTCAGCGTCCCCGCCTCGTACCCAGAATACACCCTCCGAGGGCTCCGGCCCAACTGTACCTACTCGGTGTGCGCCAGCCCCCTGGCAGAGAGAGTGAACGGGGGTGGAGGCGGTGGAGGTAGCCCTACCGAGGGAGGGTCTTGTATGGAGGCTCGTACCGAGGGAGGTCCCCAAGCTTCGTCCTTGGAGCCCCATGTGGATGATCAGAGCCAGCTCACCTACACCCTCATCCCAGCCTTGGCTGCTCTCGCCCTGGTCACGGGGGTGGCGGTGGTGGCCATCCTGGTTCTTTTCCTCCGGAGGAGACGGGCTCACATGGCACTGGAAGGGGGTGAGATGGGACCAATGGAACTGGAGGGCCTTAAGGCTTGTCTGGAGAACGGCGTGGGGAACGGGGGCACCCTACCCCACAAGGGAGCGGATATCGCCCCCTGTCACACCTCCATCCCGACCCAGCCACAAAATGGCGGATCGTCACAGACCCTTCCACAAAATGGTGGTTTAGAATATGAGGCCCCCCTCATGAAGGGACAGGGCCACTGTCCATCGAATAATAATGTGGCATCCTTGAAGCCATCGTACTTCTAGAAACTAAGTCTGTTGTCTTCATGGATTTCTTAATATTTCTCAATGACACTCAATGTACTCAATGACATTCAGAGCTATGGAATGGAACAGAAGTAACTACCCCTGTAGAGGGTAACGTTACGCCCCGTTATCTCTAAGTGGATGGGAGGACTCTACCATTATGAGGCAGTGAAAGGGGGGTGTTTTAGCTCATCCAGCAGAGTTCAAGTTGATAGAAATGTAACAAGTATTGAAACCTAAGGTGCAATCGCCATGCCAAAAAGGGTCTATCTTATAATCGGACTGAAAACGGAAGTGCCTTCTTGCATTGACATGATATGCTGTAATAATGATGCTTTTATTTTTGAAATGTTGATGTTTTGAAAAGAGCTGCATTGAATGAGTTGCAATCCTTTTGCTGGATCAGGAGATTGGGGGAGCAGGGCTTGTGGAGGTATGGGGAAGGCACAGAGTCAAGGTTGGTAGGAGGAGAGGTGGGGTGCAGAGGTAGAGATAGAAACACAGGTGTGTGTGTGCTCTGTAGACTGTTCAGCATTTCCGGAAATGAACGAGGCACCCCTCCCCACCTGCCCCCTGGGAGAACTTGCACTGAAGAGAAGAGAATCTCTCTGCAACATAGTGAAATGCTGATTCTGTAGAGATGGTACCACGGACAGAATACAGTTTTAGACGACATTACCACCAGTCAGATTTCCCTTCATCCTGCTACACCCCCCCCCAACGAACTGGTATTATCAACCCCCACCAGGGTTGATCAACTTGCTGTGAAAGGCATGTAGACTAAATGGAGAGAAAAGTCAAGGAGACCATATTCCCTTTAAGTGTGTAACTTTTGACCCTTCAAATGTTGACATTTGAGTCATTTAGCAGATGCTGTTATCCAGAGGGACTTACAGTTGGTGCGTTCATCTTAACTAGGTGGGACAACCACATATCACAGTCGTAGTGAGTACGTTTTTCCTCAATAAAGAAGGTATCGGACAAGTCCGTGCTAGTAGGGAAAAAAACTAGAAAAGACTAGTGCTCTGGTCAAAAGTAGTGCACTATACAGGGAATAGGGTGTCACATGGGACGAAGCCTCTGTCCTTAGTGGCGTGGTCAGTAGCTGTGATGGACGCTATTTGAAGGTTGTTGTTGTCGAGCGGGTTTCATATGATGTTTTTGTAATGTGTTTTGTATGTATTTTTTTATGGTGTATTTCTCTGTTGCTGTCGTGCTGTTTCTCCTGTCTTGTTGTCGTCAGAAATGTTGATGCTGTATTGAGATGTGCTGTTCCCTCGACATGGCAAAGGGTCTGGGTCCATTACATTCAGAGACTTTACAATTGAAAGGGTTCATTTACTTTTAAAGATGACGTTTCCTTTGTTAAATAGGTCATTCCAAATCACCTGAATTGACTGAATTTAGATTCAATTTACCCCGACCCAAAACGCTTCACATTTTGATCATGTAGAAATTGTTCACCAAGTAAATGTGAATAAGAAGTGTCAGAAACAGCACATACTCTGAACTCTAAACTCCCACACTCTTCTTCTTTACTGTCTAAAACTGTCTGCCAACTACAATAGCCTGCCAAAGCTACATAAGGACATGGTTAGCTCCAGAAACACCAATCCTTGTCCCAAATGACACCCTATTCTCTACATAGCACACTATTTATGAACAGAGTCCTATGGGCCCTGGTCAGAAGTAGTGTACTTTAGAGAATAGGGTGCCATTTGGGACACAAACCTAGTCTCTTTTTGAACGCTCAAGCTCCAAAACTGTCCTCCTCTGTCACCGCAAACCCTGAGCCATTAAAGTGGCACACACACATGCCGAAAAAAGCACAAGAGTTCAAAGACTTACTATATGTGTCGAAGGAGTGGAAACCAGTCATTTCCTTGACTTGCTACTGACTGTGGCGTTTTGAAGATATGGCCGCAGTTAACCAATGAGATCAACAGTATCTTTTTATTGTTTTATTCTCTCTCTATTTTTCTCTTTCTTTGTCTGTTTTTGTCTCTCTCTCTCTCTCTCTCTCTGAATCTGTTATTCTCTCTCTCTCCCTGTTCCCCTCTCTCTCTCTCTCTCTCTCTCTCTGACTCTGTTATTCTCTCTCTCCCTATTCCCCTCTCTCTCTCTCTCTCTCTCTCTCTCTCTCTCTGACTCTGTTATTCTCTCTCTCCCTATTCCCCCCCTCTCTCTCTCTCTCTCTCTCTCTCTCTCTCTCTCTCTCTGACTCTGTTATTCTCTCTCTCCCTATTCCCCTCTCTCTCTCTCTCTCTGACTCTGTTATTCTCTCTCTCCCTATTCCCCCTCTCTCTCTCTCTCTCTCTCTCTCTCTCTCTCTCTCTGACTCTGTTATTCTCTCTCTCCCTATTCCCCCTCTCTCTCTCTCTCTCTCTCTCTCTCTCTGACTCTGTTATTCTCTCTCTCCCTATTCCTCTCTCTCTCTCTCTCTCTCTCTCTCTCTGACTCTGTTATTCTCTCTCTCCCTATTCCCCTCTCTCTCTCTCTCTCTGACTCTGTTATTCTCTCTCTCCCTATTCCCCTCTCTGTCTCTCTCTCTGACTCTGTTATTCTCTCTCTCCCTATTCCCCCTCTCTCTCTCTCTCTCTCTCTCTCTCTCTCTCTCTCTCTCTCTCTCTCTCTCTGACTCTGTTATTCTCTCTCTCCCTATTCCCCTCTCTCTCTCTCTCTCTGACTCTGTTATTCTCTCTCTCCCTATCCCCCCCCTCTCTCTCTCTCTCTCTCTCTCTCTCTCTCTCTCTCTCTCTCTCTCTCTGACTCTGTTATTCTCTCTCTCCCTATTCCCCTCTCTCTCTCTCTCTCTGACTCTGTTATTCTCTCTCTCCCTATTCCCCCCCCCTCTCTCTCTCTCTCTCTCTCTCTCTCTCTCTGACTCTGTTATTCTCTCTCTCCCTATTCCCCCCTCTCTCTCTCTCTCTCTCTCTCTCTGACTCTGTTATTCTCTCTCTCCCTATTCCCCTCTCTCTATCTCTCTCTCTCTCTCTCTGACTCTGTTATTCTCTCTCTCCCTATTCCCCTCTCTCTCTCTCTCTCTCTGACTCTGTTATTCTCTCTCTCCCTATTCCCCTCTCTCTCTCTCTCTGACTCTGTTATTCTCTCTCTCCCTATTCCCCTCTCTCTCTCTCTCTCTGACTCTGTTATTCTCTCTCTCCCTATTCCCCTCTCTCTCTCTCTCTGACTCTGTTATTCTCTCTCCCTATTCCCTCTCTCTCTCTCTCTCTCTGACTCTGTTATTCTCTCTCTCCCTATTCCCCTCTCTCTCTCTCTGACTCTGTTATTCTCTCTCTCCCTATTCCCCTCTCTCTCTCTCTCTGACTCTGTTATTCTCTCTCTCTCTCTCTCTCTCTCTCTCTGACTCTGTTATTCTCTCTCTCCCTATTCCCCTCTCTCTCTCTCTCTCTGACTCTGTTATTCTCTCTCTCCCTATTCCCCTCTCTCTCTCTCTCTCTCTCTCTCTCTCTGACTCTGTTATTCTCTCTCTCCCTATTCCCCTCTCTCTCTCTCTCTGACTCTGTTATTCTCTCTCTCCCTATTCCCCTCTCTCTCTCTCTCTGACTCTGTTATTCTCTCTCTCTCTCTCTCTCTCTCTCTCTCTCTCTCTGACTCTGTTATTCTCTCTCTCCCTATTCCCCTCTCTCTCTCTCTCTCTCTGACTCTGTTATTCTCTCTCTCCCTATTCCCTCTCTCTCTCTCTCTCTCTCTCTCTCTCTCTCTCTCTGACTCTGTTATTCTCTATCTCCCCTCTCTGTCTCTTCTCTCCTTTTCTCTTTATTCTATTTTCTTTCTCTCGTTCTCGTTCTCTTTCCTTTTATTTTTTCTCTCTCTCTTTGTTTCCTTCACCCCTCTCTTTGTCTCGGTCAACAAGGTTCTTGGCCGTGTTTTCGGGCCTGTTTTGCTTGCCTGCAGCCAACTAGACTATGAAAAGTTCATACGGAATGAAAATCGCGCCGTTCTGATATATTAATCTTTGTTTCCTGTCTTGGAGAATGGGAAGTACAAATGTGTCACCATTCAATTTATTTTTCTGTTTTCTTTCTCTCATTTTTGTTGATGTTCTTTTCTTTTCTTGATACCTCTCTGTCTCGCACTGCCTGTCTCTCTCTCTCTGCCTGTCTGTCTCTCTCTCTGCCTGTCTGTCTTTCGCTCTGCCTGTCTGTCTCTCTCTCTGCCTGTCTCTCTCTCTCTGCCTGTCTGTCTCTCTGCCTGTCTGTCTGTCTCTCTCTGCCTGTCTCTCTCTCTGCCTGTCTATCTCTCTCTCTGCCTGTCTGTCTCTCTTTGCCTGTCTGTCTCTCTCTATGCCTGTCTGTCTCTCTCTCTCTGCCTGTCTGTCTCTCTCTCTGCCTGTCTCTCTCTCTCTGCCTGTCTGTCCCTCTCTCTGCCTGTCTGTCTCTCTCTCTCTGCATGTCTCTCTGCCTGTCTGTCTCTCTCTCTCTCTCTGCCTGTCTCTCTCTCTCTGTCTCTCTCTCTCTCTGCCTGTCTGTCTCTCTCTCTGCCTGTCTCTCTGTCTCTCTCTGTTGTTGTTATTGTTATTGTTGTTGTAACACTTACCTTAAGGAACATGTGTCTATTTCTGTGACATACTGTACAATCTCACTACACCAGTTTGTGTCTTGGTAGATAGAAAACAGTTTCTCTGTGTGTGTACGTATGTGTGTATGTGTGTGTGTGTGTGTACGTGTGTGTGTACGTGTGTGTACGTGTGTGTGTGTACGTGTGTGTGTACGTGTGTGTGTGTGTGTGTGTGTGTGTGTGTGTGTGTACGTGTGTGTGTGTACGTGTGTGTGTGTGTACGTGTGTGTGTGCAAAAAAAGGAGATTCAATATTTGAATCCAACCCAGGTATTCATCCCTGTTCTCCATCAACCATCTCATTTTCTACTGCCTGTCTTCTTTCTCTCCTTGTTTTACTGTCTTTCTTCAGTCATCCAACAGAAACCAAGAACCATACGCTCATATATCTGTTCACTAAAACCTAAACTGGAAGAAGAAATCCTATACAGCTTTATATACTGTAGCACGAGGGACCGGACATTTTTGAAATATTTTCAATTTGCTTTGTTACGTTCTCTTTTCAGTTTGGGAAAGCCTTTGTCTTATTATTTTAATGTTTTTTTTTCTGTAAAAAAGTGTTTATGTTTTGGATATGAAATTACATAAAAAGATAATATGAAAAAAAAATATTGGTCATATCTTGGTCAGTGACTCCCTAGCCTGGTTTATACCTTGTTCTAACATGTGGACTGTGTTCAGATCATGCACACGATTACAAGAAGCATTGTGATCTGATTGTGATCAGATCTTATAAGTGTAAACAGACAAGATCAGGTCAAGATCAGAATGAAGGTCGCATGTTAACGGCAGGTATAAACAGGGCTTCTGTCTTTTAGGTTTTTGACACCATAGACATATACATCATTGTGTGAGACCAA
This sequence comes from Oncorhynchus nerka, assembly GCF_034236695.1. Lineage (NCBI taxonomy): Eukaryota > Metazoa > Chordata > Actinopteri > Salmoniformes > Salmonidae > Oncorhynchus > Oncorhynchus nerka. The sequence goes on along the minus strand of NC_088410.1, from coordinate 24,656,085 downwards.
GTACTACATACACATACTACACATTTATTACATCAGTTACTAAATCCCCTTTAAACTCCTCACAGTAGTCAATATGGACCAAACACATTTACTACTGTACATACTATACACTGTACATACACGTATTACATTACTTCACCTCAGGTCCTCAAGCAGACAGTAAATACTGGTTGAATGTTACACACAGTGCTTAATGATCCTAGTAATAAAAGCATTAGGGCATTAGTCAGTCTTTCCTACTGTCTGGGGATTTAAGGAACGACAGACAGATGTGTGTTGCCAGCTTGTTGCAAGGCCATTCCCAGAAATTACAGCTAGGAATACACACACACACACACACACACACACACTTTCACTGCATCCCTCATCCCCCCTCCCTTTCAACCCCCCTCTTACTCCAAACCCCAAATGATGGGTTTATGACGCTGTGTTGGTTACTGGAATGAACAAAAGTTCTTGTATTTTTCCTTAATCGTCAAGAAGTTTTTGCCAATTGGAAAATATGACAAACATAAGACAATTTAAATCCTATAAATGAATACATTAAAGTCCTGGTTGTTTGCTTTGTGGGGAGATTGGTAAATGACTGCAGTACCCACCAGCACTAGCCTACAAGGATTAGAAAACACACACACCACTTCTCTCTCTCTCTCGCTCTCTGTGTCGCTCTTTGTCTCTCAATTCAATTCATAGGGCTTTATTGGCTTGGGAAACATGTGTTTACATTACTGAAGCAAGTGAAATTGATCAGCAAAAGTGAGAAGAAACAAAAAAAGGTCAACAAAAAACAGTAAACAGACTCAAAGGTCTCCCCCCCTCTCTCCCCCCTCACTCTCTCTCCCTCCCTCTCTCTCCCTTTCTCTCTCTCTCCCTCCCTCACTCTCTCTCCCTCCCTCACTCTCTCTCCCTTTCTCTCTCCCTCCCTCACTCTCTCTCCCTCACTCTCTCTCCCTCCCTCACTCTCTCTCTCTCCCTCCCTCCCTCACTCTCTCCCTTTCTCTCTCTCCCTCCCTCACTCTCTCTCCCTCACTCTCCCCCTCACTCTCCCCCTCACTCTCCCTCTTTTGCTCTCTCTCTTTCTCTCTCTCCCTCTGCCTTTCTCTCTCTCTGATTGCTTAATTGTCATGAACTACAATTTGTAGACATTGCCAAAGCAGTATAGTGGTCCAGCATTTCAGTAAATACAGTATAGTACAGTACAATGCAATGAGGATAATGAACTACAGTTAAATAATTCCCAGCTTTATGTCATTAGTAAATACATTTCCTCTTTGGGTAGCCATGTCTTTTTGTGTCTACCTTTTTCTATAGCCAATTGGTGGTCGCTGAGCCTGTATTTGGTCAGGATCTGTCTCTGTTTTGTATCTCTGCCAATGTGGATTCTCTTTTGAGGGCCCAAATTGCAATTTAGTTTATTCTGAGTTTTTGTTTAATTTTTCAAATTTGTCAATAAGAAGGTTTTCATTTCTGGAACAATGTGATTGATTTCCCTGTGTGTTTGGATAATAGAGTTGTTTAGTGTTTTAAACAGCTGACATAGGGGACTCTTTTCAGGGTTCGGCTCTTCTTGGGTGTCCAGTGCTTTGAATTGTAAGAATGTTTTGGGGCTTAATTTCAAATGGTGACAACATTTGAGTGCCCTTTACAATTAAAGGGAATCTTCCGAGTTTCGCTCTGCATGCATTATTTAGTACTTTCTTTTCGATATTTAGACAATTCTGCAGAATTCCTAATGCAGATTTTCTATTGGGTTTTTCTCTCAATGCTTATAATGGTAATTACAGGTAACATTTCTTCCATATCGTACAATTGGTCAAATTACACTGTTGACTATTTAGCACCAGATTTGGATAGGAATAATCATTTGTGATAAAATGCTTTTTCTTTTAGTGTTTTCACTGCCAGACCAAATCCACCAGAGGCTCTGCTTGTTAGTCCCAGGTAGTTGTACCATTGGACATGTTCAACCATGGTGAAGGAGTTTCTGCTGCTCTGAGTGTTAGTCCCAGGTAGTTGTACCATTGGACATGTTCAACCATGGTGAAGGAGTTTCTGCTGCTCTGAGTGTTAGTCCCAGGTAGTTGTACCATTGGACATGTTCAACCATGGTGAAGGAGTTTCTGCTGCTCTGATTGTTAGTCCCAGGTAGTTGTACCATTGGACATGTTCAACCATGGTGAAGGAGTTTCTGCTGCTCTGAGTGTTAGTCCCATGTAGTTGTACCATTGGACATGTTCAACCATGGTGAAGGAGTTTCTGCTGCTCTGAGTGTTAGTCCCATGTAGTTGTACCATTGGACATGTTCAACCATGGTGAAGGAGTTTCTGCTGCTCTGATTGTTAGTCCCAGGTAGTTGTACCATTGGACATGTTCAACCATGGTGAAGGAGTTTCTGCTGCTCTGAGTGTTAGTCCCATGTAGTTGTACCATTGGACATGTTCAACCATGGTGAAGGAGTTTCTGCTGCTCTGATTGTTAGTCCCAGGTAGTTGTACCATTGGGCATGTTCAACCATGGTGAAGGAGTTTCTGCTGCTCTGAGTGTTAGTCCCAGGTAGTTGTACCATTGGACATGTTCAACCATGGTGAAGGAGTTTCTGCTGCTCTGAGTGTTAGTCCCAGGTAGTTGTACCATTGGGCATGTTCAACCATGGTGAAGGAGTTTCTGCTGCTCTCTGATTGTTAGTCCCAGGTAGTTGTACCATTGGACATGTTCAACCATGGTGAAGGAGTTTCTGCTGCTCTGAGTGTTAGTCCCAGGTAGTTGTACCATTGGACATGTTCAACCATGGTGAAGGAGTTTCTGCTGCTCTGAGTGTTAGTCCCAGGTAGTTGTACCATTGGGCATGTTCAACCATGGTGAAGGAGTTTCTGCTGCTCTGAGTGTTAGTCCCAGGTAGTTGTACCATTGGGCATGTTCAACCATGGTGAAGGAGTTTCTGCTGCTCTGATTGTTAGTCCCAGGTAGTTGTACCATTGGGCATGTTCAACCATGGTGAAGGAGTTTCTGCTGCTCTGAGTGTTAGTCCCAGGTAGTTGTACCATTGGGCATGTTCAACCATGGTGAAGGAGTTTCTGCTGCTCTGATTGTTAGTCCCAGGTAGTTGTACCATTGGGCATGTTCAACCATGGTGAAGGAGTTTCTGCTGCTCTGAGTGTTAGTCCCAGGTAGTTGTACCATTGGGCATGTTCAACCATGGTGAAGGAGTTTCTGCTGCTCTGATTGTTAGTCCCAGGTAGTTGTACCATTGGACATGTTCAACCATGGTGAAGGAGTTTCTGCTGCTCTGAGTGTTAGTCCCAGGTAGTTGTACCATTGGGCATGTTCAACCATGGTGAAGGAGTTTCTGCTGCTCTGAGTGTTAGTCCCATGTAGTTGTACCATTGGACATGTTCAACCATGGTGAAGGAGTTTCTGCTGCTCTGATTGTTAGTCCCAGGTAGTTGTACCATTGGACATGTTCAACCATGGTGAAGGAGTTTCTGCTGCTCTGAGTGTTAGTCCCATGTAGTTGTACCATTGGACATGTTCAACCATGGTGAAGGAGTTTCTGCTGCTCTGATTGTTAGTCCCAGGTAGTTGTACCATTGGGCATGTTCAACCATGGTGAAGGAGTTTCTGCTGCTCTGAGTGTTAGTCCCAGGTAGTTGTACCATTGGACATGTTCAACCATGGTGAAGGAGTTTCTGCTGCTCTGAGTGTTAGTCCCAGGTAGTTGTACCATTGGGCATGTTCAACCATGGTGAAGGAGTTTCTGCTGCTCTCTGATTGTTAGTCCCAGGTAGTTGTACCATTGGACATGTTCAACCATGGTGAAGGAGTTTCTGCTGCTCTGAGTGTTAGTCCCAGGTAGTTGTACCATTGGACATGTTCAACCATGGTGAAGGAGTTTCTGCTGCTCTGAGTGTTAGTCCCAGGTAGTTGTACCATTGGGCATGTTCAACCATGGTGAAGGAGTTTCTGCTGCTCTGAGTGTTAGTCCCAGGTAGTTGTACCATTGGGCATGTTCAACCATGGTGAAGGAGTTTCTGCTGCTCTGAGTGTTAGTCCCAGGTAGTTGTACCATTGGACATGTTCAACCATGGTGAAGGAGTTTCTGCTGCTCTGAGTGTTAGTCCCAGGTAGTTGTACCATTGGGCATGTTCAACCATGGTGAAGGAGTTTCTGCTGCTCTGAGTGTTAGTCCCAGGTAGTTGTACCATTGGGCATGTTCAACCATGGTGAAGGAGTTTCTGCTGCTCTGAGTGTTAGTCCCAGGTAGTTGTACCATTGGGCATGTTCAACCATGGTGAAGGAGTTTCTGCTGCTCTGATTGTTAGTCCCAGGTAGTTGTACCATTGGACATGTTCAACCATGGTGAAGGAGTTTCTGCTGCTCTGAGTGTTAGTCCCAGGTAGTTGTACCATTGGGCATGTTCAACCATGGTGAAGGAGTTTCTGCTGCTCTGAGTGTTAGTCCCATGTAGTTGTACCATTGGACATGTTCAACCATGGTGAAGGAGTTTCTGCTGCTCTGATTGTTAGTCCCAGGTAGTTGTACCATTGGACATGTTCAACCATGGTGAAGGAGTTTCTGCTGCTCTGAGTGTTAGTCCCATGTAGTTGTACCATTGGACATGTTCAACCATGGTGAAGGAGTTTCTGCTGCTCTGATTGTTAGTCCCAGGTAGTTGTACCATTGGGCATGTTCAACCATGGTGAAGGAGTTTCTGCTGCTCTGAGTGTTAGTCCCAGGTAGTTGTACCATTGGACATGTTCAACCATGGTGAAGGAGTTTCTGCTGCTCTGAGTGTTAGTCCCAGGTAGTTGTACCATTGGGCATGTTCAACCATGGTGAAGGAGTTTCTGCTGCTCTCTGATTGTTAGTCCCAGGTAGTTGTACCATTGGACATGTTCAACCATGGTGAAGGAGTTTCTGCTGCTCTGAGTGTTAGTCCCAGGTAGTTGTACCATTGGACATGTTCAACCATGGTGAAGGAGTTTCTGCTGCTCTGAGTGTTAGTCCCAGGTAGTTGTACCATTGGGCATGTTCAACCATGGTGAAGGAGTTTCTGCTGCTCTGAGTGTTAGTCCCAGGTAGTTGTACCATTGGGCATGTTCAACCATGGTGAAGGAGTTTCTGCTGCTCTGAGTGTTAGTCCCAGGTAGTTGTACCATTGGGCATGTTCAACCATGGTGAAGGAGTTTCTGCTGCTCTGATTGTTAGTCCCAGGTAGTTGTACCATTGGGCATGTTCAACCATGGTGAAGGAGTTTCTGCTGCTCTGAGTGTTCGTCCCAGGTAGTTGTACCATTGGACATGTTCAACCATGGTGAAGGAGTTTCTGCTGCTCTGATTGTTAGTCCCAGGTAGTTGTACCATTGGGCATGTTCAACCATGGTGAAGGAGTTTCTGCTGCTCTGAGTGTTAGTCCCAGGTAGTTGTACCATTGGGCATGTTCAACCATGGTGAAGGAGTTTCTGCCGCTCTGATTGTTAGTCCCAGGTAGTTGTACCATTGGGCATGTTCAACCATGATGAAGGAGTTTCTGCTGCTCTGATTGTTAGTCCCAGGTAGTTGTACCATTGGGCATGTTCAACCATGGTGAAGGAGTTTCTGCTGCTCTGATTGTTAGTCCCAGGTAGTTGTACCATTGGGCATGTTCAACCATGGTGAAGGAGTTTCTGCTGCTCTGATTGTTAGTCCCAGGTAGTTGTACCATTGGGCATATTCAACCATGGTGAAGGAGTTTCTGCTGCTCTGAGTGTTAGTCCCAGGTAGTTGTACCATTGGGCATATTCAACCATGGTGAAGGAGTTTCTTCTGCTCTGATTCCTGGCATTTTTCAGGAAAATCACAACTTTGGTTTTCTGAAAGTTCATGTTGATTGCCCAGTTGTTGCTGTATTCCCGAATAATGTTAAGTTGTTCCTGTAAACCTTGACCTGTTGGTGACAGTAAGACAATGTAATCTGCGTAGAGCAGGAATCTGACCTCATCTTTGAGGGCGAGTCCAGGGGCTGCAGATCGGCCCAACGACACTGCTAGTTCGTTGATGTAGACGTTGAACAGGGTTGGACTTAATCCTTAAGAGTCGTTTGACGCACCCGGTCGTTGTGTTGTGTGTGGAAGGTCTGTATAACAGTCTCCACATGTTACTGGTGACACATATTCTCCTATAGTTATTAGGGTCTAATTTGTCACCTGTTTTATATACGGGGTTATGAGCTCCTGGTTCCAAGTATCAGGCAAGCAGCCACTCTCCAAAACCAGGTTGAATAGTTTGAATAAGGCATCCTGCAACTCAGGAGTACTGTGTTTAAGCATTTCATTCCTGATGCTATCAGGGCTACATGCCCTTTTGTTGTTGAAAGTTCAGCGTGTGTAATTTGGTCGTCAATTGGGTTCTGGTTGTTTTCAATTGTGTGTTCTAGAGCTGAGTTTTTCTCGCATGTTTTGGTGGCTTAAAGTAAACGGCTTCTGATGCTAATGTTTCATAGATACTTTCAAAGTGATCTTTTCAAATGTGCCTCTGTTTTCCAGATCATTCCTCTGTTGTCCATTTAGACCATTCCATTTCTCCTAGAACTGGGGTCCATCAATGGAGTCTTCGATCGCTTTCAGATTGTTCTCAAAATGCTTCCATCTTAGGCTTTGTTTGTATATTCTTTCACTGTGTCACAATATTGTTGCCCTACGTCTCTATCCTGTAATTTGTGATGTTTTCTATTCGATAAAGATCAAACAAATATATATCCTTAAAACATTTCTCTTTTTGAGGTTTCCAATTTGCACTGGTTTTTCTTTTGCATTCATTAGCTTTTGTGGCTGCTTTATGATAGATCTCATTACATTTATTCACAGCCACATCTATGTCAGGGAGGTTTGGGCTGAATATACCTGATAGGAAATCATCGATGCAGTTTGTAGTTTCTGAGCAGGGTAATGCTGTATTGAAGTGTGATGCTGTCGGGGGCCCATCTGTTCGTTTGATTTATTTAGATTAATCAGTGTACAGGGCTCTGTTTGTGTGGTCTTTGGGTGGAGAAGTCTTTTCAAAAACCACACTCTCTCTCTCTCCAGTCCTTTTCAGGCATCTTGTTCTGTGTCTGTCTCCATGGGAACCAAATAAATGGACAGAAACAGAACTCCCCTCTGCTCTGTTCCGAGCAGGACTCATGTCTCAGGTATGTGAGTCAGCCACGCTGTGGAGATGACATGGCAGTTTGCAGTAGCCAGACCAGCAAATATATCACTGGGTCGTCAATAGTCAGGCCTTGAGAACATACATATAGATACATGACTAGGGGCCTGATTCAGACTTGAGTTAGTAGACTTAACATGGGTCTGCATTTTTGGACTTAAGCCCATGTCAAGTCAACTTATCTCAAGTCTAAATAGGGTCCTAAGCTAGGCCTAAAAATCACAAGAGATACAACCAGACTTTATAATGCATACGTGTTGTGCCAACCAGTCCTCCGATGGATTCATCAGTAAAACTTTAACAACTTCACACTGGACACAGACGTCAGTTCAACGTCTAGTTTTGATTTACACTTGGTTGAGTTGTCAACTAACGTGAATTCAACTTGAAATCAACAAAAAATGTCACCGTGTCATTGGATTCAGGTTAATAAAGGTTGGGCGACATTCTGTTACATTGATGACTTTATGCAAATCCAATCAGTTTTCCACGTTGATTCAACATCATCACTTTGCATTTGTTGGTTGAAATGACGTGGAAGGAAAGTTGATTGGACCAGTTTTTGCCCTTTGGGTTGTAGTGGGGGTGTGTGTAATGTACCGATACTCTCTTACCTGTGTGCTCCCTCCTTCTTACGTTCATTTCCGATAAGGAAGAAGGGATGAAGAAAGAAGGGATTGTTTTCCTCCTGGCAGGTGGCACCACTGTTCCAGCTGAGAGGCTCAAAGCAGCCATTGTGGTTTTCAGACGGGGCAGGTTTTTAAAAATGAACTTTCCAAATTCCTCAGGAAATTGCTGGTGAGTAAACATTTTTGCTTCCCTCGCTCTTTGTAAACTCAGCAAAAAAACAAACGTCCCTTTTTCAGGACCCTGTCTTTCAAAGATAATTCGTAAAAATCCAAATAACTTCACAGGTCTTCATTGTAAAAGATTTAAACACTGTTTCCCATGCTTGTTCAATGAACCATAAACAATTAAGGAACATGCACCTGAGGAACGGTCGTTAAGACACTAACAGCTTACAGACGGAAGGCAATTAAGGTCACAGTTATGAAAACTTAGGACACTAAAGAGGCCTTTCTACTGACTTTCTGAAAAACACCAAAAGAAAGATGCCCAGGGTTCCTGCTCATCTGCGTGAACGTGCTTTAGGCATGCTGCAAGGAGGCATGAGGACTGCAGATGTGGCCAGGGCAATAAATTGCAATGTCTGTACTGTGAGACGCCTCGCAGTGGCAGACCACGTGTAACAACACCTGCACAGGATCGGTACATCCGAACATCACACCTGCGGGACAGGTACAGGATGGCAACAACAACTGCCCGAGTTACACCAGGAAAATACAATCCCTTCATCAGTGCTCAGACTGTTTGAGCACAAATCCACCATTGCTGGACCAGGCCGGACTGGCAAAAAGTGCTCTTCTCTGACGAGTCACTGTTTTGTCTCACCAGGGGTGATGGTCGGATTCCCGTTTATCGTCGAAGGAATGAGCGTTACACCGAGGCCTGTACTCTGGAGCGGGATCCATTTTGGAGGTGGAGGGTCCGTCATGGTCTGGGGCGGTGTGTCACAGCATCATAGGACTGAGCTTGTTGTCATTGCAGGCAATCTCAACGCTGTGCGTTACAGGGAAGACATCCTCCTCCCTCATGTGTTACCCTTCCTGCAGGCTCATCCTGACATGACCCTCCAGCATGGCAATGCCACCAGCCATACTGCTCGTTCTGTGCATGATTTTCTGCAAGACAGGAATGTCATTGTTGGCCATGGCCAACGAAGAGCCCGGATCTCAATCTCATTGAGCACGTCTGGGACCTGTCGGATCGGAGGGTGAGGGCTAGGGCCCTTCCCCCAGAAATGTCCGGGAACTTGCAGGTGCCTTGGTGGAAGAGTGGGGTAATATCTCACAGCAAGAACTGGCAAATCTGGTGCAGTCCATGAGTGGAAGATGTACTGCAGTACTTAGTATCTGGTGTGGCCACCAGCTGCATTGACTGTTACTTTTGATTTTTACCCCCCTTTGTTCATTTTGACCCCCCCTTTTGTTCATTTTGACCCTCTCCCCTTTTGTTCATTTTGACCCCCCCCCCCCTTTGTTCATTTTTCCATTTATGTTAGTCACATGTCTGTGGAACTTGTTCAGTTTATGTCTCAGTTGTTGAATCTTGTTATGTTCATACAAATATTTACACATGTTCTGTTTGCTGAAAAGAAACGCAGTTGACAGTGAGGGGACATTTCTTTTTTTGCTGAGTTTATGTTTGTGTGTTTTGTGAAAGAAGAGCATTTTTATTCTATAGACTGTTGGATGCTTGGCTGAGGATGTTTGTTAAGAATAGCGTTAAGAATAGTGTTAAGAATAGTGTTAAGAATAGCATTAAGAATAGCGTTAAGAATAGCGTTAAGAATAGCATTAAGAATAGCATTAAGAATAGCATTAAGAATAGCGTTAAGAATAGCATTAAGAATAGCGTTAAGAATAGCATTAAGAATAGTGTTAAAAGCAGACAGTAGAGTTTATTGTGTGATTCCTTTTCTTCTGTTGTGCATTTTCATTATTCTGAATGGTATGTTTTTCCTCTCATTTGAACTTGCTAGCATACATGGAATGGCTGTAAGGAAAGTCAAGTCTGGAGTAGTGTCTGGTGTTTTGATGCATGGGGTAAGGGGTTCGGTGTCTAGGATGATGCAGTATTGTATAGGATGAGGACGAGGACGAGGGGGAAGTGTGGATGCTGACACTATCCAAATAATCCTTAAATTAACAAAAACTTGAACTTCACAGCCTGTCACTCAAAAACTGTCGTGATGACCCTGTGTGTCTGCAATAGTGCAATAGAAGGAAAGACCTTAGGGGGGAGACAGGGGAAAATATAGAGGGAAGAAAAGAGAGAGAAAAAGGGAAGATAAAGAATTGTATTTATTTGACAAATATAGCTTTAATTAAAACAGGCCAGTTTGCAGGTGGTGTAAGGGTGAAAAGCGGGAGGAGCAATGTTCCCTCATGTTTTTCCACACTGAGCAAATGTCAGGTCTGCTGAGCGCAAACCTGGATGTGGTGAAAATTCCGTGCAACTTCTGGTGTGCCTTTACTGTGAACACAGGCTGTGCCCGCTTTAAGTTGCAGTTTTAAAGGGGCGAACTAGAGAGTTGAGTGAAGTTCAATCTCATGCTTCTCTGCGCTGTCGGATATTTCCTCTGCACTGCGGGGAGCTGCAGGGAGGTGGGGTGAGGAGAGGGGAGGAGGGGTGAGGAGAGAGGAGGTGAGGTGAGGAGAGGGGAGGAGGGTTGAGGAGGTGAGGGAGATGAAACTCAAGTATGCACTGATCTTTGGGCTAGATAATGTCTTCAACTGGCCTTTCAAGCCTTCAACCCCTGACTATTGAACGCAGTTTATGTCTAGTAGATATAACTTATGCCATGTTACGACCTTGGACAACACACACAAAACATTCCCAAATGTGCTGTTGGTTTTCACTTTCCCCTGAGTATGACGTACACCTGAACAAAATGTATTCGAGCGAGAGAGAGATACAAACAAACAAACACAGTAAAAAAGAGGGAGAGAGAAAGGGAAAGTTTACTACAACTGCACACACATCCATGTTTTGTGTATGTTGGATGTCTAAGCAGCCTTGGAGAGGGAACCCCCTGGCACAAAGGCAACATGGTGCCCGAATGAAGGATGAATTACACATCTCAATGTCTCTTCAAATGCTTTATGCATTTAGTATGCATTCTGGCACAGGCTTTAATTACAGATCTAGGATCAGCTTTCAACTTTTAGGAGGCCGAAACGAGAACTGGCCCCAAATCAGTGTTTAGGGACAAATGCATCTCAAACTAGCATACTCTTTCCCTTTCACTTCAGCGTACTCTTTCTGAAAATCACTTCAGCGTACTCTTTCTGAAAATCACTTCAGCGTACTCTTTCTGAAAATCACTCCAGCATACTCTTTCTGAAAATCACTTCAGCGTACTCTTTCTGAAAATCACTCCAGCATACTCTTTCTGAAAATCACTCCAGCATACTCTTTCTGAAAATCACTTCAGCATACTCTTTCTGAAAATCACTCCAGCATACTCTTTCTGAAAATCACTCCAGCATACTCTTTCTGAAAATCACTTCAGCATACTCTTTCTGAAAATCACTCCAGCATACTCTTTCTGAAAATCAGTTCAGCATACTCTTTCTGAAAATCACTTCAGCATACTCTTTTTGAAAATCACTTCAGCATACTCTTTCTGAAAATCACTTCAGCATACTCTTTCTGAAAATCACTTCAGCATACTCTTTTTGAAAATCACTTCAGCATACTCTTTTTGAAAATCACTTCAGCATACTCTTTCTGAAAATCACTTCAGCATACTCTTTCTGAAAATCACTTCAGCATACTCTTTCTGAAAATGGACTTCCTTGGTGTAGCCGGTTGGGATGCCATTCTCACCAGAATATTGAAAGGCACTTTGTTATCCCCACAATGGGTTCCTCTGGTGTAGCCTTCTGGCTAGCTTCGCGCTCCTAGCCTAACACGATTGGTTCCTCTGGTGTAGCCTTCTGGCTAGCTTCGCGCTCCTAGCCTAACACGATTGGTTCCTCTGGTGTAGCCTTCTGGCTAGCTTCGCGTTCCTAGCCTAACACGATTGGTTCCTCTGGTGTAGCCTTCTGGCTAGCTTCGCGCTCCTAGCCTAACACGATTGGTTCCTCTGGTGTAGCCTTCTGGCTAGCTTCGCGCTCCTAGCCTAACACGATTGGTTCCTCTGGTGTAGCCTTCTGGCTAGCTTCGCGTTCCTAGCCTAACACGATTGGTTCCTCTGGTGTAGCCTTCTGGCTAGCTTCGCGTTCCTAGCCTAACACGATTGGTTCCTCTGGTGTAGCCTTCTGGTTAGCTTCGCGTTCCTAGCCTAACACAATGGGTTCCTCTGGTGTAGCCTTCTGGCTAGCTTCGCGTTCCTAGCCTAACACGATTGGTTCTCACAAGAAAAGGCATGCAGCGCGAATAAAGCTGTCCTCAATAAACCCTTTTCCTGTCTGAAACGTAATACATATTTAATTAAATTAGGCCTTAATTGGTATTCCATTTAACTAGAGGAACCCAAAGGTCTTGTTTTACCCAGGCTGGAAGGACTAATGGGTTCCATGTTCTCTGAGGCAGAAGGAAAGTCTGAAGCACTCTGGAATTACAACACACCACCAACTGGATACAGACGTCACAGCACTGAGCTAGACTAGCATAAACACCTTGGTGAATTACTGGCTGTTGTCTGTTGTGAAGGGAAGAGGGCCCGGGATTCAAACAAACCACAATGTGCCGACGTCTGACTGCACTTTAAAGCCAATGTCCCTGGCATTCAATGTCCCTGACATTCAATGTCCCTGGCATTCAATGTCCCTGTCATTCAATGTCCCTGGCATTCAATGTCCCTGGCATTCAATGTCCCTGGCATTCAATGTCCCTTTCATTCAATGTCCCTGATGTTTCCTGACTAAACACATTTAGGGGAAAGTTTGAGAACCTAAATTCATAAAAAACTCAAGAGAGGGTGAATTCCAATATGTATACATTTCACCTGATTGAAGTGTATTGGAGTGTATTGGAGTATATTGGAGTATTGGAGTATTTTGGAGTGTTTTGGGGTGTATTGTAGTGTATTACAGTGTTTTGGAGTGTATTGGGGTGTATGAAGTGTATTAGAGTATAGGAATGTATTGGTGAGTATTGACGTGTATTGGAGTGTATTGGGATGCATTTGAGTGTATTGGGCTGTATTGGGGTGTAGTGGAGTGTATTGCAGTGTATTGGGGTGTATTTGAGTGTATTGCAGTGTATTGGGGTGTATTGGAGTGTATTGGAGTGTATGACGTGTATTAGAGTTTAGGAATGTATTGGAGAGTATCGGCGTACATTGGAATGTATTAGATTGTATGAAGTGTATTGGTGTATAAGAGTGTATCGAAGTGTATTGATATGTATTTGAGTGTATTGCAGTGTATTGCAGTGTATTGGAGTGTATTGCAGTGTAATGGAGTGTTTTGGAGCGTATTCAGAGCTGTAGTCAGAAACAGCTGCTTTGGGTTTAGAGAGGAGCATAGTGTTTGTATAAGAAAACAATAGCAGGTCATCCACTGGACCTTATACACACGCAAGTACGCACACACCCACGCACATGGCCTATATACAAACATACTGTTCACTGTCCATAAATACACAGAAAATACGGTTTCACTAATGTCTTGCATTATCTAGAATAATATAATCAATGTTTTCATGTTATTCAGTTTGAGGGAAAATAAAATATCTGCCACCATTGTTAAGATCATAGAGGTTTTACATGACAGTCTCTTCCCAAAGACCTCATTCCCCAACACTGTCCCATTCACGTTCCCCCTACTCCTCACACACCGTCCTGGCTACACAAAGCCTACTTTAAACTGCTCCACAGCCAGGGGGCTGGTTCCCCCTGATCCCTCACCCCCAGCAAGACCTTTGACCCTGGAGGAATGGGGTATGTAGTGTCCAAGCACAAACACTCTTTATATGCCCTCTTTTAGGGACAAGACAAGGGGGATGTATTGGAATGTTTCGCTATTTTGGGTAACCCCCCCCTCTCTCTCCTCTCCTTCCCTCTCTTCCACCAAACTTCCAACCTCCCTCTCCTCCACTCTCCCCCTTCTTCTACCTAGGCTAACCCCTTTCCTACTTCTACCACCTCTCTTTCACCTAATCCCCTCCCTCCATCCCTCCCTCAGGAAATGTCTGGAAAAACCTTAAGGCTTTTCCTCTCCGGGTTCAAATAGATGACACTTGACTTATTGAATTTCCACCGCCACCCACCCAGGCAACAAGCCTGGCTTTTATTGGCTGTTGTCGTGGCCGAATGAGAGACAGGTTTAGACGTGCCCTCCATGTCCTGGGAAGTGGGAGAGAGAGAGGTGAGGGAAGGAGGGAGGGAGGGTGGGAGGGAGGGAGAGAGAGGTGAGGGAGGGAGGGAGGGAGGGAGGGGGAGGGAGGGAGGGAGAAAAGGGGTGTAAAAGGGGAGCAAATGGGTGTAAAGATACGTTAGGAGATAACAGATGTATTGTTTTTGGCGCACAGGGAGGGAGAGAGTAGACTGTAGTTGGTAGAACCAACTGAAGGACCAACCTACTTTTTTTTGGTCTTAAGTCAAGGGAAATGCCAGTTGATATGATGCAATAAGTATTATAAAAGCTGATAAGCTCATCATTGTTTGTTAATTGTATCTAGGATGGGAATAACAGTTAACCTTTCCATGATAGACTTGGGATCATGTTATTTGTGAGGCTGAAATTAGGAGGTTAAGTGTTCCCGCCAAACCTCACCAAGGGCATTATGTACTGACTTCACCAGAGATCATTCAATACTCCCGGGCGTGTGCTGCGTGTGGAGAAACCAAAGCATGAGGTCAAACACAACTGTGGACGTCTGTTTTCTGTCAGCAGCTTGGAACCTGATGGGAGTGTATGGGCACCATGTATCCCTGTCACTCTGAGATGTGTGGTTTCCTGTGGGTTGGTTAGGGCTAAGTGAGGTAGACTTCAAATGTGTGTGTGTGTGTGTTTCAAATGTGTGTGTGCATGTGTGTGTGTGTGTGTGTGTGTGTGGGCGCGTGTGTGTGGGTGCGTGTGTGTGTGGGTGCGTGTGTGTGTCTGTGTGTGTGTGTGTGTGTGTGGGTGCGTGTGTGTGTGTGGGTGCGTGTGTGTGTGTGTGTGTGTGTGTGCGTGTGTGTGGGTGCGTGTGTGTGTGTGGGTGCGTGTGTGTGTGTGTGTGTGTGTGGGTGCGTGTGTGTGTGTGGGTGCGTGTGTGTGTGTGTGTGTGTGTGGGTGCGTGTGTGTGTGTGGGTGCGTGTGTGTGTGTGGGTGTGTGTGTGTGTGTGTGTGGGTGTGTGTGTGTGTGTGTGTGTGTGTGTGTGGTTAGGGCTGGGAAAGAGACTTCAAATAAGGACAATTTGTTTTCAGTTCAATAATTGTGTTTTCCATGTGGATTCGCAAGCAAATGTTGTCCAGTTCTACAGTATTCTGGTTTCGCTTTTTCCTACTGGCGACCTTTCTTTCATTTTCTGGTGCTGGTGGGAAAAGGCGGAGGTCAGACAGAAAACTGAGGTTGGAGGAATAAAGAATATCTCATACATTTGCAAATTATAATGTGGAGGAAAATGTTGCCTTCATGTCCTTTCATACACGCTTTCCTCTCAACAAAAAGGACATTGTGTCCCTCCATCCAAATCACACTCTGTTGTAATGTTTAATCGTGTTAGCTAGTCCCTGAGCCTCTCTGGTCTAGCCTGATGTGTGTATGAGTGTGTGGCTTAGCATTGTGTACTACAGACTGTCTTAGCAGGTGCTAAACAACGGGGCTGTAATGACGTTGTCATGGTGACGGGCCAGACAAGGTCAGTTATGCTCTCATGCAGACTCCTGCCCTCATTGTGTGTGAATCCATAGAACAAGGGTTTAGTCATGTAAAGACAGCAAAGCTGAGGCACATACACCCCCACGTCAATTCCACGTTGGTTCAATGTCATTTCATTTAAATGACGTGGAAACAACGTTGATTCAACCAGTGTGTGCCCAGTGGGACATTAAGTATATGGCTATAATATTGAGAGGCAGGGTAGGTACGGTATATGGATCAAACTGGGCAGGAATATGAGAAAGAAGCCCGGAGCAGATAGGCTGGACCCCCTAGACTGACTGGCTGGTTGGCTGTTTGGCTGGCTGGCTGGCTGGCTGTGTGTGTCTGCTGCTGGAACGTCTGTTGGGGATCACTGATTAAATGTTTAAAGTGTTGGAGCAGGACACGGTCCGACGGTGAAACAGATGTGTGTGTGAGGGAGAAGGGGGAGTGTTTGAACATGTGTGTGTGTGTGTGTGTGTGCTTATGACCTCACGCACGCCCCTACTCAGCACGTAAATCGTTTAATAGTAGACGACAGGGTAATAAAATCAGTTGGAAGAGATTATCCACTCTCTTTCCAAGGGCGTAACCCTCTGTGTCTATCTGTGCAGGCACACAGCCCAGCGTATCAGTTACAGGTGGTTAGATTGGACAAGGCACAATAAAATATAATGCTATTGGCAAAGAGAGACACAAACATCATGGGTAAAGTCAATTGGTTATGAGTGAAGATTTCACTGTATCGGGGCGAAGCTTTCAGATGGATTCTGCACTATATAGTTAGGAAATCTTTTACAACCAGCAAAACACTCAGCAGTCTTCCTCAGACGGCGAGAGAGAGAGCCTCAAGACAGTCAGTCTTCCTCAGGTGGAGAGAGAGATAGCCTCAAGACAGTCAGTCTTCCTCAGGAGGAGAGAGAGAGCCTCAAGATAAACCAAGACAGTCAGTCTTCCTCAGGAGGAGAGAGAGAGAGCCTCTAGACAGCCCAAGACAGTCAGTCTGCCTCAGGAGGAGAGAGAGAGAGCCTCAAGATAAACCAAGACAGTCAGTCTTCCTCAGGAGGAGAGAGAGAGAGCCTCAAGATAAACCAAGACAGTCAGTCTTCCTCAGGAGGAGAGAGAGAGAGCCTCAAGATAACCCAAGACAGTCAGTCTTCCTCAGGCGGAGAGAGAGAGAGCCTCAAGATAAACCAAGACAGTCAGTCTTCCTCAGGAGGAGAGAGAGAGCCTCTAGACAGCCCAAGACAGTCAGTCTTCCTCAGGAGGAGAGAGAGAGAGCATCAAGATAAACCAAGACAGTCAGTCTTCCTCAGGAGGAGAGAGAGAGAGTCTCAAGATAAACCAAGACAGTCAGTCTTCCTCAGGAGGAGAGAGAGAGAGCCTCTAGACAGCCCAAGACAGTCAGTCTTCCTCAGGAGGAGAGAGAGAGAGCCTCAGGATAACCCAAGACAGTCAGTCTTCCTCAGGCGGAGAGAGAGAGAGCCTCAAGATAAACCAAGACAGTCAGTCTTCCTCAGGAGGAGAGAGAGAGAGGCTCTAGACAGCGCAAGACAGTCAGTCTTCCTCAAAAGGAGAGAGAGGGAGCCTCTAGACAGCCCAAAACAGTCAGTCTTCCTCAAAAGGAGAGAGAGAGAGACTCTATACAGCCCAAGACAGTCAGTCTTCCTCAGGCGGAGAGAAAGAGAGGCTCTAGACAGCGCAAGACAGTCAGTCTTCCTCAAAAGGAGAGAGAGGGAGCCTCTAGACAGCCCAAGACAGTCAGTCTTCCTCAGGAGGAGAGAGAGATAGCCTCAAGATAACCCAAGACAGTCAGTCTTCCTCAGGCGGAGAGAGAGAGAGCCTCAAGATAAACCAAGACAGTCAGTCTTCCTCAGGAGGAGAGAGAGAGAGGCTCTAGACAGCGCAAGACAGTCAGTCTTCCTCAAAAGGAGAGAGAGGGAGCCTCTAGACAGCCCAAGACAGTCAGTCTTCCTCAAAAGGAGAGAGAGAGAGACTCTATACAGCCCAAGACAGTCAGTCTTCCTCAGGCGGAGAGAGAGAGAGAGCCTCAAGATAACCCAAGACAGTCAGTCTTCCTCAAAAAGGAGAGAGAGAGCCTCAAGACAGCCCAAGACAGTCAGTCTTCCTCAGGTGGAGAGAGAGATAGCCTCAAGATAACCCAAGACAGTCAGTCTTCCTCAAAAAGGAGAGAGAGATAGCCTCAAGACAGTCAGTCTTCCTCAGGAGGAGAGAGAGAGCCTCAAGATAAACCAAGACAGTCAGTCTTCCTCAGGAGGAGAGAGAGAGAGCCTCTAGACAGCCCAAGACAGTCAGTCTACCTCAGGAGGAGAGAGAGAGAGCCTCAAGATAACCCAAGACAGTCAGTCTTCCTCAGGCGGAGAGAGAGAGAGCCTCAAGATAAACCAAGACAGTCAGTCTTCCTCAGGAGGAGAGAGAGAGAGCCTCTAGACAGCCCAAGACAGTCAGTCTTCCTCAGGAGGAGAGAGAGATAGCCTCAAGATAAACCAAGACAGTCAGTCTTCCTCAGGAGGAGAGAGAGAGAGCCTCAAGATAACCCAAGACAGTCAGTCTTCCTCAGGCGGAGAGAGAGAGAGAGCCTCAAGATAAACCAAGACAGTCAGTCTTCCTCTCTAGACAGCCCAAGACAGTCAGTCTTCCTCAGGAGGAGAGAGAGAGCCTCAAGATAACCCAAGACAGTCAGTCTTCCTCAGGCGGAGAGAGAGAGAGCCTCTAAACCAAGACAGTCAGTCTTCCTCAGGCGAGAGAAAGAGAGGCTCTAGACAGCGCAAGGTCAGTCTTCCTCAAAAGGAGAGAGAGGGAGCCTCTAGACAGCCCAAGACAGTCAGTCTTCCTCAGGAGAGAGAGAGAGACTCAAGACAGCCCAAGACAGTCAGTCTTCCTCAGGCGGGAGAGAGAGAGCCTCAAGATAAAAACCAAGACAGTCAGTCTTCCTCAGGAGGAGAGAGAGAGAGTCTCAAGATAAACCAAGACAGTCAGTCTTCCTCAGGAGGAGAGAGAGAGAGCCTCTAGACAGCCCAAGACAGTCAGTCTTCCTCAGGAGGAGAGAGAGAGAGCCTCAAGATAAACCAAGACAGTCAGTCTTCCTCAGGAGGAGAGAGAGAAAGCCCAAGACAGTCAGTCTTCTAGACAGCCCAAGACAGTCAGTCTTCCTCAGGCGGAGAGAGAGAGAGCCTCAAGATAAACCAAGACAGTCAGTCTTCCTCAGGAGGAGAGAGAGAGAGGCTCTAGACAGCGCAAGACAGTCAGTCTTCCTCAAAAGGAGAGAGAGGGAGCCTCTAGACAGCCCAAGACAGTCAGTCTTCCTCAAAAGGAGAGAGAGAGAGACTCTATACAGCCCAAGACAGTCAGTCTTCCTCAGGCGGAGAGAAAGAGAGGCTCTAGACAGCGCAAGACAGTCAGTCTTCCTCAAAAGGAGAGAGAGGGAGCCTCTAGACAGCCCAAGACAGTCAGTCTTCCTACAAAGGAGAGAGAGACTAGACAGCCCAAGACAGTCAGTCTTCCTCAGGAGGAGAGAGAGAGAGCCTCAAGATAAACCAAGACAGTCAGTCTTCCTCAGGAGGAGAGAGAGAGAGTCTCAAGATAAACCAAGACAGTCAGTCTTCCTCAGGAGGAGAGAGAGAGAGCCTCTAGACAGCCCAAGACAGTCAGTCTTCCTCAGGAGGAGAGAGAGAGAGCCTCAAGATAAACCAAGACAGTCAGTCTTCCTCAGGAGGAGAGAAAGAGAGCCTCTAGACAGCCCAAGACAGTCAGTCTTCCTCAGGCGGAGAGAGAGAGAGCCTCAAGATAAACCAAGACAGTCAGTCTTCCTCAGGAGGAGAGAGAGAGAGGCTCTAGACAGCGCAAGACAGTCAGTCTTCCTCAAAAGGAGAGAGAGGGAGCCTCTAGACAGCCCAAGACAGTCAGTCTTCCTCAAAAGGAGAGAGAGAGAGACTCTATACAGCCCAAGACAGTCAGTCTTCCTCAGGCGGAGAGAAAGAGAGGCTCTAGACAGCGCAAGACAGTCAGTCTTCCTCAAAAGGAGAGAGAGGGAGCCTCTAGACAGCCCAAGACAGTCAGTCTTCCTACAAAGGAGAGAGAGACTCTAGACAGGCCAAGACAGTCAGTCTTCCTCAGGCGGAGAGAGAGAGAGCCTCAAGATAACCCAAGACAGTCAGTCTTCCTCAAAAAGTAGAGAGAGAGCCTCAAGACAGCCCAAGACAGTCAGTCTTCCTCAGGTGGAGAGAGAGATAGCCTCAAGATAACCCAAGACAGTCAGTCTTCCTCAAAAAGGAGAGAGAGAGAGCCTCTAGACAGCCCAAGACAGTCAGTATTCCTCAAAAGGAGAGAGAGAGCCTCAAGATAACCCAAGACAGTCAGTCTTCCTCAAAAGGAGAGAGAGAGACTCTAGACAGCCCAAGACAGTCAGTCTTCCTCAAAAGGAGAGAGAGAGAGCCTCAAGACAGCCCAAGACATTGTCTTCCTCAAAAGTGAACTCACGCAACGCCCCAAGCCTCCCTACACCATGCACGGAGCTATCTCCTTAATCCCCTGTCAATGAAACTCCTCCCTCCCATCTCACATCATTGCCATGGCATTCTTCACCTTTAACTCACCCACTTAGCGCTCAGATTAACATTGAATGCTGCCACATTGTTCTCACTTAATGCCGTTTTATTGGTTTGGCTTGGTTTCTGTAGAATGTCTTTGGTAGTAATATCGTACATTGGATGGATTGGGGCTGTTTGAGAGAGGAATGGATGGATTGGGGCTGTTTGAGAGAGGAATGGATGGATTGTATTGTGCAAATGGACTTGATTAAATCCAGGAACGTTGCCCTAGTAGCAGGCTGTGAAGCAAATGGCACCCTATTACCTACACAACTGAAGTTTGGGGTCACTTAGAAATGTCCTTGTTTTTTAAAAGAAAAGCACATTTTTTGTCCATTAAAATAACATCAAATTGATCAGAAATACAGTGTAGACATTGTTGATGTTGTAAATGACTATTGTTTTTAATGGAATATCTACATAGGCGTACAGAGGCCCATTATCAGCAGCCATCACTCCTGTGTTCCAATGGCACATTGTGTTAGCTAATCCAAGTTGATCATTTTAAAGGGCTAATTGATCATTTGAAAATCTTTGGCAATTATGTTAGCACAGCTGAAAACTGTTATGCTGAATAAAGAATCTGTCACGCCCTGGTCAAAGTATTTTGTGTTTCTTCATTTATTTGGTCAGGCCAGGGTGTGACATGGGTTTATTGTGGTGTGTTTTGTCTTGGGGTTTTGTGGGGTGTTGGGTGTGTGGCTTAGTGGGGTTATCTAGCTAAGTCTATGGCTGTCTGGAGTGGTTCTCAATCAGAGGCAGGTGTGTATCGTTGTCTCTGATTGGGAACCATATTTAGGCAGCCATATTCTTTGAGTGTTTCGTGGGTGATTGTCCTTAGTGTTGTTGTTGTTGTTGTTGTTGTTGTTGTTGTTGTTGTTGTTGTTGTTGTTGTTGTTGTTGTTGTTGTTGTTGTTGTTGTTGTTGTTGTTGTTGTTGTTGTTGTTGTTGTTGTTCCTGTCTCTGTGTTAGTTTACACAAGTATAGGCTGTTTTGGTTTTTGTTACGTTTATTGTTTTGTAGTGTTTATATAGATTCGTGTTTTACGTTTGTTCATTAAACATGGATCGCAATCTACACGCTGCATTTTGGTCCGAAATTCCTTCACCACATGAGAACCGTTACAGAATCAATAAAACTGTCCTTCTTTAGACTAGTTGAGTATCTGGAGCATCAGCATTTGTGGGTTCGATTACAGGCTCAAAATAGACAGAAAGAAAGACCTTTCTTCCGAAACTCGTCAGTCTATTCTTGTTCTGAGAAATGAAGGCTATTACATGCGAGAAATTGCCAAGAAACTGATGATCTTGTACAATGCTGTGTACTGCTCCCTTCACAGAACAGTGCAAACTGGCTCTAACCTGAATAGAAAGAGGAGTAGGAGGCCCCAGTGCACAACTGAGCAAGACGACAAGTACATTAGAGTGTCTGGTTTGAGAAACAGACACCTCACAAGTCCTCAACAGGCAGCCTCATTAAATAGTACCCGCAAAACACCAGTCTCAACGTCAACAGTGATTCCGGGAGGCTGGCCTTCTAGGCAGAGTTTCAAAGAAAAAGCTATATCTCAGACTGGCCAATAAAAAGAAAAGATTATGATGGGCAAAAACACAGACACTGGACAGAGATATGGCATTTTCTTTCATTTCATGGGACCAACACTTTAAATGTTATATTTTTATTCAGTGATACTAGGAGAGTCTCTCTCTCTCTCTCTCGCTCTTTCTCTCTCTCTCTCTCTCTCGCTCTTTCTCTCTCTTTCTTTCTTTCTCTCTCTCTCTCTCTCTCTCTCTCTCTCTCTTTCTCTCTCAACAAGACAGAGGGCAAGGTTGAAAACCTGCTAACACTTTGCAAGAAGAAATCTATTGCTCCCCAATGCATGCTGAGTAGTGAGCTCAGAACCTTACTTGAATCAAAACCATGTCCATAACTAAAGCAACAAACCCAACAGTTAAATCAAGGAGTAAGAAAAAATGAGCATCCTCCTTTTTCTTGTAATTTTCTGAATCCAGTGGAAAGTTAACACAAAGGCGAGCTCTATCTCCGGCAGGAGCCTTGCTTTACATTCCAAATACCTGCTGGAAATCAAACTCCTCAGGGAATTACGTTCACTCTCCCTCACTCCCTTTAACGTAAAGGGGTGGAATCGGGCTGCAAACACCAAAAGGTTGGTCTATCCTACCTGCACTCACCAACGCTGTCTAGACTGCCTCATGAATTACTGTTGTTGTCACGTTCCCTTGCATAATTCAACAAGCGTGGCAATAGCAGGATACCCTCAGATTAAAAATCAACATGCTTGGCTCCAGATTACACCTATAGATACTTTACATTGTTTGAGAGATCAGACATAATATCACTATGATCTGACTGTTCATTTTTGGAAGTTGCTTGAATTCAAGCGCATCTCATTTGTAAACATTTAAACTGTAATAAAAAATAAAAAATTCCACAAAAAGTGAACCCCCATCAGAATAAAGTTATCTTTCTCCTCTTGCCACTTAGATCAGTATCTAATGGGCAACTTCACCCTTTCCCTCCAAAACCAGGAGGCCATTTTGGATCAAACAGAGCCCTACTGTAGAGGGTCCACTACACAGAAAACATAAACAGCACAGGAGGCATAATTATGAGGATGGCTCATAATAAAGGCCGGAACGGCACTAATGGAATGGCATCAAACACCTGGAAATCATGTGTTTGATGTACTTGATACCATTCCACTTACTCTGCTCCAGCCATTACCACGAGCCCGTTCACCCCAATTAAGATGCCACCAACCTCCTGTGAAAAACAGCTCCCTGCTGAACCAGCCACCTTGACACAAGGAGGCCATTTTGGATCAAACAGAGGCCCTACTGTAGAAGGTCCACTACACAGCAAACATAATCAGCTTCCCATTGAACCAGCCACCATGAAATCCTAAGGGGGGTATTCATCTGTCTTTCATTTACACTAACTGGAAAAGAGAGGGGGGGAATCAACACGGGGTCACGGTGATGGTTTGTTTGTGTTACATTCTCCATTATGTTGATTACAGAGGGTATGTATGGATCGATTACATCTGAGAGATGTATCAGATTGCAGTCATCCCTACACACACACACACACACACACACACACACACACACACACACACACACACACACACTTCCTCCCTCCTGTGCAAATCATGTGGGGGTCTTTATAGGGTGGGTGGGCTGCGTCGTGGGGTCCTGACTGGACAAGAGGTGGCCCCTCAATGTGCCTGTCTGTCTGATTCACAGCATCAAGGTCATCTCTGGTCTGACCCTGACTGTGTGTGTTTGTGTGTGTGCATGCGTGCATGTGTGTTTGTGTTGTTTATGGTGTGTATGGAATGTGTGAGTGAACATGAGAACGCGTGAAAGTGTGGGCCCCATGTGGCAACGTGTGGGAGACAAAGAGAGGGTTGAAGAAAATAATATTTTCAGTCACTGCAAATAACTAAGTTGGTTTAACTCACTTTGTGTAAATTGGGATAACTCACTCTGCTGCTGGGATTAGAGGGAATTCATGCTCCATCTGCACCACAGAATGTAACTTTACTCAAGGGTGCCTGCGAGGCTCCAGTCCTCCCACACATAACTCACACACACGTATTCATGCACACACACTCACAAGTCATGGACACACAACACAAATACACACACATTGAGATCACACCACCAACTTTTAAATAACCACACACCAATACACACACACCAATACACACACACACCAATACACACACACACACACACACACACACACACACACACACACACACACACACACACACACACACACACACACACACACACACACACACACACACACACACATCACTTTAACACCTCCACACACACTCCCTCCATCACATAAACACCATGGCTCATCCCCCAATCCTCTGTCAGATGATCTGCTTTCATTCTAACAGGAAGAGCTGTAGCTCACAACCACACCTTATACCTCGGACTCCATCTCCCAACAGAGCCAGAAAGACAGCCAAAATGATCATCTACACCAGATGTGCAAAACTGCAACCCCAAAAAGAAGAGGCTTTGATACAGATCAGACATTAGCAGCTACAGTAGAAACCACACCTCTGACTTCAGAATACTGAATACTAAATAGAGGCAGACAGCTGACTGAGCTCTCAGGTATTTGGAATGTAACCAAGTGAGAAAAGCATTCCAACATTGCCAACTGCCACCATTGACTTTGCCAACTTGTTTCACATTGGTCGTCTCAGAAATCACACCCTTTGACTAGATAACATGCTCAAACTGTAGGGGAGAGTGGGGTAAGTTGAGCCCAAGGGGTAAGTTGAGCCATCTTTGTTTCCAGGAAACAATAAGCAAAAATGTATCATTTGACCAAATACTTAGGAAGAGTTAATCTCATGAAGTCTGTGAAGGAAGTCTGTGTGTTAGAGGTTTCGTAGATCATTAGGCTGTTCTATACATCAGTTGGGCTCTCTATAAGCTTTCACTTGACGTCCTAAACCTACATTAGCATGAAAGCGCATCGTGTAGCTGTGTGGGCTAATATATTCAAAATCTTTGTCATGGGGTACATTGAGACAATGGCTGAGCCAATGGCAAGTTGAGCAAATTAAAATGTTTTCTTCCATGGCGTAATGCAAGGTATTATTGCTGGGATATTAGGTAACACCAGGGCCTGGCCTGTGTTAAAAGTGTTTGTTTGGTGTTAGGCCTGTGTTAAAGTGTTTGTTAGGTGTTAGGCCTGTGTTAAAAGTGTTTGTTAGGTGTTAGGCCTGTGTTAAAAGTGTTTGTTTGGTGTTAGGCCTGTGTTAAAGTGTTTGTTAGGTGTTAGGCCTGTGTTTAAATTGTTTGTTTGGTGTTAGGCCTGTGTTAAAAGTGTTTGTTAGGTGTTAGGCCTGTGTTAAAAGTGTTTGTTAGGTGTTAGGCCTGTGTTTAAATTGTTTGTTTGGTGTTAGGCCTGTGTTAAAAGTGTTTGTTTGGTGTTAGGCCTGTGTTAAAAGATGCTTAACATGATTAAAAGACAAAATGATTGTGACTGTGTGGAATTGTGTTTGGGAAATAAAGATAGACATGGTTTTAAAAAGGTTGTGGTAATATATTTAATTCAGTACAGAAAATTGTAGGCAGCTTAACGTACCCTGTCCCGCGGCTCAACTTACCCCATACCCTGTCCCGCATCTCAACTTACCCCATACCCTGTCCCGCGGCTCAACTTACCCCATACCCTGTCCCGCGTCTCAACTTACCCCATACCCTGTCCCGCGGCTCAACTTACCCCAGACCCTGTCCCGTGGCTCAACTTACCCCATACCCTGTCCCGCGGCTCAACTTACCCCAGACCCTGTCCCGTGGCTCAACTTACCCCATACCCTGTCCCGTGGCTCAACTTACCCCATACCCTGTCCCGCGTCTCAACTTACCCCATACCCTGTCCCGTGGCTCAACTTACCCCAGACCCTGTCCCACAGCTCAACTTACCCCATACCCTGTCCCGCGTCTCAACTTACCCCATACCCTGTCCCGCGTCTCAACTTACCCCATACCCTGTCTCGCGGCTCAACTTACCCCATACCCTGTCCCGCGTCTCAACTTACCCCATACCCTGTCCCGCGGCTCAACTTACCCAATACCCTGTCCCGCAGCTCAACTTACCCCATACCCTGTCCCGCGTCTCAACTTACCCCATACCCTGTCCCGTGGCTCAACTTACCCCAGACCCTGTCCCACAGCTCAACTTACCCCATACCCTGTCCCGCGTCTCAACTTACCCCATACCCTGTCCCGCGTCTCAACTTACCCCATACCCTGTCTCGCGGCTCAACTTACCCCATACCCTGTCCCGCGTCTCAACTTACCCCATACCCTGTCCCGCGGCTCAACTTACCCAATACCCTGTCCCGCAGCTCAACTTACCCCATACCCTGTCCCGTGGCTCAACTTACCCCAGACCCTGTCCCACAGCTCAACTTACCCCATACCCTGTCCCACGGCTCAACTTACCCCATACCCTGTCCCGCGTCTCAACTTACCCCATACCCTGTCCCGTGGCTCAACTTACCCCATACCCTGTCCCACATCTCAACTTACCCCATACCCTGTCCCGCGGCTCAACTTACCCCATACCCTGTCCCGCGGCTCAACTTACCCCATACCCTGTCCCGTGGCTCAACTTACCCCATACCCTGTCCCGCGGCTCAACTTACCCCATACCCTGTCCCGCGGCTCAACTTACCCAATACCCTGTCCCGCAGCTCAACTTACCCCATACCCTGTCCCGCGGCTCAACTTATCCCATACCCTGTCCCGCAGCTTAACTTACCCCATACCCTGTCCCATGTCTCAACTTACCCCATACCCTGTCCCGCGGCTCAACTTATCCCATACCCTGTCCCGCAGCTCAACTTACCCCATACCCTGTCCCACGTCTAAACTTACCCCATACCCTGTTCCGCGGCTTAACTTATCCCATACCCTGTCCCGCGTCTCAACTTACCCCATACCCTGTCCCATGGCTCAACTTACCCCATACCCTGTCCCACGTCTCAACTTATCACATACCCTGTCCCATGGCTCAACTTATCACATACCTTGTCCCACGGCTCAACTTATCACATACCCTGTCCCATGGCTCAACTTACCCCATACCCTGTCCCATGGCTCAACTTACCCCATACCCTGTCCCACATCTCAACTTATCACATACCCTGTCCCATGGCTCAACTTACCCCATACCCTGTCCCGCGGCTCAACTTACCCCATACCCTGTCCCATGGCTCAACTTACCCCATACCCTTGGTAAGTTTTGCCAGGAGAGCACTTTTTTTGTACAAGAGATGTTTTCCAAACTGGAATGTTTATATCAATTCTGATTATTTCCAGGGATACACAACATCCTGAAATACACCACGTGACCAAAAGTATATGGACACCTGCTCCTCGACACATCTCATTCCAAAATCATGAGCATTAATATGGAGTTGGTCTCCCCTTTGCAGCTATAACAGCCTCCACTCTTCTGGGAAGGCTTTCCACTAGATGTTGGAACATTGCTGCGGGGTCTTGCTTCCCATTCAGCCACAAGAGCATTAGTAAGGTTGGGCACTGATGTTGGGCGACTATGCCAGGCTTGCAGTCGGCATTCCAATTCATCCCAAAGGTGTTCGATGGGGTTGAGGTCAGGGCTCTGTGTAGGCCAGTTAAGTTCTTCCACACCAATCTCAATCAATCATTTTTGTATGGCTTTGTGGAAAGGGCCTTCCCCAAACTGTTGCCACAAAGGTGGAAGCACAGAATCGTCTAGAATGTCATTGTATGCTGTGGGGTTAAGATTTCCCTTCACTGGAACTATGGGTCCTAGCCCGAACCATGAAAAACAGCCCCAGACCATTATTCCTCCTCCACCAAACTTTACAGTTGGAACTATGCATTCGGGCAGGTAGCGTTCTCCTGGCATCAACCAAACCCAGATGTGTCTGTCTCACTCTCAGATGGTGGAGTGTGATTCATCACTCCAGAGAACGCTTTTCACTGCTCCATAGTCCAAAGGCCGGTGAACATTACACCCCTCCAGTCGACTCTTGGCATTGTGCATGGTGATTTTAGGCTTGTGTGCGGCTGCTCCGCCATGGAAACTCATTTCATGATGCTCCCAACAAACAGTTATTGTGCTGACGTTGCTTCCAGATGTAGTTTGGAATTCTGTAGTGAGTGTTGCAAACGAGGAAAGAGGATTTTTACGTGCCATGCGCTTCAGCACTCAGCGGTCCCATTCTGTGAGCTTGTGTGGCCTACCACTTTGCGGCTGAGCCGTTGTTGCTCCTAGATGTTTGACCGGGGCAGCTCAAGCAGGGCAGAAATTTGACTAACTGACCTGTTGGAAAGGTGGCATCCTATGACGGTGCCACATTGAAAGTCACTGTGCTCTTCAGTAAGGCAATTCTACAGCCAATGTTTGTTTATGAAGTTTGCTTGGCTGTGTTGTCGATTTTATACACCTGTCAGCGACGGATATGGCTGAAATAGCCGAATCCACTAGTTTGAAGGCGTGTCCACATACTTTTGTATATATCGTGTATATGTAGATATCTTTGTTAAAAATAATACTATATTATTATTCTTTACATTGCAAATATACACATACACAAACAACAGCATATAGACACATGCACAACATCAACCACATCACACCTACCCAGACCCACATGCTCACATCTCCATCTTCAGCGCCCGCATCACTGTCCGCCATATGACCTCACACTGCACCATTTATTTTCTCTCTGTCGCCCACGTACTTTCAACATTTAGATAATAAAGCACCTTTCCATTGTGAGAACGATCCAGGATTGTTTGAATTCCAATTTTGAATCCCAAGTATACATTTTTTCAAGATGATTGACTAGAAAAGTATTGCCCAACCCATCGGGTGTCTCACTGCGCCATCATATGCCATGTCTTGAAATGTGCAGACAGACAGAAGAAAAGTCATTTTCATTGTAATACTTTTGACAGCCAACTTTCTAACTCCGCCCATAACTTTAGTATTTAATAGCATTATCATTGTTAGTTTTATGTATCATTGTTAGTTTTATACTTAAGACATGACTCTGCCTTTATGCTATAAAATGTGTGAATTTTGTCTCTATACATTCGTTTATCCTGGATTAAACATACATTTTCGTTAACTGTAATTTCATTAGTTTTGTTCCAACTTTCCCTCCATCTTGTGCCAATACCAGTTCTTATTGAGCCTTGGTTCCAATAGTTTCTATTAGAACCTAGGTTTATTTGGATCGGCTCTCTATATACACTGAGTGTACAAAACCTTTGGAACACCAACTCTTTCCATGACAGACTGACCAGGTGAATCCAGACAAAAGCTGTGATTTCTTAATGATCTCATTTATTAAATCCGCTTCAATCAGTGCAGATGAAGGGGAGGAGACAGGTTAAGAATGTTTAAGCCTTAAGACATCTGAGACATGGACGGTGTGTGTGTGTCATTCAGAGGGTGAATGGGCAAGACATGGACTGTGTGTGTGTGTCATTCAGAGGGTGAATGGGCAAGACATGGACTGTGTGTGTGTGTCATTCAGAGGGTGAATGGGTAAGACATGGACTGTGTGTGTGTGTCATTCAGAGGGTGAATGGGTAAGACAAAAGATTAAAGTGCCTTTGAAAGATCCAGCCAACATGACACTGTGGGAAGCATTGGAGTCAACATGGGCCTGCATCCCTGTGGAGCGCTTTCAACACCTTGTAGAGTCAACATGGGCCTGCATCCCTGTGGAACGCTTTCAACACCTTGTAGAGTCAACATGGGCCTGCATCCCTGTGGAACGCTTTCAACACCTTGTAGAGTCAACATGGGCCTGCATCCCTGTGGAACGCTTTCAACACCTTGTAGAGTCAACATGGGCCTGCATCCCTGTGGAACGCTTTCAACACCTTGTAGAGTCAACATGGGCCAGCATCCCTGTGGAACGCTTTCAACACCTTGTAGAGTCAATATGGGCCTGCATCCCTGTGGACCGCTTTCAACACCTTGTAGAGTCAACATGGGCCAGCATCCCTGTGGAACGCTTTCAACACCTTGTAGAGTCAACATGGGCCTGCATCCCTGTGGAACGCTTTCAACACCTTGTAGAGTCAACATGGGCCTACATCCCTGTGGAACGCTTTCAACACCTTGTAGAGTCAACATGGGCCAGCATCCCTGTGGAACGCTTTCAACACCTTGTGGAGTCAACATGGGCCTGCATCCCTGTGGAACGCTTTCAACACCTTGTAGAGTCAACATGGGCCTGCATCCCTGTGGAACGCTTTCAACACCTTGTAGAGTCAACATGGGCCTGCATCCCTGTGGAACGCTTTCAACACCTTGTAGAGTCAACATGGGCCTGCATCCCTGTGGAACGCTTTCAACACCTTGTAGAGTCAACATGGGCCTGCATCCCTGTGGAACGCTTTCAACACCTTGTAGAGTCAATATGGGCCTGCATCCCTGTGGACCGCTTTCAACACCTTGTGGAGTCAACATGGGCCAGCATCCCTGTGGAACGCTTTCAACACCTTGTGGAGTCAACATGGGCCTGCATCCCTGTGGAACGCTTTCAACACCTTGTAGAGTCAATATGGGCCTGCATCCCTGTGGACCGCTTTCAACACCTTGTAGAGTCAACATGGGCCAGCATCCCTGTGGAACGCTTTCAACACCTTGTAGAGTCAACATGGGCCTGCATCCCTGTGGAACGCTTTCAACACCTTGTAGAGTCAACATGGGCCAGCATCCCTGTGGAACGCTTTCAACACCTTGTAGAGTCAACATGGGCCAGCATCCCTGTGGAACGCTTTCAACACCTTGTAGAGTCAACATGGGCCAGCATCCCTGTGGAACGCTTTCAACACCTTGTAGAGTCAACATGGGCCAGCATCCTTGTGGAACGCTTTCAACACCTTGTAGAGTCAACATGGGCCTGCATCCCTGTGGAACGCTTTCAACACCTTGTAGAGTCAACATGGGCCAGCATCCCTGTGGAACGCTTTCAACACCTTGTAGAGTCAACATGGGCCAGCATCCCTGTGGAACGCTTTCAACACCTTGTAGAGTCAACATGGGCCAGCATCCCTGTGGAACGCTTTCAACACCTTGTAGAGACAACATGGGCCAGCATCCCTGTGGAACGCTTTCAACACCTTGTAGAGTCAACATGGGCCAGCATCCCTGTGGAACGCTTTCAACACCTTGTAGAGTCAACATGGGCCTGCATCCCTGTGGAACGCTTTCAACACCTTGTAGAGTCAACATGGGCCTGCATCCCTGTGGAACGCATCCCTTCAACACC
>NC_088410.1:24515030-24622530 GCF_034236695.1 Oncorhynchus nerka | reverse complement strand
ACACACACACACGCACACACACACATGCACACACACACACACACACACACACACAGTGCTCGTAACTCAGTCAACACACACATAGACACACGGCTCTCCTAACTCAGCCAACACACCATCTTGTATGTATTTTTGCCAAGCCAGCATGACGTTTGGATTAAACCAAAAGACGTTGGTCGGGTGCTTTTTTTCTTGTTGGATCCATCTTCTTTCAAAACAAATGACTGTGTGAGTATGTCCCTCAAAAAGAAGCCAGAGAGAGATAAATACTCTTCTGAGGCACCAGACTTGTAATTTACTCAGAATTCAAGAGACAAGAATGGAAGGGAAAAGGGAGAGGAGTGTTAACTGAACTTGTCAACTTTAGCATTGAGATTTGTAGGCCTATAGCTTTGCTGAAGGGAGGACGACATCCTAAGTGCACAAAGTTGACAAGACATCCTGTACAAAGCAACTAATCTATACAATGAATAAACTGTATTCTACCCACACACACACTGCATCCTAAACATTCCCACCACTGTCTCCGCTACGTTGCTTACACTCCTGCAACCTTTCCCAAGACACACGGAGTTGGAGCTACCTCGTAGTTCAGATCCGTATCTCTCTCTCTCTGTGTGTGTGTGTGTGTGTGTGTGTGTGTGTGTGTACCCGATGCCTGCCCTAACAGAACCGTAGTGTTAGACAGCTCAAGAGGGTTGCAGAGACATTAATTGAGATCTGTGACTAAGATACTAGAGAGAAATGAATTACTATTTGGATTATGAACATTTAAACAATATCTTCAGTCGTCCAGTTCTCAGGGCTGCGATCTCTCAAAGTGATGGTGTGTAAATAGTGTTCTAGAACTGGGAAGTGAGATACAGTTCATAGAATTAGAATGTGGCTTTGCTACTTTCTACAGCAACAAAGCCTACCCATAATGCCCAGCAGGATACTTCACTGAAGGCCGAAGGTCATTTTCATTATCCAGAGCAATTTACAGGAGCAATTAGGGTCAAGTGCATATCACTAGATTTTTTACCTGCAAGGTCGGTGGCCATTTTGAGCCAGTCCACAGAGAACAATAACATTGCTAAGCAAAGCAGCTAGTTGTTCGCTTGGTGTGGAAGAAAAAACTACATTCCTTTCTTTTTATCTGAGAAAACAAACTTTCAGGGTGAATACTAGCAGCGTGACAGTAACGGTTCCTCCAGAACAAGTCAAATGGAACGTTGTGATCTGATAAGACAAACCTCAACCACCACACTCCCCGACCGGCGTCTAGACTTCTGGTTCGCCCTCCTGGGCCCAAGAGAAAACAAAATGTCTGAAAACAGACGCGAGGAAACATACAGGGCTAAAATGGCCTGAACCCGGCCGCTAGTTACACTAGCTAGGGGATTTGATTTTGATTAATGAGGTTGATACAACACAGGATATTTGGGGTGAATAGATTGTATTACTTTTTAACACAATGGATTAAAATACTCTGTAACATGTATCATGTGTCAGGAAGCAGGTGTAGAAGGTGAGTTTAATGATAATAAAAGGCAGATGAGCAAAACAGGAGAAGTGTACTGAACGTAATCAAAACCGAGAGAGAGAGAGAGAGAGAGAGCGAGAGAGCGAGAGAGAGAGAGAGAGAGAGAGAGAGAGAGAGCGAGAGAGCGAGAGCGAGAGAGAGAGAGAGAGAGAGAGAGAGAACAAACTAAAATGGAAGAGGGAATGAGAGATAGGAAGACAGAGAGAATGAGAGAGGGAGAGGAAGAGTGGTAATATTTGCTAATGGCTCTTGACTAGAGCCCTCTACAGAGAACCGGCAGAACAAGATAGAGAGAGAGAAAGAGAAAGAGGGAGAACAAAATAATGTTTGCTGACTGTTCTTGACTTTGTACCCTTTCCAATAAATACATCCTAAAGAGGAAGGAGGGAAGGCGACAGAGAGGTAAAGAGAGAGAGAGAGCGGGGTGTCAAGCATCTTTTCACCAGATGACAATGACTGCTGAAGCTCCTCTCTCAGTGACAGTCATTAAAGACACAGGGGGTCCAACATTCTCTTGTCCCTGTGGGGCAGTAACTCTGGAGCCAGGAAGGGAAAACCTGTGTGTGTGTGTGTGTGCATGTTATTATTTTGTGTGTGTTTGCACACTTTTACTTGCGTGTGATGTGTGTGTGTGTGTGCACAAGTATGTGTGTGTGAAGCAACATAACACGCTGGTGTCTTTACAGTAGTGTTGCAGTAAGATTAACACATCATTAGGGACAGTGAAAGACTAAAACAACACACACAACAAGACTAAAAGGACAGACCTCAACGTCAGGGCATCGCCCCGGACAATAGACACATCATCTGTCATTACCAGACTAGCTGCTCCACTGGTTTAAACTTAGACTGCAGCCCAACAAATCATGGCAAATAATACACAATGCATTTGTTTTTTATTTAGCTAGGCAAGTCAGTTGAGAAGAAATGCTAATTGACAATGACGGCCTACCTCGGCCTACCCCTAACCTGGACAACTGTTCCCCGCCCTATGGGACTGCCAATCATAGCCAGTTGTGATACAGCCTGGAATCAAACCAGGGTCTGTAGTGACACTTCTAGCATTGATATGCAGTGCCTTGGTACGCTGTGCCACTCAGGAGCCCTGCATACAGTATACAAACAGTCATTTCACTAGGAGGAGATTGTAGAGGTATGTGGAGGTGCTGTTACACTGGTCTGGTGCAGACAGGCAGAGACTGTACTCTGCTAACTGTAAAAAGCATGGAAGTCACAGAATACACAATGGATTGGAGTCACACAGAAGCATTGCAGAGAATACAATGCCACTCAAACTGATCTGTTGTCTTGTGTGCATTCCATGTACATTCACTATGCATGAGGTAGATGACAAAGAGGTTATATGGAGGTTGATGACAGAGCAGTTACATGGAGTTAGATGACAGAGAGGTTACATGGAGGTAGATGACAGAGAGGTTACATGGAGGTTGATGACAGAGAGGTTATATGGAGGTTGATGACAGAGATGTTACATGGAGTTAGATGACAGAGAGGTTACATGGAGTTAGATGACAGAGAGGTTACATGGAGTTAGATGACAGAGAGGTTACATGAAGGTAGATGACAGAGAGGTTACATGAAGGTAGATGACAGAGAGGTTACATGGAGGTTGATGACAGAGAGGTTATATGGAGGTTGATGACATAGAGGTTATATGGAGGTTGATGACAGAGAGGTTACATGAAGGTAGATGACAGAGAGGTTATATGGAGGTAGATGACAGAGAGGTTACATGAAGGTAGATGACAGAGAGGTTACATGGAGGTTGATGACAGAGAAGTTACATGGAGGTTGATGACAGAGAGGTTATATGGAGGTTGATGACAGAGAGTTGTTAGATGACAGAGAGGTTATAGATGGAGGTTGGATGACAGAGAGGTTACATGGAGTTAGATGACAGAGAGGTTATATGGAGGTAGATGACAGAGAGGTTATATGGAGGTTGATGACAGAGATGTTACATGGATTAGATGACAGAGAGGTTATTATGGAGGTTTGATTTGATCTTAGCAAGGTTTCTTGGAGGTTGATGAGTCAGAGAGGTTACCTAGCCAGCTATTGTCGATGACAGAGAGGTTATATGGAGGTTGATGAACAACAACGCAGCCAGAGCTAGTTACATGGAGTCAACAACGCAGCCAGATGACTTCAGCAGACTGTAAGTGTGTAGTTTTTTAATCATGGAGGTAGATGACAGAGAGATAAGGTTATCACATTTTAGTCATGGATTTCATTAGATGACAGAGAGGTTATATGGAGGTTGCTGTCTTCATACAAGATAAAGAGTTTAGAGTGGAGGTAGATGACAGAGAGCCAGCTATTTTGTCCTCAATGGACACTGCTAGCTAGAGCTGACACGGAGATTAGACTAACCATGGCTCCACAGGTAGTATCACATTTTCATTTCATCTCATGACAGAGAGGTTATATGGAGGTAGATGACAGATCAAAGATAATTGTGTAGTGGAGGTAGAT
This sequence comes from Oncorhynchus nerka, assembly GCF_034236695.1. NCBI lineage: Eukaryota > Metazoa > Chordata > Actinopteri > Salmoniformes > Salmonidae > Oncorhynchus > Oncorhynchus nerka. Next base: position 24,618,509 of record NC_088410.1, on the reverse strand, counting down.
GCCAGCAGAGAGTTCAACACTGCTGGAGGTAGATGCAGCCAGCCAGAGCCTACAAAGTCAACAACGCAGCCACTGCCATGGAGGTATCATTTTTAATAATTTTAGTCAATAAGATTCTTGAGAGCTCAACTTTCTAACATTCGAGAGGTAGACCACTTGTCACAATCTCCTTTGCATTAGAGCCTCTTCTGTAGCCTTACTATGTCTGAGTTCTTTCCTCTCTGCACAGAGAGGTTACATCTGGTGGTCCCAGCGCGATGACCCACGTGGAGTTCCAGGTCTATAGCCTCTGGACTTAGATGACAAGAGAGTTCATCTAGCCTATCCAGGAGGTTGATGACAGAGATCACCACAGGTTACTGCTCTCTCTTGGAGTGTAGATGACAGAGAGGTTATATGGGAGGTCCATGCTGTCACAGTTACCAGAGCTTAACATCCTTATCATTTACAGGTTCCTCGGAGAGTTCATCAATGAGCTTGACAGCTCCTTTCCTGAGAGGCTCACCTCTCACAGTTCTGGACTTTAAGTCTACCTTTGACTCATTCAGCCTCCTTCTTTCCACTCCTCTCCTCTTTTGGTTATATCACAAGGCAGGAGATGCTGTTCTTCCACTAACCTCATTGCAACTCCCCTCCAAGACCTTGTATCCTTTTCCTCTGACAGAGAGCCGAGCGGAAATGGAGGAAAACTCGCCTCCCTGCGGACCTGGCATCCTTTCACTCCCTCCTCTCTACATTTTCCTCCTTTGCTGCTCTAAAAGCCACTTTCTACCCTCTAAATTCCAAGCATCTGCCTCTAACCCCAGGAAGCTCTTTGCCACCTTCTCCTCCCTCCTGAATCCTCCTCCCCTCCCCCACCCTCCTTGCAGATGACTTCGTCAACCATTTTTTGAAAAGAAGGTCGACGACATCCGATCCTCGTTTGCTAGCTCAAACCTACCCTGTGCTCTGACCTCTTATGGAGGTAGATGACAGAGAGGTTCCCTCACAGATGACAGACCTGGCATCCTTTCACTCCTCCTCTCTACATTTTCCTCTTCTGTCGCTGCTGTCTACCACTCTAAATTCCAAGCATCTGCCTCTTAGAGCTCTTGACCTTCTCCTCCCTCAGAATCCTCCTCCCCCTCCCCCACCCTCCTCCCTCTCTGCAGATGTTCAACCATTTTGAAAAGAAGGTCGGAGATTGTTTGACAAAGACAGGTTCTTCACATACCCTGTGGACCTCTTTCTCCCCTCTCTCTCCAGATGTCTGATGACAGAGCCGCCCAACAAGGCTTGACCCTATCCCCTCCTCTCTTCTCCAGACCATGGAGATACCTCACCTGCTCATCAACTCATCCCTGACCGCTGGCTACGTCCCTTCCGTCTTCAATGGAGAGTTGCACCCCTTCTGAAAAAACCTACACTGATCCCTCCGATGTCAACAACTACAGACCAGTATCCCTTCTTTCTTTTCTCTCCAAAACCCTTATGGCCAGCTCTCCCGCTATCTCTCTCAGAATGACCTTCTTGATCCAAATCAGTCAGGTTTCAAGACTAGTCATTCAACTGCTCTTCTCTGTATCACGGAGACTTAAAGACTCTCTCCTCTGCTCTCACAGAGAGAACCATCAGTTAGTTGGGCATCTGGCCCAGATTGCGACCTGACAGCTCCTTCCAGGTGGCGTGGCGAGAATCCGTCTCCTCACCACGTGCTCTCACCACTGGTGAGGTAGGCCCTCTCCTATTCTCGCTATACAGAGTCACTTGGCTCTGTCATAATCACATGGTCTCTCCTATCATTGCTATGCAGAGATGACCAGAGATCTCTGCATGTCTGGCAGACATATCAGGTGGATACGGATGACAGAGAGCTGCTCTTATATGGAGGTTCCATGATCTGACACGGTTGACAAGTGTTAGCGCTAAGAATGGAGGTTGACTAACACAGAGAGGTTCCTTAGGTTCATGGAGGTAGATGACAGGAGAGGTTATCCAGGCATGGTCTGGATTAGATGACAGAGAGGTTATATGGACTGGGTTGATGACAAGACCATGGTGCTTTAGCTGTGGAGGCACCTAGTACCTCCAGGCTCTGATCAGGCCCTACACCCAAACAAGGGCACTGCGTTCATCCACCTCTGGAGGTTCCCGCTCAGCCCAGTCAAAACTGTTCGCTGCTCTGGCCCCCAATGGTGGAACAAACTCCCTCACGACGCCAGGACAGCGGAGTCAATCACCACCTTCCTGAAACCCCACCTCTTTGATGACAGAGAGGTTATATGGAGGTAGATGACACAGAGAGGTTACCTAGGATGGAGTAATCCTTCTCACCCCCCTTAAAAGATTTAGATGACAGAGTGGTTCCACTGGATGGAGGTGAATGATTTGACTGGATAAGAGCGTCTGCTAAATACTTAAATGGAGGTAGATGACAGAGAGGTTATATGGAGGTTTGACAGAGAGGTTACATGGAGTTAGATGACAGAGAGGTTACATGGAGGTAGATGACAGAGAGGTTACATGGAGTTAGATGACAGAGAGGTTACATGGAGGTTGATGACAGAGAGGTTACATGGAGGTTGATGACAGAGAGGTAACATAGAGTTGGATGACAGAGAGGTTATATGGAGGTTGATGACAGAGAGGTTACATGGAGGTTGATGACAGAGAGGTAACATAGAGTTGGATGACAGAGAGGTTATATGGAGGTTGATGACAGAGAGGTTACATGGAGTTAGATGACAGAGAGGTTGCATGGAGGTAGATGACAGAGAGATAACATGGAGTAGATGACAGAGAGGTTATATGGAGGTTGATGACAGAGAGGTTACATGGAGGTAGATGACAGAGAGGTTGCATGGAGGTAGATGACAGAGAGATAACATGGAGGTAGATGACAGAGGTTTATATGGAGATGACAGAGAGGTTATATGGAGGTTGATGACATGGAGGTAGATGACAGAGAGATTACATGGAGGTTGATGACAGAGAGTTAACATGGAGGTAGATGACAGAGAGGTTATATGGAGGTAGATGACACAGAGATGGAGGTTGATGACAGGTTACATGGAGATGACAGGTTATATGGAGGTAGATGACAGAGAGGTTATATGGAGGTAGATGACAGAGAGAGAGGTAGATATGGTTATATGGTGGTAGATGACAGAGAGGTTTATAGATGACAGGAGGTAGATGACAGAGAGGTTACATGGAGTATGATGGAGGTTGGATGATGACAGAGAGGTTATATGGAGGTTGATGACAGAGAGGTTACATGGAGGTAGATGACAGAGAGGTTATATGGAGGTTGATGACAGAGAGGTTGCATGGAGGTAGATGACAGAGAGGTTACATGGAGGTAGATGACAGAGAGATAACATGGAGGTTGATGACAGAGAGGTTATATGGAGGTAGATGACAGAGAGGTTACATGGAGGTTGATGACAGAGAGGTTGGAGGTAGATGACAGAGAGGTTATATGGAGGTTGATGACAGAGGTTATATGGAGGTTGATGACAGAGAGGTTATATGGAGGTAGATGACAGAGAGGTTACATGGAGATTGATGACAGAGAGGTTACATGGAGATTGATGACAGTCAGGTTATATGGAGGTTGATGACAGAGAGGTTATATGGAGGTAGATGACAGAGAGGTTATATGGAGGTAGATATATGGAGTTAGATGACAGAGAGGTTACATGGAGATTGATGACAGAGAGGTTACATGGAGATTGATGACAGAGAGGTTATATGGAGGTTGATGACAGAGAGGTTATATGGAGATTGATGACAGTCAGGTTATATGGAGGTTGATGACAGAGAGGTTATATGGAGATTGATGACAGAGAGGTTACATGGAGATTGATGACAGAGAGGTTACATGGAGATTGATGACAGAGAGGTTATATGGAGGTAGATGACAGAGAGGTTATATTAGGTAGATGACAGAGAGGTTATATGGAGGTAGATGACAGAGAGGTTATATGGTGGTAGATGACAGAGAGGTTATATGGAGGCTGATGACAGAGAGGTTATATGGAGGTTGATGACAGAGAGGTTAGATGGAGGTAGATGACAGAGAGGTTATATGGAGGTTGATGACAGAGAGGTTATATGGAGGTAGATGACAGAGAGGAGAGGTTGATGCAGGTTATACAAGCTACACCTGTTTAACGTGTTCATAATTATACACACATACACGTACACACACAGGTCCTGTTTCACGAGACACAGTCTGAGGTCTGTGTCTGTATCTGCCGCGCAGTGATCTGAAGACTCTACAAGACTCTACAATGACAAAAGGAATGCAAATGGGACACACGCATAAAATGCCACCCACATTTGGTGGAAAGATGTTCTTTTGTTGAAAATAAACTGAATGACAGTTCCATGAATTTCTGAAATGTACTGTCTGGGTGTTTTAGATTGTCTGAAATGTTATTAATATTATACAAGAGAGCTGAGAAAGATGATAACATGTGAGCCTACAAGTTAAGTGAACAAAATAACTACAACATTACAGAAAAACTACAGCACAACAGAAAAACAACAACACAACAGAAAAACAACAACATCACAGAAAAACAACAACACAACAGAAAAACAACAACACAACAGAAAAACTACAGCACAACAGAAAAACAACAACACAACAGAAAAACAACAACACAACAGAAAAACAACAACATCACAGGAAAACTACAACACAACAGAAAAACAACAACACAACAGAAAAACAACAACATCACAGAAAAACAACAACACAACAGAAAAACAACAACACAACAGAAAAACAACAACATTACAGAAAAACTACAGCACAACAGAAAAACAACAACACAACAGAAAAACAACAACACAACAGAAAAACAACAACATCACAGGAAAACTACAACACAACAGAAAAACAACAACACAACAGAAAAACAACAACATCACAGAAAAACAACAACACAACAGAAAAACAACAACAACAGAAAAACAACAACATTACAGAAAAACTACAGCACAACAGAAAAACAACAACACAACAGAAAAACAACAACACAACAGAAAAAAACAACATCACAGGAAAACTACAACACAACAGAAAAACAACAACACAACAGAAAAACAACAACATCACAGAAAAACAACAACACAACAGAAAAACAACAACACAACAGAAAAACAACAACACAACAGAAAAACTACAACATCACAGAAAAACTACAGCACAACAGACGATGTGTGAGTGCAGAACCTGGATGAGCCCTCAACTAGTGGTATATATTTGTGTCCATAGCTACTCTGTGCTTAGTGTCCTGAGTATGTTGATCTGTTTCTGCTGTCTTTTCAATGACCATAGGAGTTGGCAAGACATCACGAACAGATCTGGGACCAGACTAGTTGAATCTCTTTCCTTAGTGTCCCGAGGATGTCGACAATGGCCTGGTAATGGTTGTAATCTATAATAGCTTTCACAGAGCAGACATGGTTCTCAATGTACTGTGAAACCACTGGCCTAAATATAACAGGCCTCAAATAATAACTCTGTTGTAGCTGTATGGTAATTTCAGTGTTGTTGTTTTTAATTATACTGTAGTTGTTTGTGATGGGTGCTAGGTTTGTTAGAGTAGGCCAGTCAACTATAACAGCAAATGGAATATTGAGTTACACTATGAGTTTTTCCAGGCTACGTTACCAGACAAAGACAAATCCTAGCCCAATTCATGGGTTACACAACTAGGGCCTGGAGTTGTGTAACCTTTTCCTGGCCAATATAAACGTCTGGCCCAAGTTGAGGTGCACAGAAGGGTTGAGTAAAACCAAAGGAGGCCAGAGCCAATCAACATCAGCCATTTTGTGTCAAGGGTGGACCCACGCTGGGGCCTCATTGCTCATTTTAGCAGCCATTTGTGTGCAATTAGTGTGGAAAAACAGAGTTGTGCCAAAGTGAGTTGAGAGATTCAGACACAAATGCTGAGCAAGATTTCCAAAGAGCACTGGCTCATAAAATATGAGAAATGAACGAAGGAAAGAGAGAGAGAATGGGAGGAAAGAAAGCGGAACGGCCAAATGTGAAACGAAAAGAGAAGAGGGAGATTTTTCATTTTCTAATCCCACCACTCTTCATCACGGATGAGTGACTTTCATGACGTCAGTAAAGCAACTGGCCCTTTTTCTCTCCACCTCTCTCTCACTTTCTTTCCCTCAATCCATCCTCTCATACTAAGGCCAGAAGCCCCATAGAGAGGTCAGGAGAGAGTTTTAATGAGAACCCTTCTCTCTGTTTCTTCTTTATCTGTCTCTGTCTCCTCTTTCTCTCTCTCTTTCTCGCTCTCTTCTTTCTTGTTCTCTTTCATTCTCCACCCTTCGGCTTCTAGCAGTTCAGACTCCCTCCTGAAGTGGAGTTAGTAGAGTAGAGGAACTATGATGAACAACCTCCAACCTTCCTTCCCACTATCCTACTCTGTTCCCACTCCATACAACTCCTCCCTATTCCCCTTATTGCCCCTATTTCCCTTATGATCCCTATTCCCCTTATTGTCCCTATTCCCCTTATTATCCCTATTCCCCTTATTGTCCCTATTCCCCTTATTATCCCTATTCCCCTTATTGTCCCTATTCCCCTTATTATCCCTATTCCCCTTATTGTCCCTATTCCCTTTATTATCCCTATTCCCCTTATTGTCCCTATTCCCCTTATTATCCCTATTCCCCAACCTTACAACACAGCCCCATCATTTATTAACTCTCTCATGCTGAGGAGAGCTTAAGAATTTAAGAATCACTTGTCAGACCCAGCAATAAAACTGTAATTATTCCTAAAAGGCAACAGGGGAGAAACAACTTCCCCTCCCGATCCCAACTTGCTAATAACTCCTTGACGTACCGACGTTCCTCGTTTCGCTAGACGCAATTCCCTTAACTGACCTGGGAAAGTTAGAACGTTGGAATGTTCTAGAGAGGGAGGGGGGGTGGTATGGGAATGTTGAAGATACAAGGAGGAGGTCTCGTACATTTCTCTGCTAGGGATCTTCATCTTTCAGTCATCCTCCTCTCCCTCATATCCTCACCAAAAGCTAATGCACAACCTTTTGGTGTGCTGTACACTGCTGTTTCCTAGAATAAGCACCATGACACCGTTATTACTGATTGGCTGTGTGAACAGTGTACTGAGTGTGCTTAGGCCAAGCGTAGTCTGAAGCCTTCGTCTCACAGACGTGTGTGTGTCTGTGTGTCTGTCTGTTTGTCCATATGTGTGTGTGTGCCTGTGTGTCTGTCTCTGTGTTCGTATGTGTGTGTGTCCTTCTCAGTGTGTGTTCCGGAGCGTGTGCGGTTTGTTTTGACAGTCGCTCCCCTTTCGATGAGGTCATCAGTGTGCGTCAGATCGGCGGCTCGCCGGGCGCAGTCTTGCAGCTGTGGTGCAGAGTGGGCTGGAAATCCCCTCATGCATAGTCGCTGTGTGTGTGCGTGCACACATACAGTACCAGTCAAAAGCTTGGACACACATACTCATTCAAGGGTTTTTCTTTATTTTTACTATTTTCAACATTGTAGAATAATAGTGAAGACATCAAAACTATGAAATAACACATATGGATTAATTTATTAACCAAACAAGTGTTAAACAAATCTAAAAATATTTTATATTTGAGATCCTTCATAATAGCCACCCAATTAACAGGTGTGCCTTCTTAAAAGTTAATTTGTGGAATTTCTTTCCTTCTGAATGCGTTTGAGCGTTAGTTGTGTTGTGGCAAGGTAGGGGTGGTAAATAGAAGATAACCCTATTTGGTAAAAGACCAAGTCCATATTATGTCAAGAACAGCTCAAATAAGCAAAGACAAATGACAGATCATTATTACTTTAAGACATGAAGGTCAGTCAATCTGGAACATTTCAAGAACTTTGAACGTTTCTTCAAGTGCAGTTGCAAAAACCATCAAGTGCTATGATGAAACTGGCTCTCATGAGGACCGCCACAGGAAAGGAAGACCCAGAGTTATCTCGGCTGCAGAGGATAAGTTCATTAGAGTTACCAGCCTCAGAAATTGCAGCCCAAATAAATGCATCACAGAGTTCAAGTAACAGACACATCTCAACATCAACTGTTCAGAGGAGACAGGGTGAATCAGCCCTTCATGGTCGAATTGCTGCAAAGAAACCACTACTAAAGGACACCAATAAGAAGAAGAGACTTGCTTGGGCCAAGAAACACGATCAATGAACATTAGACCTTCGGTTGGATGAGTCCAAATCTGAGATTTCTGGTTCCAACCACCATGTCTTTGTGAGACGCAGAGTAGGTGAACGGATGATCTCTGCATGTGTGGTTTCCACTGTGAGGCATGGAGGAGGATGTGTGATGGTGTGGGTGTGCATTGCTGGTGACACTGTCTGTGATTTATTTAGAATTCAAGGCACACTTAATCAGCATGGCTACCACAGCTTTCTAAAATCTAAAATCTATTTTATTTAGCAATTTTTTGGTTACTACATGTTATTTCATAGTTTTGATGTCTTCACTTTTAGTCTACAATGTACTGTAGAAAATAGTAAAAATAAATAAAAATCCTTGATTGAGTAGGTGTGTCCAAACGTTTGACTGGTACTGTACAGTGGTTCCTCCTTTAAAAGGTGCGAGCTTTACACCGCGGGAGTTAGAGAGACCCGGCGTCACAGCTTCATTCCTCCAGAGGAAGCAAATGTAAGTAGTTATAACGTCATAACGAGTCAAGCAAAACATTCACAATTGAGAGGAATATGTTAGTTCATGTAGAGACAAAACGATTGTGCATATTTTTTGGTCATAACGTTATTTACAAAAATCGCTATTTAGCAAGTTAGCTGACTAGCTAACATTAGCCAGCTAGCTAGCTAGTGTTATGACATGAGTATGACTTTGTAATTTGTGTTGTTTAATGTTTTAGGGACTCCTGAGAAACCAGGCTGTCGTCTTGTGAAACAGTAGATGTAAAGAATCTAGCTAGCTAAATCATTTACTACAAATTGAATGTACAATTGCTTATATTTGCCATGCAATACAGCTGAAGTAACACAGCAAACTAACTATTTATTTGCTTATTGTGTAGTGGAGGATAAAAATAACTGTATGCCTATGGATGTGTAGCTAGCTACAATATGCAGCCGATCTGTGTATGGACCCTTATACTTTTGGTATGAATGTTAGTTTAGGACCTATCTATGAACCTCAGCTATCATAGTTGTTATATGGACTTCAAGTCTGGATGGCATTAATGAAGCCTATGGATAGAGTAGAATATAATAACTTTAATGTGTACATATACATATACTGTAGTTATCACCATGCATATGAGATCCCCACATTGTAGCCTGTACATTGAATATATTCACTGATCATGTACTGTAGTTATCACCATGCATATGAGATCCCCACATTGTAGCCTGTACATTGAATATATTCACTGATCATGTACTGTAGTTATCACCATGCATATGAGATCCCCACATTGTAGCCTGTACATTGAATATATTCACTGATCATGTACTGTAGTTATTACCATGCATGAGATCCCCACATTGTAGCCTGTACATTGAATATATTCACTGATCATGTACTGTAGTTATCACCATGCATGGGATCCCCACATTGTAGCCTGTACATTGAATATATTCACTGATCATGTACTGTAGTTATTACCATGCATGAGATCCCCACATTGTAGCCTGTACATTGAATATATTCACTGATCATGTACTGTAGTTATTACCATGCATGAGATCCCCACATTGTAGCCTGTACATTGAATATATTCACTGATCATGTTATCTTCCTTGACAAATGAAGGTGCGGTTCAGGTATAAATCTCTGTGAGACATTATTTTTCAGTCATATCCAATACCAGGTGTATCAAACTCCATTCTTTGAATGATGCTGTGTCTGCATGTATGTATTACAGTTATACTCTTCAACAGTGTTTACCAATCCTGCTCCTGGGATATCAATGATTACACATTGTAACTATGCAATAGACTAGAAACATTATTTAAGTAAAGGCTGATTTGTAATTCATATATACAGAAATACACCTATGCATATCTAACTCCCTTCATCTGCATTCATCTGAGGACACAGGATAGGTGTAGTATTCCACTTCATCTGCATTCATCTGAGGACACAGGATAGGTGTAGTATTCCACTTCATCTGCATTCATCTGAGGACACAGGATAGGTGTAGTATTCCACTTCATCTGCATTCATCTGAGGACACAGGATAGGTGTAGTATTCCCCTTCATCTGCATTCATCTGAGGACACAGGATAGGTGTAGTATTCCACTTCATCTGCATTCATCTGAGGACACAGGATAGGTGTAGTATTCCACTTCATCTGCATTCATCTGAGGACACAGGATAGGTGTAGTATTCCCCTTCATCTGCATTCATCTGAGGACACAGGATAGGTGTAGTATTCCCCTTCATCTGCATTCATCTGAGGACACAGGATAGGTGTAGTATTCCCCTTCATCTGCATTCATCTGAGGACACAGGATAGGTGTAGTATTCCCCTTCATCTGCATTCATCTGAGGACACAGGATAGGTGTAGTATTCCACTTCATCTGCATTCATCTGAGGACACAGGATAGGTGTAGTATTCCACTTCATCTGCATTCATCTGAGGACACAGGATAGGTGTAGTATTCCACTTCATCTGCATTCATCTGAGGACACAGGATAGGTGTAGTATTCCACTTCATCTGCATTTCATCTGAGGCATTCATCTGAGGACTATAATTATTACACAGAAAGGATAGGTGTAGTATTCCACTTCATCTGCATTCATCTGAGGACACAGGAGAAATGTAGTATTCCACTTCATCTGCATTCATCTGAGGAACAGGATAGAGTGTAGACTTCATCTGCATTCATCTGAGGAGAGAGAGATGTAGAAGACAGGGAGTGAGTATTGTTCATCTGCATTCATCTGAGGACACAGGAGAGAATGTAGAGATAGAAGACAGAAATTCATCTGAGGACACAGGATATGTAGTAAGACACTAGAATCTGAGAGAGATCTAGAAGACAGAAAGAGGAGTAGTATTCCATGATACTTCATTTCAGAAAGGGAGAGAGATGTAGAAGCAGACATTGAAAGACAGTTCATTAAGAGGATGTAGAAGAAATACATAAAACATGGACTATAATGTAGAAGACAGATTGGGAGATTAGATTATAAGACAGAAAGGGAGAAGATGTAGAAGACAGATCTGGAAAGAGATTAGAAGACAGAAAGGAGAGAGATGAGAAGACAGAAAGGAGAGAGATGTAGAAGACAGAAAGGGAGAGAGATGTAGAAGACAGAAAGGGAGAGAGATGTAGAAGACAGAAAGGAGAGAGATGTAGAAGACAGAAAGGGAGAGAGATGTAGAAGACAGAAAGGGAGAGAGATGTAGAAGACAGAAAGGGAGAGAGATGTAGAAGACAGAAAGGGAGAGAGATGTAGAAGACAGAAAGGGAGAGAGATGTAGAAGACAGAAAGGGAGAGAGATGTAGAAGACAGAAAGGGAGAGAGATGTAGAAGACAGAAAGGGAGAGAGATGTAGAAGACAGAAAGGGAGAGAGATGTAGAAGACAGAAAGGGAGAGAGATGTAGAAGACAGAAAGGGAGAGAGATGTAGAAGACAGAAAGGGAAAGGGGTAAGAACAGAGGAGCAGGGAAGACAGCATATGATTAATGAATTACAGTGCTACCCTAATATTCTCTCACTTCATCACAATTACATAGTGTCTCTAGCGGTGTCTCCTAACCAGCCTTGGGCTCCCAGTCGGCCCGAAGGTCATCTTAAGAGTGGGTGAGGTGGCGATGACGGGACTGGCTTCCTCTCTCACATCAAAACATACCTGCAGACGAGAGACAGATGGATAAAGAGAGAGCATGATAAAGTTTTTAAAATTTGATTCTAACACGGTCAGTCATCATAATCATCAGGAGGTGAAATGCAAAGCTGACCTTGGATCATTAACTCTGGGACTACTACATCTCTATCTGTATTTCAATGTAAAGCATCTCTTTAATAATATTTCCTTGTATAATATAAGTATAGTATCCCTTATAACAAATCATGATAACATTGGATAGATAGATGCATGTGCTTGTGTAGCATGTGACAATAGCAGGATCAGATCAAGGATAGCGTCACAAATGAATAGATAAATACCCCTTGAAGCTTGATGATGACTTGATCTTTTGAATCAGATGTGTAGTGCTAAAGGCAAAAACAACAATGTGCCCCCCTTTGAGTCCCATGGGAACAGGACTGAGAACCGCTGCCCTTCGACCTCTTCATCTGCAGACAGGCTTTCACAGCTCTCTGCATCCGAGGACAGAAAACCTCACAAGAAATAGACTACACTAAAGTACCTGCTCTATCCAGAATAGCCTACTCTCTCACTTTGACAGCAGGGCCTGCTATCCTTTCACCCTCCCCCCCTTAAAACAATATCCTACATAGTGTGGGAGGACTGCACCTAAAAAGGCTGGAGGCTCATAACTAATTGAAGAGCATGCATGTACATTTATAGGTATGTGTTACTATTTATAGGTATGTGTTTGGGTAAAATAAAAATGTTTGTTTTATTCTATAAACTACTGACAACATTTCTCCCAAATACCAAGTAAATATATTGTCATTTAGAGCATTTATTTGCAGAAACTGACAATTGGTCAAAATATAAAAAAGATGCAGTGTTGTCAGACCTTGAATAATGCAAAGGTCATTTTAAACAACACAATACTAATGTTTTAACTTAGGAAGAGTTCAGAAATCAATATTTGGTGGAATAACCCTGATTTTCAATCCCAGCTTTCATGTGTCTTGTCCTGCTCTCCACCAGTCTTTCACATTGATGTTGGGTGACTTTATGTCACTCCTGGCGCACAAATCCAAGCAGCTCAGCTTTGTTTGATGGCTTGTGACCATCCATCTTCCTCTTGATCACTTTCCAAAGGTTTTCAATGGGGTTCAGGTCTGGCGATTCGGCTGGCCATGACAGGGTCTTGATCTGGTGGTCCTCCATCCACACCTTGATTGACCTGACTGTGTGGCATGAAGCATTGTCCTACTGGAAAAACCAATCCTCAGAGTTGGGGAACATTGTCAGAGCAGAAGGAAGCAAGTTTTCATCCAGGACAACCAAATGTCACAGTGGGTGCGAGACCTGGAGAGGCCTACAAGCCACAGTGGGTGTGAGACCTGGAGAGGCCTACAAGCCACAGTGGGTGCGAGACCTGGAGAGGCCTACAAGCCACAGTGGGTGCGAGACCTGGAGAGGCCTACAAGCCACAGTGGGTGCGAGACCTGGAGAGGCCTACAAGCCACAGTGTCTCACACCCACTGTGAAATGTGGACCCAAACACAGAGCTATAAATAGTCAAACCAGAGAAACGGATCATTTTGCAGTGGTCTCTTCATTTTCTCCAGAGCTGAATATGTCCAGGGGTTGGGTTCACTTGACGTTGCAGCACAGCAAGATTCCCAGTAGACAGGGGGCATATGGGATGTCAGGAACAGTGACCCCATTGCCAGTGTTTCCAGATTCCAGATGATTCTCCTGATGAAGCAGGTCCTCCATATACTGAATCTGGTCAAAATAAACACATCTGTATTAGTGACGACACATTTGGCAGCAACAGGGGCTTGATAGTCCAGTGAAAACTGCTGAGTGTTTATGTGTAAATCTTCAAATGAGCAGCTGGCATCTTAATGGTTTTTTAATGAATGGATGTGAAACAGGTTCCGTGTACAACAAGACAGGCAGAGAGGAAGAGAGAAACAGAACACAGAACAGTTGAATTACCTCTGGTTATGGACACTTTACCCAGCAATTAAGCTTCCACGGCCTGTTCCTCGTACAGTGAACATACATCTGGCAATATCTACATTTTCCACCCCTTGATCAGCTCCCACTCTGAAAGTACAGAAAATAGATTTTTTTTTGCTGATATGAAAACAATCACTGAGATATGACTGTTCATTCTAAAGCAGCAGATGTCATTTTCAGGAGACGTCAATACAACACAGAAAGCTGAACACCAGACTGGTATTGTGCTTGTTCATTAGGTGATGGGAAATATGCTAAATGTATACAAAATAATGTACTTACCTTCCTTGAAAATCCATCTATCCTGCCAAAGATGACACTGTTGTATCTTGAAAAAAAGCATTGGAATTAAAAGTGAAATATTTAACCTACTAACCTACTTCATTATGTATGTATTACCAGTTGATGAAGAACAACTCCAACTTCATACATCATTGAACATTTGTCTACGAATAGGTAAAAATAAAAAAGTTGAAATACCTTATTGGATTTGATGGAGACATTCTACATCTTAGTAACTTATCAACTTATGATTTGTATCAATGTGGACGAGAGACAGGGGAGCAGGAACAGAGCATTTTTGAAGAGCAATGCAACAAAGCTGGATCATTCTGGCAATGTATGTGTGCATGTGTGTGGTGAGTGTGTGTGTGTGTGTGTGTGTGTGTGTGTAAAGGTGGGTTGTGGCAGGCTGTCTCTGTTACACTTGGCTGGCTGTATGTGTATTTAGGTGCAGAGCTTTGTATTTGTGATGTGTGTGTTTGTGTGTGTAAGGGGATGGTTTAAATTCTGGACCCGGCATGTGTCTGTGTGGCCAACTGAGTGAAGTATTGAGCCATCCAGTGTGTGTGTGTGTGTGTGTGTGTGTGTGTGTGTGTGTGTGTGTGTGCATGCGTGACAGAGAAAGAGAGATACAGACAGAGAGAGAGAGGCCTATGTGAAGGGTGTACAACTTTATAACCTTCCTCTACCCTCCCCCCTCATCCCCCCTCCTCCCCCCCCCCCCCCCGCGCGCCCCCGCACACGCTCACACACCAGCCTGGTGTTTACACAGGGCCTGCAGGGCCAGATTTCACTCGCTTTCTCTTAATACCTCTCTCTATCAATCTCTCCCTTTGTGCCCCCTCCCAAAAGTTGACCCCTCCAACGTACACAACTATTCTCTGAAAAGTCCATATAGAATTATTACTCAGAGAACAATCCCATGTGTCCCTCTTTCCTTTTTCTGTGTTGGATACTGTTTGATGGTTCAGTGGTCTCCGTGCCAGTCCCTCTCTCTCTAATATGTGCTGGATACTGTTTGATGGTTCAGTAGTCTCCGTGCCAGTCCCTCTCTCTCTAATATGTGCTGGATACTGTTTGATGGTTCAGTGGTCTCCATGCCAGTCCCTCTCTCTCTAATATGTGCTGGATACTGTTTGATGGTTCAGTAGTCTCCATGCCAGTCCCTCTCTCTCTAATATGTGCTGGATACTGTTTGATGGTTCAGTAGTCCCCATTGCCAGTCCCTCTCTCTCTAATATGTGCTGGATACTGTTTAATGGTTCAGTGGTCTCCGTGCCAGTCCCTCTCTCTCTAATATGTGTTGGATACTGTTTGATGGTTCAGTGGTCTCCATTGCCAGTCCCTCTCTCTCTAATATGTGCTGGATACTGTTTGATGGTTCAGTAGTCTCCATGCCAGTCCCTCTCTCTCTAATATGTGCTGGATACTGTTTGATGGTTCAGTGGTCTCCGTGCCAGTCCCTCTCTCTCTAATATGTGCTGGATACTGTTTGATGGTTCAGTGGTCTCCGTGCCAGTCCCTCTCTCTCTAATATGTGCTGGATACTGTTTGATGGTTCAGTAGTCTCCGTGCCAGTCCCTCTCTCTCTAATATGTGCTGGATACTGTTTGATGGTTCAGTGGTCTCCGTGCCAGTCCCTCTCTCTAATATGTGCTGGATACTGTTTAATGGTTCAGTGGTCTCTGTGCCAGTCCCTCTCTCTCTAATATGTGCTGGATACTGTTTAATGGTTCAGTGGTCTCCGTGCCAGTCCCTCTCTCTCTAATATGTGCTGGATACTGTTTAATGGTTCAGTGGTCTCCGTGCCAGTCCCTCTCTCTCTAATATGTGCTGGATACTGTTTGATGGTTCAGTGGTCTCCGTGCCAGTCCCCCTCTCTAATATGTGTTGGATACTGTTTGATGGTTCAGTAGTCTCCGTGCCAGTCTAATATGTGCTGGATACTGTTTGATGGTTCAGTAGTCTCCGTGCCAGTCTAATATGTGCTGGATACTGTTTGATGGTTCAGTAGTCTCCGTGCCAGTCCCACTCTCTCTAATATGTGCTGGATACTGTTTAATGGTTCAGTGGTCTCTGTGCCAGTCCCTCTCTCTCTAATATGTGCTGGATACTGTTTAATGGTTCAGTGGTCTCCGTGCCAGTCCCTCTCTCTCTAATATGTGCTGGATACTGTTTGATGGTTCAGTAGTCTCCGTGCCAGTCCCTCTCTCTAATATGTGCTGGATACTGTTTGATGGTTCAGTGGTCTCCGTGCCAGTCCCTCTCTCTCTAATATGTGCTGGATACTGTTTGATGGTTCAGTGGTCTCCGTGCCAGTCCCTCTCTCTCTAATATGTGCTGGATACTGTTTAATGGTTCAGTGGTCTCTGTGCCAGTCCCTCTCTCTCTAATATGTGCTGGATACTGTTTGATGGCTCAGTAGTCTCCGTGCCAGTCCCTCTCTCTCTAATATGTGCTGGATACTGTTTGATGGTTCAGTGGTCTCCGTGCCAGTCCCTCTCTCTAATATGTGCTGGATACTGTTTGATGGTTCAGTGGTCTCCGTGCCAGTCCTCTCTCTCTAATATGTGCTGGATACTGTTTGATGGTTCAGTGGTCTCCGTGCCAGTCCTCTCTCTCTAATATGTGCTGGATACTGTTTGATGGTTCAGTGGTCTCTGTGCCAGTCCCTCTCTCTAATATGTGCTGGATACTGTTTGATGGTTCAGTGGTCTCTGTGCCAGTCCTCTCTCTCTAATATGTGCTGGATACTGTTTGATGGTTCAGTGGTCTCCATGCCAGTCCCTCTCTCTAATATGTGCTGGATACTGTTTGATGGTCCAGTGGTCTCCATGCCAGTCCCTCTCTCTCTAATATGTGCTGGATACTGTTTGATGGTCCAGTGGTCTCCATGCCAGTCCCTCTCTCTCTAATATGTGCTGGATACTGTTTGATGGTTCAGTGGTCTCCGTGCCAGTCCCTCTCTCTCTAATATGTGCTGGATACTGTTTAATGGTTCAGTGGTCTCTGTGCCAGTCCTCTCTCTCTAATATGTGCTGGATACTGTTTGATGGTTCAGTGGTCTCTGTGCCAGTCCCTCTCTCTCTAATATGTGTTGGATACTGTTTGATGGTTCAGTGGTCTCCATTGCCAGTCCCTCTCTCTCTAATATGTGCTGGATACTGTTTGATGGTTCAGTAGTCTCCGTGCCAGTCCCTCTCTCTCTAATATGTGCTGGATACTGTTTAATGGTTCAGTGGTCTCTGTGCCAGTCCCTCTCTCTCTAATATGTGCTGGATACTGTTTGATGGCTCAGTGGTCTCTGTGCCAGTCCCTCTCTCTCTAATATGTGTTGGATACTGTTTGATGGTTCAGTGGTCTCCATTGCCAGTCCTTCTCTCTCTAATATGTGCTGGATACTGTTTGATGGTTCAGTGGTCTCCATGCCAGTCCCTCTCTCTCTAATATGTGCTGGATACTGTTTGATGGTTCAGTGGTCTCCGTGCCAGTCCCTCTCTCTCTAATATGTGCTGGATACTGTTTGATGGTTCAGTGGTCTCCGTGCCAGTCCCTCTCTCTCTAATATGTGCTGGATACTGTTTGATGGTTCAGTGGTCTCTGTGCCAGTCCTCTCTCTCTAATATGTGCTGGATACTGTTTGATGGTTCAGTGGTCTCTGTGCCAGTCCCTCTCTCTAATATGTGCTGGATACTGTTTGATGGTTCAGTGGTCTCCATGCCAGTCCCTCTCTCTAATATGTGCTGGATACTGTTTGATGGTTCAGTGGTCTCCGTGCCAGTCCCCTCTCTCTAATATGTGCTGGATACTGTTTGATGGTTCAGTGGTCTCCGTGCCAGTCTAATATGTGCTGGATACTGTTTGATGGTTCAGTAGTCTCCGTGCCAGTCCCTCTCTCTCTAATATGTGCTGGATACTGTTTGATGGTTCAGTGGTCTCCGTGCCAGTCCCTCTCTCTCTAATATGTGCTGGATACTGTTTAATGGTTCAGTGGTCTCCGTGCCAGTCCCCCTCTCTAATATGTGCTGGATACTGTTTGATGGTTCAGTAGTCTCCGTGCCAGTCTAATATGTGCTGGATACTGTTTGATGGTTCAGTGGTCTCCGTGCCAGTCCCTCTCTCTCTAATATGTGCTGGATACTGTTTAATGGTTCAGTGGTCTCCGTGCCAGTCCCTCTCTCTCTAATATGTGCTGGATACTGTTTGATGGTTCAGTGGTCTCCGTGCCAGTCCCTCTCTCTCTAATATGTGCTGGATACTGTTTAATGGTTCAGTGGTCTCTGTGCCAGTCCCTCTCTCTCTAATATGTGCTGGATACTGTTTGATGGCTCAGTGGTAGTCTCTCTCTAATATGTGTTGGATACTGTTTGATGGTCCAGTGGTCTCCATGCCAGTCCCTCTCTCTCTAATATGTGCTGGATACTGTTTGATGGTTCAGTGGTCTCCGTGCCAGTCCCTCTCTCTCTAATATGTGCTGGATACTGTTTAATGGTTCAGTGGTCTCCGTGCCAGTCCCCTCTCTCTAATATGTGCTGGATACTGTTTGATGGTTCAGTGGTCTCCGTGCCAGTCCCCTCTCTCTAATATGTGCTGGATACTGTTTAATGGTTCAGTGGTCTCTGTGCCAGTCCCTCTCTCTCTAATATGTGCTGGATACTGTTTGATGGTTCAGTGGTCTCTGTGCCAGTCCCTCTCTCTCTAATATGTGTTGGATACTGTTTGATGGTTCAGTAGTCTCCGTGCCAGTCCCTCTCTCTCTAATATGTGCTGGATACTGTTTGATGGTTCAGTGGTCTCCGTGCCAGTCCCTCTCTCTCTAATATGTGCTGGATACTGTTTGATGGTTCAGTGGTCTCCGTGCCAGTCCCCTCTCTCTAATATGTGCTGGATACTGTTTAATGGTTCAGTGGTCTCCGTGCCAGTCCCTCTCTCTAATATGTGCTGGATACTGTTTGATGGTTCAGTGGTCTCCGTGCCAGTCCCTCTCTCTAATATGTGCTGGATACTGTTTGATGGTTCAGTGGTCTCTGTGCCAGTCCCCTCTCTCTAATATGTGCTGGATACTGTTTGATGGTTCAGTGGTCTCCGTGCCAGTCCTCTCTCTCTAATATGTGCTGGATACTGTTTGATGGTTCAGTGGTCTCCTGTGCCAGTCCCTCTCTCTCTAATATGTGCTGGATACTGTTTAATGGTTCAGTGGTCTCCGTGCCAGTCCTCTCTCTCTAATATGTGCTGGATACTGTTTGATGGTTCAGTGGTCTCCGTGCCAGTCCCTCTCTCTAATATGTGCTGGATACTGTTTAATGGTTCAGTGGTCTCCGTGCCAGTCCTCTCTCTAATATGTGCTGGATACTGTTTAATGGTTCAGTGGTCTCCGTGCCAGTCCCTCTCTCTCTAATATGTGCTGGATACTGTTTAATGGTTCAGTGGTCTCCGTGCCAGTCCCTCTCTCTCTAATATGTGCTGGATACTGTTTAATGGTTCAGTGGTCTCCGTGCCAGTCCCTCTCTCTCTAATATGTGCTGGATACTGTTTGATGGCTCAGTAGTCTCCGTGCCAGTCCCTCTCTCTCTAATATGTGCTGGATACTGTTTAATGGTTCACTGGTCTCTGTGCCAGTCCCTCTCTCTCTAATATGTGCTGGATACTGTTTGATGGCTCAGTAGTCTCCGTGCCAGTCCCTCTCTCTCTAATATGTGCTGGATACTGTTTGATGGTTCAGTGGTCTCCGTGCCAGTCCCCCTCTCTAATATGTGTTGGATACTGTTTGATGGTTCAGTAGTCTCCGTGCCAGTCTAATATGTGCTGGATACTGTTTGATGGTTCAGTAGTCTCCGTGCCAGTCCCTCTCTCTCTAATATGTGCTGGATACTGTTTGATGGTTCAGTAGTCTCCGTGCCAGTCCCTCTCTCTAATATGTGTTGGACACTGTTTGATGGTTCAGTGGTCTCCGTGCCAGTCCCCTCTCTCTAATATGTGCTGGATACTGTTTGATGGTTCAGTGGTCTCCGTGCCAGTCCCTCTCTCTCTAATATGTGTTGGATACTGTTTGATGGTTCAGTGGTCTCCGTTCCAGTCCCTCTCTCTCTAATATGTGCTGGATACTGTTTGATGGTTCAGTGGTCTCCATGCCAGTCCCTCTCTCTAATATGTGCTGGATACTGTTTGATGGTTTAGTAGTCTCCATGCCAGTCCTCTCTCTAATATGTGCTGGATACTGTTTGATGGTTCAGTGGTCTCCATTGCCAGTCCCTCTCTCCTAATATGTGTTGGATACTTTGATGGTTTAGTCCCCATTGCCAGTCCCTCTCTCTCTAATATGTGCTGGATACTGTTTAATGGTTCAGTAGTCTCCATGCCAGTCCCTCTCTCTAATATGTGCTGGATACTGTTTGATGGTTCAGTGGTCTCCGTGCCAGTCCCTCTCTCTCTAATATGTGCTGGAAACTGTTTAATGGTTCAGTAGTCTCCGTGCCAGTCCCTCTCTCTCTAATATGTGCTGGATACTGTTTAATGGTTCAGTAGTCTCCGTGCCAGTCCCTCTCTCTCTAATATGTGTTGGATAATGTTTGATGGTTCAGTGGTCTCCATTGCCAGTCCCTCTCTCCCTAATATGTGTTGGATACTGTTTGATGGTTCAGTAGTCCCCATTGCCAGTCCCTCTCTCTAATATGTGCTGGATACTGTTTAATGGTTCAGTAGTCTCCGTGCCAGTCCCTCTCTCTCTAATATGTGCTGGATACTGTTTAATGGTTCAGTGGTCTCCATTACTAATATGTGCTGGATACTGATGGTTCAGTAGTCTCCGTGCCAGTCCCTCTCTCTAATATGTGCTGGATACTGTTTGATGGTTCAGTGGTCTCCGTGCCAGTCCCTCTCTCTCTAATATGTGCTGGATACTGTTTAATGGTTCATAGTCCCTCTCTCTCTAATATGTGCTGGATACTGTTTAATGGTTCAGTGGTCTCCGTGCCAGTCCCTCTCTCTCTAATATGTGCTGGATACTGTTTGATGGTTCAGTAGTCTCCGTGCCAGTCCCTCTTTCTCTAATATGTGCTGGATACTGTTTAATGGTTCAGTGGTCTCCGTGCCAGTCCCTCTCTCTCTAATATGTGTTGGACACTGTTTGATGGTTCAGTGCTCTCCGTGCCAGTCCCTCTCTCTCTAATATGTGCTGGATACTGTTTGATGGTTCAGTGGTCTCCGTGCCAGTCCCTCTCTCTCTAATATGTGTTGGACACTGTTTGATGGTTCAGTGGTCTCCGTTCCAGTCCCTCTCTCTCTAATATGTGCTGGATACTGTTTGATGGTTCAGTAGTCTCCATGCCAGTCCCTCTCTCTCTAATATGTGCTGGATACTGTTTGATGGTTTAGTAGTCTCCATGCCAGTCCCTCTCTCTCTAATATGTGCTGGATACTGTTTGATGGTTCAGTGGTCTCCATTGCCAGTCCCTCTCTCCCTAATATGTGTTGGATACTCTTTGATGGTTCAGTAGTCCCCATTGCCAGTCCCTCTCTCTCTAATATGTGCTGGATACTGTTTAATGGTTCAGTAGTCTCCGTGCCAGTCCCTCTCTCTCTAATATGTGTTGGATACTGTTTGATGGTTCAGTGGTCTCCATTGCCAGTCCCTCTCTCTAATATGTGCTGGAAACTGTTTAATGGTTCAGTAGTCTCCCGTGCCAGTCCCCTCTCTCTCTAATATGTGCTGGATACTGTTTAATGGTTCAGTAGTCTCCGTGCCAGTCCCTCTCTCTCTAATATGTGTTGGATAATGTTTGATGGTTCAGTAGTCTCCATTGCCAGTCCTCTCTCCCTAATATGTGTTGGATACTGTTTGATGGTTCAGTAGTCCCCATTGCCAGTCCTCTCTCTCTAATATGTGCTGGATACTGTTTAATGGTTCAGTAGTCTCCGTGCCAGTCCCTCTCTCTCTAATATGTGCTGGATACTGTTTAATGGTTCAGTAGTCTCCATTGCCAGTCCCTCTCTCTCTAATATGTGCTGGATACTGTTTAATGGTTCAGTAGTCTCCATGCCAGTCCCTCTCTCTAATATGTGCTGGATACTGTTTGATGGTTCAGTGGTCTCTGTGCCAGTCCCTCTCTCTCTAATATGTGCTGGATACTGTTTGATGGTTCAGTGGTCTCCGTGCCAGTCCCTCTCTCTCTAATATGTGCTGGATACTGTTTAATGGTTCAGTGGTCTCAGCCAGTCCCTCTCTCTAATATGTGCTGGATACTGTTTGATGGTTCAGTAGTCTCCGTGCCAGTCCCTCTTTCTCTAATATGTGCTGGATACTGTTTAATGGTTCAGTGGTCTCCGTGCCAGTCCCTCTCTCTCTAATATGTGTTGGACACTGTTTGATGGTTCAGTGCTCTCCGTGCCAGTCCCTCTCTCTCTAATATGTGCTGGATACTGTTTGATGGTTCAGTGGTCTCCGTGCCAGTCCCTCTCTCTAATATGTGTTGGATACTGTTTGATGGTTCAGTGGTCTCCGTTCCAGTCCCTCTCTCTCTAATATGTGCTGGATACTGTTTGATGGTTCAGTAGTCTCCATGCCAGTCCCCTCTCTCTAATATGTGCTGGATACTGTTTGATGGTTCAGTAGTCTCCATGCCAGTCCCTCTCTCTAATATGTGCTGGATACTGTTTGATGGTTCAGTGGTCTCCATTGCCAGTCCCTCTCTCCCTAATATGTATTTGGATACTCTTTGATGGTTCAGTAGTCCCCATTGCCAGTCCCCTCTCTCTAATATGTGCTGGATACTGTTTAATGGTTCAGTAGTCTCCGTGCCAGTCCCTCTCTCTAATATGTGTTGGATACTGTTTGATGGTTCAGTGGTCTCCATTGCCAGTCCCTCTCTCTAATATGTGCTGGAAACTGTTTAATGGTTCAGTAGTCTCCGTGCCAGTCCCTCTCTCTCTAATATGTGCTGGATACTGTTTAATGGTTCAGTAGTCTCCGTGCCAGTCTCTCTCTAATATGTGTTGGATAATGTTTGATGGTTCAGTGGTCTCCATTGCAGTCCCTCTCTCCCTAATATGTGTTGGATACTGTTTGATGGTTCAGTAGTCCCCATTGCCAGTCCCTCTCTCTCTAATATGTGCTGGATACTGTTTAATGGTTCAGTAGTCTCCGTGCCAGTCCCTCTCTCTCTAATATGTGCTGGATACTGTTTAATGGTTCAGTGGTCTCCATTGCCAGTCCCTCTCTCTCTAATATGTGCTGGATACTGTTTAATGGTTCAGTAGTCTCCGTGCCAGTCCCTCTCTCTCTAATATGTGCTGGATACTGTTTGATGGTTCAGTGGTCTCCGTGCCAGTCCCTCTCTCTCTAATATGTGCTGGATACTGTTTAATGGTTCAGTGGTCTCCGTGCCAGTCCCTCTCTCTCTAATATGTGCTGGATACTGTTTAATGGTTCAGTGGTCTCCGTGCCAGTCCCTCTCTCTCTAATATGTGCTGGATACTGTTTGATGGTTCAGTAGTGCCAGTCCCTCTTTCTCTAATATGTGCTGGATACTGTTTAATGGTTCAGTGGTCTCCCCAGTCCTCTCTCTCTAATATGTGCTGGATACTGTTTGATGGTTCAGTAGTCTCCGTGCCAGTCCCTCTCTCTCTAATATGTGCTGGATACTGTTTGATGGTTCAGTGGTCTCCGTGCCAGTCCCTCTCTCTCTAATATGTGCTGGATACTGTTTAATGGTTCAGTGGTCTCCGTGCCAGTCCCCTCTCTCTAATATGTGCTGGATACTGTTTGATGGTTCAGTAGTCTCCGTGCCAGTCCCTCTCTCTCTAATATGTGCTGGATACTGTTTGATGGTTCAGTGGTCTCCGTGCCAGTCCTCTCTCTCTAATATGTGCTGGATACTGTTTAATGGTTCAGTGGTCTCCGTGCCAGTCCCTCTCTCTAATATGTGCTGGATACTGTTTGATGGTTCAGTAGTCTCCGTGCCAGTCCCTCTCTCTCTAATATGTGCTGGATACTGTTTGATGGTTCAGTAGTCTCCCCGTGGCAGTCCCTCTCTCTCTAATATGTGTTGGACACTGTTTGATGGTTCAGTGGTCTCCGTGCCAGTCCCTCTCTCTAATATGTGTTGGACACTGTTTGATGGTTCAGTGGTCTCCGTTCCAGTCCCTCTCTCTCTAATATGTGCTGGATACTGTTTGATGGTTCAGTAGTCTCCATGCCAGTCCCTCTCTCTCTAATATGTGTTGGACACTGTTTGATGGTTCAGTGGTCTCCGTTCCAGTCCCTCTCTCTCTAATATGTGCTGGATACTGTTTGATGGTTCAGTAGTCTCCATGCCAGTCCCTCTCTCTCTAATATGTGCTGGATACTGTTTGATGGTTTAGTAGTCTCCATGCCAGTCCCTCTCTCTCTAATATGTGCTGGATACTGTTTGATGGTTCAGTGGTCTCCATTGCCAGTCCCTCTTTAATATGTGTTGGATACTCTTTGATGGTTCAGTAGTCCCCATTGCCAGTCCCTCTCTCTCTAATATGTGCTGGATACTGTTTGATGGTTCAGTGGTCTCCGTGCCAGTCCCTCTCTCTCTAATATGTGTTGGATACTGTTTGATGGTTCAGTGGTCTCCATTGCCAGTCCCTCTCTCTAATATGTGCTGGAAACTGTTTAATGGTTCAGTAGTCTCCGTGCCAGTCCCTCTCTCTCTAATATGTGCTGGATACTGTTTAATGGTTCAGTAGTCTCCGTGCCAGTCCCTCTCTCTCTAATATGTGTTGGATAATGTTTGATGGTTCAGTGGTCTCCATTGCCAGTCCCTCTCTCCCTAATATGTGTTGGATACTGTTTGATGGTTCAGTAGTCCCCATTGCCAGTCCCTCTCTCTCAAATATGTGCTGGATACTGTTTAATGGTTCAGTAGTCTCCGTGCCAGTCCCTCTCTCTCTAATATGTGCTGGATACTGTTTGATGGTTCAGTGGTCTCCGTGCCAGTCCCTCTCTCTCTAATATGTGCTGGATACTGTTTGATGGTTCAGTGGTCTCCGTGCCAGTCCCTCTCTCTCTAATATGTGCTGGATACTGTTTGATGGTTCAGTGGTCTCCGTGCCAGTCCCTCTCTCTCTAATATGTGCTGGATACTGTTTGATGGTTCAGTAGTCTCCCCGTGCCAGTCCCTCTCTCTCTAATATGTGTTGGACACTGTTTGATGGTTCAGTGGTCTCCGTGCCAGTCCCTCTATCTCTAATATGTGCTGGATACTGTTTGATGGTTCAGTGGTCTCCGTGCCAGTCCCTCTCTCTCTAATATGTGTTGGACACTGTTTGATGGTTCAGTGGTCTCCGTTCCAGTCCCTCTCTCTCTAATATGTGCTGGATACTGTTTGATGGTTCAGTAGTCTCCATGCCAGTCCCTCTCTCTCTAATATGTGCTGGATACTGTTTGATGGTAGTAGTCTCCATGCCAGTCCCTCTCTCTCTAATATGTGCTGGATACTGTTTGATGGTTCAGTGGTCTCCATTGCCAGTCCCTCTCTCCCTAATATGTGTTGGATACTCTTTGATGGTTCAGTAGTCCCCATTGCCAGTCCCTCTCTCTCTAATATGTGCTGGATACTGTTTAATGGTTCAGTAGTCTCCGTGCCAGTCCCTCTCTCTCTAATATGTGTTGGATACTGTTTGATGGTTCAGTGGTCTCCATTGCCAGTCCCTCTCTCTCTAATATGTGCTGGAAACTGTTTAATGGTTCAGTAGTCTCCGTGCCAGTCCCTCTCTCTCTAATATGTGTTGGATACTGTTTGATGGTTCAGTGGTCTCCCGTGCCAGTCCCCCTCTCTAATATGTGTTGGATACTGTTTGATGGTTCAGTAGTCTCTGTGCCAGTCTAATATGTGCTGGATACTGTTTGATGGTTCAGTAGTCTCCGTGCCAGTCCCTCTCTCTCTAATATGTGCTGGATACTGTTTGATGGTTCAGTGGTCTCCGTGCCAGTCCCTCTCTCTCTAATATGTGCTGGATACTGTTTAATGGTTCAGTGGTCTCCGTGCCAGTCCCTCTCTCTCTAATATGTGCTGGATACTGTTTGATGGTTCAGTAGTCTCCGTGCCAGTCCCTCTCTCTCTAATATGTGCTGGATACTGTTTGATGGTTCAGTAGTCTCCCCGTGGCAGTCCCTCTCTCTCTAATATGTGTTGGACACCGTTTGATGGTTCAGTGGTCTCCGTGCCAGTCCCTCTCTCTCTAATATGTGTTGGACACTGTTTGATGGTTCAGTGGTCTCCGTTCCAGTCCTCTCTCTCTAATATGTGCTGGATACTGTTTGATGGTTCAGTAGTCTCCATGCCAGTCCCCTCTCTCTAATATGTGCTGGACACTGTTTGATGGTTCAGTGGTCTCCGTTCCAGTCCTCTCTCTCTAATATGTGCTGGATACTGTTTGATGGTTCAGTAGTCTCCATGCCAGTCCCTCTCTCTAATATGTGCTGGATACTGTTTGATGGTTTCAGTAGTCTCCATGCCAGTCCCTCTCTCTCTAATATGTGCTGGATACTGTTTGATGGTTCAGTGGTCTCCATTGCCAGTCCCCTCTCTCCCTAATATGTGTTGGATACTCTTTGATGGTTCAGTAGTCCCCATTGCCAGTCCTCTCTCTCTAATATGTGCTGGATACTGTTTGATGGTTCAGTGGTCTCCGTGCCAGTCCCTCTCTCTAATATGTGTTGGATACTGTTTGATGGTTCAGTGGTCTCCATTGCCAGTCCCTCTCTCTCTAATATGTGCTGGAAACTGTTTAATGGTTCAGTAGTCTCCGTGCCAGTCCCTCTCTCTCTAATATGTGCTGGATACTGTTTAATGGTTCAGTAGTCTCCGTGCCAGTCCCTCTCTCTCTAATATGTGTTGGATAATGTTTGATGGTTCAGTGGTCTCCATTGCCAGTCCTCTCTCCCTAATATGTGTTGGATACTGTTTGATGGTTCAGTAGTCCCCATTGCCAGTCCCTCTCTCTCTAATATGTGCTGGATACTGTTTAATGGTTCAGTAGTCTCCGTGCCAGTCCCTCTCTCTAATATGTGCTGGATACTGTTTGATGGTTCAGTGGTCTCCGTGCCAGTCCCTCTCTCTAATATGTGCTGGATACTGTTTAATGGTTCAGTGGTCTCCGTGCCAGTCCCTCTCTCTCTAATATGTGCTGGATACTGTTTGATGGTTCAGTGGTCTCCGTGCCAGTCCCTCTCTCTAATATGTGCTGGATACTGTTTGATGGTTCAGTAGTCTCCCGTGCCAGTCCCTCTCTCTCTAATATGTGTTGGACACTGTTTGATGGTTCAGTGGTCTCCGTGCCAGTCCCTCTATCTCTAATATGTGCTGGATACTGTTTGATGGTTCAGTGGTCTCCGTGCCAGTCCTCTCTCTCTAATATGTGTTGGACACTGTTTGATGGTTCAGTGGTCTCCGTGCCAGTCCCTCTCTCTCTAATATGTGCTGGATACTGTTTGATGGTTTAGTCTCCATGCCAGTCCCTCTCTCTAATATGTGCTGGATACTGTTTGATGGTAGTAGTCTCCATGCCAGTCCCTCTCTCTCTAATATGTGCTGGATACTGTTTGATGGTTCAGTGGTCTCCATTGCCAGTCCCTCTCTCCCTAATATGTGTTGGATACTCTTTGATGGTTCAGTAGTCCCCATTGCCAGTCCCTCTCTCTCTAATATGTGCTGGATACTGTTTAATGGTTCAGTAGTCTCCGTGCCAGTCCCTCTCTCTCTAATATGTGTTGGATACTGTTTGATGGTTCAGTGGTCTCCATTGCCAGTCCCTCTCTCTCTAATATGTGCTGGAAACTGTTTAATGGTTCAGTAGTCTCCTGCCAGTCCCTCTCTCTCTAATATGTGTTGGATACTGTTTGATGGTTCAGTGGTCTCCGTGCCAGTCCTCTCTCTCTAATATGTGCTGGATACTGTTTGATGGTTCAGTGGTCTCTGTGCCAGTCCTCTCTCTCTAATATGTGCTGGATACTGTTTAATGGTTCAGTGGTCTCCGTGCCAGTCCCTCTCTCTAATATGTGCTGGATACTGTTTGATGGTTCAGTGGTCTCCGTGCCAGTCCCTCTCTCTCTAATATGTGCTGGATACTGTTTAATGGTTCAGTGGTCTCCGTGCCAGTCCCTCTCTCTAATATGTGCTGGATACTGTTTAATGGTTCAGTGGTCTCCGTGCCAGTCCCTCTCTCTAATATGTGCTGGATACTGTTTAATGGTTCAGTGGTCTCCGTGCCAGTCCTCTCTCTCTAATATGTGCTGGATACTGTTTAATGGTTCAGTGGTCTCCGTGCCAGTCCCTCTCTCTCTAATATGTGCTGGATACTGTTTGATGGTTCAGTAGTCTCCGTGTCAGTCCCCTCTCTCTCTAATATGTGCTGGATACTGTTTGATGGTTCAGTGGTCTCCGTGCCAGTCCCTCTCTCTCTAATATGTGCTGGATACTGTTTAATGGTTCAGTGGTCTCCGTGCCAGTCCCTCTCTCTCTAATATGTGCTGGAAACTGTTTAATGGTTCAGTAGTCTCCATTGCCAATCCCTCTCTCTCTAATATGTGCTGGATACTGTTTAATGGTTCAGTAGTCTCCGTGCCAGTCCTCTCTCTAATATGTGTTGGATAATGTTTGATGGTTCAGTGGTCTCCATTGCCAGTCCTCTCTCTCTAATATGTGTTGGATACTGTTTGATGGTTCAGTAGTCCCCATTGCCAGTCCCTCTCTCTCTAATATGTGCTGGATACTGTTTGATGGTTCAGTGGTCTCGTGCCAGTCCCTCTCTCTCTAATATGTGCTGGATACTGTTTAATGGTTCAGTGGTCTCCGTGCCAGTCCCTCTCTCTCTAATATGTGCTGGATACTGTTTGATGGTTCAGTGGTCTCCGTGCCAGTCCCTCTCTCTCTAATATGTGCTGGATACTGTTTGATGGTTCAGTAGTCTCCCGTGCCAGTCCTCTCTCTCTAATATGTGTTGGACACTGTTTGATGGTTCAGTGGTCTCCGTGCCAGTCCCTCTATCTCTAATATGTGCTGGATACTGTTTGATGGTTCAGTGGTCTCCGTGCCAGTCCCTCTCTCTCTAATATGTGTTGGACACTGTTTGATGGTTCAGTGGTCTCCGTTCCAGTCCCTCTCTCTCTAATATGTGCTGGATACTGTTTGATGGTTCAGTAGTCTCCATGCCAGTCCCTCTCTCTCTAATATGTGCTGGATACTGTTTGATGGTAGTAGTCTCCATGCCAGTCCCTCTCTCTCTAATATGTGCTGGATACTGTTTGATGGTTCAGTGGTCTCCATTGCCAGTCCCTCTCTCCCTAATATGTGTTGGATACTCTTTGATGGTTCAGTAGTCCCCATTGCCAGTCCCTCTCTCTCTAATATGTGCTGGATACTGTTTAATGGTTCAGTAGTCTCCGTGCCAGTCCCTCTCTCTCTAATATGTGTTGGATACTGTTTGATGGTTCAGTGGTCTCCATTGCCAGTCCCTCTCTCTCTAATATGTGCTGGAAACTGTTTAATGGTTCAGTAGTCTCCGTGCCAGTCCCTCTCTCTCTAATATGTGTTGGATACTGTTTGATGGTTCAGTGGTCTCCGTGCCAGTCCCTCTCTCTCTAATATGTGCTGGATACTGTTTGATGGTTCAGTGGTCTCTGTGCCAGTCCCTCTCTCTCTAATATGTGCTGGATACTGTTTAATGGTTCAGTGGTCTCCGTGCCAGTCCCTCTCTCTCTAATATGTGCTGGATACTGTTTGATGGTTCAGTGGTCTCCGTGCCAGTCCCTCTCTCTCTAATATGTGCTGGATACTGTTTAATGGTTCAGTGGTCTCCGTGCCAGTCCCTCTCTCTAATATGTGCTGGATACTGTTTAATGGTTCAGTGGTCTCCGTGCCAGTCCCTCTCTCTCTAATATGTGCTGGATACTGTTTAATGGTTCAGTGGTCTCCGTGCCAGTCCCTCTCTCTCTAATATGTGCTGGATACTGTTTAATGGTTCAGTGGTCTCCGTGCCAGTCCCTCTCTCTCTAATATGTGCTGGATACTGTTTGATGGTTCAGTAGTCTCCGTGCCAGTCCCTCTTTCTCTAATATGTGCTGGATACTGTTTAATGGTTCAGTGGTCTCCGTGCCAGTCCCTCTCTCTCTAATATGTGCTGGATACTGTTTGATGGTTCAGTAGTCTCCGTGCCAGTCCCTCTCTCTCTAATATGTGCTGGATACTGTTTGATGGTTCAGTGGTCTCCGTGCCAGTCCTCTCTCTCTAATATGTGCTGGATACTGTTTAATGGTTCAGTGGTCTCCGTGCCAGTCCCTCTCTCTCTAATATGTGCTGGATACTGTTTGATGGTTCAGTAGTCTCCGTGCCAGTCCCTCTCTCTCTAATATGTGCTGGATACTGTTTGATGGTTCAGTGGTCTCCGTGCCAGTCCCTCTCTCTCTAATATGTGCTGGATACTGTTTAATGGTTCAGTGGTCTCCGTGCCAGTCCCTCTCTCTCTAATATGTGCTGGATACTGTTTGATGGTTCAGTAGTCTCCGTGCCAGTCCCTCTCTCTAATATGTGCTGGATACTGTTTGATGGTTCAGTAGTCTCCCCGTGCCAGTCCCTCTCTCTCTAATATGTGTTGGACACTGTTTGATGGTTCAGTGGTCTCCGTGCCAGTCCCTCTCTCTCTAATATGTGCTGGATACTGTTTGATGGTTCAGTGGTCTCCGTGCCAGTCCCTCTCTCTCTAATATGTGTTGGACACTGTTTGATGGTTCAGTGGTCTCCGTTCCAGTCCCTCTCTCTCTAATATGTGCTGGATACTGTTTGATGGTTCAGTAGTCTCCATGCCAGTCCTCTCTCTCTAATATGTGCTGGATACTGTTTGATGGTTTAGTAGTCTCCATGCCAGTCCTCTCTCTCTAATATGTGCTGGATACTGTTTGATGGTTCAGTGGTCTCCATTGCCAGTCCTCTCTCCCTAATATGTGTTGGATACTCTTTGATGGTTCAGTAGTCCCCATTGCCAGTCCCCTCTCTCTAATATGTGCTGGATACTGTTTAATGGTTCAGTAGTCTCCGTGCCAGTCCCTCTCTCTCTAATATGTGTTGGATACTGTTTGATGGTTCAGTGGTCTCCATTGCCAGTCCCTCTCTCTCTAATATGTGCTGGAAACTGTTTAATGGTTCAGTAGTCTCCGTGCCAGTCCCTCTCTCTCTAATATGTGCTGGATACTGTTTAATGGTTCAGTAGTCTCCGTGCCAGTCCCTCTCTCTCTAATATGTGTTGGATAATGTTTGATGGTTCAGTGGTCTCCATTGCCAGTCCCTCTCTCCCTAATATGTGTTGGATACTGTTTGATGGTTCAGTAGTCCCCATTGCCAGTCCCTCTCTCTCTAATATGTGCTGGATACTGTTTAATGGTTCAGTAGTCTCCGTGCCAGTCCCTCTCTCTCTAATATGTGCTGGATACTGTTTAATGGTTCAGTGGTCTCCATTGCCAGTCCCTCTCTCTCTAATATGTGCTGGATACTGTTTAATGGTTCAGTAGTCTCCGTGCCAGTCCCTCTCTCTCTAATATGTGCTGGATACTGTTTGATGGTTCAGTGGTCTCCGTGCCAGTCCCTCTATCTCTAATATGTGCTGGATACTGTTTAATGGTTCAGTGGTCTCCGTGCCAGTCCCTCTCTCTCTAATATGTGCTGGATACTGTTTAATGGTTCAGTGGTCTCCGTGCCAGTCCCTCTCTCTCTAATATGTGCTGGATACTGTTTGATGGTTCAGTAGTCTCCGTGCCAGTCCCTCTTTCTCTAATATGTGCTGGATACTGTTTAATGGTTCAGTGGTCTCCGTGCCAGTCCCTCTCTCTCTAATATGTGCTGGATACTGTTTGATGGTTCAGTAGTCTCCGTGCCAGTCCCTCTCTCTCTAATATGTGCTGGATACTGTTTGATAGTTCAGTGGTCTCCGTGCCAGTCCCTCTCTCTCTAATATGTGCTGGATACTGTTTAATGGTTCAGTGGTCTCCGTGCCAGTCCCTCTCTCTCTAATATGTGCTGGATACTGTTTGATGGTTCAGTAGTCTCCGTGCCAGTCCCTCTCTCTCTAATATGTGCTGGATACTGTTTGATGGTTCAGTGGTCTCCGTGCCAGTCCTCTCTCTCTAATATGTGCTGGATACTGTTTAATGGTTCAGTGGTCTCCGTGCCAGTCCTCTCTCTCTAATATGTGCTGGATACTGTTTGATGGTTCAGTAGTCTCCCCGTGCCAGTCCCTCTCTCTCTAATATGTGTTGGACACTGTTTGATGGTTCAGTGGTCTCCGTTCCAGTCCCTCTCTCTCTAATATGTGCTGGATACTGTTTAATGGTTCAGTGGTCTCCGTGCCAGTCCCTCTCTCTCTAATATGTGCTGGATACTGTTTGATGGTTCAGTAGTCTCCGTGCCAGTCCCTCTCTCTCTAATATGTGCTGGATACTGTTTGATGGTTCAGTGGTCTCCGTGCCAGTCCCTCTCTCTCTAATATGTGCTGGATACTGTTTAATGGTTCAGTGGTCTCCGTGCCAGTCCCTCTCTCTCTAATATGTGCTGGATACTGTTTGATGGTTCAGTAGTCTCCGTGCCAGTCCCTCTCTCTCTAATATGTGCTGGATACTGTTTGATGGTTCAGTAGTCTCCCCGTGCCAGTCCCTCTCTCTCTAATATGTGTTGGACACTGTTTGATGGTTCAGTGGTCTCCGTGCCAGTCCCTCTCTCTCTAATATGTGCTGGATACTGTTTGATGGTTCAGTGGTCTCCGTGCCAGTCCCTCTCTCTCTAATATGTGTTGGACACTGTTTGATGGTTCAGTGGTCTCCGTTCCAGTCCCTCTCTCTCTAATATGTGCTGGATACTGTTTGATGGTTCAGTAGTCTCCATGCCAGTCCCTCTCTCTCTAATATGTGCTGGATACTGTTTGATGGTTTAGTAGTCTCCATGCCAGTCCCTCTCTCTCTAATATGTGCTGGATACTGTTTGATGGTTCAGTGGTCTCCATTGCCAGTCCCTCTCTCCCTAATATGTGTTGGATACTCTTTGATGGTTCAGTAGTCCCCATTGCCAGTCCCTCTCTCTCTAATATGTGCTGGATACTGTTTAATGGTTCAGTAGTCTCCGTGCCAGTCCCTCTCTCTCTAATATGTGTTGGATACTGTTTGATGGTTCAGTGGTCTCCATTGCCAGTCCCTCTCTCTCTAATATGTGCTGGAAACTGTTTAATGGTTCAGTAGTCTCCGTGCCAGTCCCTCTCTCTCTAATATGTGCTGGATACTGTTTAATGGTTCAGTAGTCTCCGTGCCAGTCCCTCTCTCTCTAATATGTGTTGGATAATGTTTGATGGTTCAGTGGTCTCCATTGCCAGTCCCTCTCTCCCTAATATGTGTTGGATACTGTTTGATGGTTCAGTAGTCCCCATTGCCAGCTGGATACTGTTTAATGGTTCAGTAGTCCAGTCCCTCTCTCTAATATGTGCTGGATACTGTTTAATGGTTCAGTGGTCTCCATTGCCAGTCCCTCTCTCTCTAATATGTGCTGGATACTGTTTAATGGTTCAGTAGTCTCCGTGCCAGTCCCTCTCTCTCTAATATGTGCTGGATACTGTTTGATGGTTCAGTGGTCTCCGTGCCAGTCCCTCTCTCTCTAATATGTGCTGGATACTGTTTGATGGTTCAGTGGTCTCCGTGCCAGTCCCTCTCTCTCTAATATGTGCTGGATACTGTTTAATGGTTCAGTGGTCTGCCCAGTCCCTCTCTCTCTAATATGTGCTGGATACTGTTTGATGGTTCAGTAGTCTCCGTGCCAGTCCCTCTTTCTCTAATATGTGCTGGATACTGTTTAATGGTTCAGTGGTCTCCGTGCCAGTCCCTCTCTCTCTAATATGTGCTGGATACTGTTTGATGGTTCAGTAGTCTCCGTGCCAGTCCCTCTCTCTCTAATATGTGCTGGATACTGTTTGATAGTTCAGTGGTCTCCGTGCCAGTCCTCTCTCTCTAATATGTGCTGGATACTGTTTAATGGTTCAGTGGTCTCCGTGCCAGTCCCTCTCTCTCTAATATGTGCTGGATACTGTTTGATGGTTCAGTAGTCTCCGTGCCAGTCCCCTCTCTCTCTAATATGTGCTGGATACTGTTTGATGGTTCAGTGGTCTCCGTGCCAGTCCTCTCTCTCTAATATGTGCTGGATACTGTTTAATGGTTCAGTGGTCTCCGTGCCAGTCCTCTCTCTCTAATATGTGCTGGATACTGTTTGATGGTTCAGTAGTCTCCCGTGCCAGTCCCTCTCTCTCTAATATGTGTTGGACACTGTTTGATGGTTCAGTGGTCTCCGTTCAGTCCTCTCTCTCTAATATGTGCTGGATACTGTTTGATGGTTCAGTAGTCTCCATGCCAGTCCCTCTCTCTCTAATATGTGTTGGACACTGTTTGATGGTTCAGTGGTCTCCGTTCCAGTCCCTCTCTCTCTAATATGTGTTGGATACTCTTTGATGGTTCAGTAGTCCCCATTGCCAGTCCCTCTCTCTCTAATATGTGCTGGATACTGTTTGATGGTTCAGTGGTCTCCGTGCCAGTCCCTCTCTCTCTAATATGTGTTGGATACTGTTTGATGGTTCAGTGGTCTCCATTGCCAGTCCCTCTCTCTCTAATATGTGCTGGAAACTGTTTAATGGTTCAGTAGTCTCCGTGCCAGTCCCTCTCTCTCTAATATGTGCTGGATACTGTTTAATGGTTCAGTAGTCTCCGTGCCAGTCCCTCTCTCTCTAATATGTGTTGGATAATGTTTGATGGTTCAGTGGTCTCCATTGCCAGTCCCTCTCTCCCTAATATGTGTTGGATACTGTTTGATGGTTCAGTAGTCCCCATTGCCAGTCCCTCTCTCTCAAATATGTGCTGGATACTGTTTAATGGTTCAGTAGTCTCCGTGCCAGTCCCTCTCTCTCTAATATGTGCTGGATACTGTTTGATGGTTCAGTGGTCTCCGTGCCAGTCCCTCTCTCTCTAATATGTGCTGGATACTGTTTAATGGTTCAGTGGTCTCCGTGCCAGTCCCTCTCTCTCTAATATGTGCTGGATACTGTTTGATGGTTCAGTGGTCTCCGTGCCAGTCCCTCTCTCTCTAATATGTGCTGGATACTGTTTGATGGTTCAGTAGTCTCCCGTGCCAGTCCTCTCTCTCTAATATGTGTTGGACACTGTTTGATGGTTCAGTGGTCTCCGTGCCAGTCCCTCTATCTCTAATATGTGTTGGACACTGTTTGATGGTTCAGTGGTCTCCGTTCAGTCCCTCTCTCTCTAATATGTGCTGGATACTGTTTGATGGTTCAGTAGTCTCCATGCCAGTCCTCTCTCTCTAATATGTGCTGGATACTGTTTGATGGTTTAGTAGTCTCCATGCCAGTCCTCTCTCTCTAATATGTGCTGGATACTGTTTGATGGTTCAGTGGTCTCCATTGCCAGTCCCTCTCTCCCTAATATGTGTTGGATACTATTTGATGGTTCAGTAGTCCCCATTGCCAGTCCTCTCTCTCTAATATGTGCTGGATACTGTTTAATGGTTCAGTAGTCTCCGTGCCAGTCCCTCTCTCTCTAATATGTGTTGGATACTGTTTGATGGTTCAGTGGTCTCCATTGCCAGTCCCTCTCTCTCTAATATGTGCTGGAAACTGTTTAATGGTTCAGTAGTCTCCGTGCCAGTCCCTCTCTCTCTAATATGTGCTGGATACTGTTTAATGGTTCAGTAGTCTCCGTGCCAGTCTCTCTCTCTAATATGTGTTGGATAATGTTTGATGGTTCAGTGGTCTCCATTGCCAGTCCCTCTCTCCCTAATATGTGTTGGATACTGTTTGATGGTTCAGTAGTCCCCGTTGCCAGTCCCTCTCTCTCTAATATGTGCTGGATACTGTTTAATGGTTCAGTAGTCTCCGTGCCAGTCCCCTCTCTCTAATATGTGCTGGATACTGTTTAATGGTTCAGTGGTCTCCGTGCCAGTCCTCTCTCTCTAATATGTGCTGGATACTGTTTAATGGTTCAGTGGTCTCCGTGCCAGTCCCTCTCTCTCTAATATGTGCTGGATACTGTTTAATGGTTCAGTGGTCTCCGTGCCAGTCCCTCTCTCTCTAATATGTGCTGGATACTGTTTGATGGTTCAGTAGTCTCCGTGCCAGTCCCTCTTTCTCTAATATGTGCTGGATACTGTTTAATGGTTCAGTGGTCTCCGTGCCAGTCCCTCTCTTTCTAATATGTGCTGGATACTGTTTGATGGTTCAGTAGTCTCCGTGCCAGTCCCTCTCTCTCTAATATGTGCTGGATACTGTTTGATGGTTCAGTGGTCTCCGTGCCAGTCCCTCTCTCTCTAATATGTGCTGGATACTGTTTAATGGTTCAGTGGTCTCCGTGCCAGTCCCTCTATCTCTAATATGTGCTGGATACTGTTTGATGGTTCAGTAGACTCCGTGCCAGTCCCTCTCTCTCTAATATGTGCTGGATACTGTTTGATGGTTCAGTGGTCTCCGTGCCAGTCCCTCTCTCTCTAATATGTGCTGGATACTGTTTAATGGTTCAGTGGTCTCCGTGCCAGTCCCTCTCTCTCTAATATGTGTTGGACAAGGTTTGATGGTTCAGTGGTCTCCGTGCCAGTCCCTCTCTCTCTAATATGTGCTGGATACTGTTTGATGGTTCAGTGGTCTCCGTGCCAGTCCCTCTCTCTCTAATATGTGTTGGACACTGTTTGATGGTTCAGTGGTCTCCGTTCCAGTCCCTCTCTCTCTAATATGTGCTGGATACTGTTTGATGGTTCAGTAGTCTCCATGCCAGTCCCTCTCTCTCTAATATGTGCTGGATACTGTTTGATGGTTTAGTAGTCTCCATGCCAGTCCCTCTCTCTCTAATATGTGCTGGATACTGTTTGATGGTTCAGTGGTCTCCATTGCCAGTCCCTCTCTCCCTAATATGTGTTGGATACTCTTTGATGGTTCAGTAGTCCCCATTGCCAGTCCCTCTCTCTCTAATATGTGCTGGATACTGTTTAATGGTTCAGTAGTCTCCGTGCCAGTCCTCTCTCTCTAATATGTGTTGGATACTGTTTGATGGTTCAGTGGTCTCCATTGCCAGTCCTCTCTCTCTAATATGTGCTGGAAACTGTTTAATGGTTCAGTAGTCTCCGTGCCAGTCCCTCTCTCTCTAATATGTGCTGGATACTGTTTAATGGTTCAGTAGTCTCCGTGCCAGTCCCTCTCTCTCTAATATGTGTTGGATAATGTTTGATGGTTCAGTGGTCTCCATTGCCAGTCCCTCTCTCCCTAATATGTGTTGGATACTGTTTGATGGTTCAGTAGTCCCCATTGCCAGTCCCTCTCTCTCTAATATGTGCTGGATACTGTTTAATGGTTCAGTAGTCTCCGTGCCAGTCCCTCTCTCTCTAATATGTGCTGGATACTGTTTGATGGTTCAGTAGTCTCCATTGCCAGTCCCTCTCTCTAATATGTGCTGGATACTGTTTAATGGTTCAGTAGTCTCCGTGCCAGTCCCTCTCTCTCTAATATGTGCTGGATACTGTTTGATGGTTCAGTGGTCTCCGTGCCAGTCCCTCTCTCTCTAATATGTGCTGGATACTGTTTAATGGTTCAGTGGTCTCCGTGCCAGTCCCTCTCTCTCTAATATGTGCTGGATACTGTTTAATGGTTCAGTGGTCTCCGTGCCAGTCCCTCTCTCTCTAATATGTGCTGGATACTGTTTGATGGTTCAGTAGTCTCCGTGCCAGTCTAATATGTGCTGGA
The DNA here is from genome assembly GCF_034236695.1 of Oncorhynchus nerka. Classification (NCBI taxonomy): domain Eukaryota; kingdom Metazoa; phylum Chordata; class Actinopteri; order Salmoniformes; family Salmonidae; genus Oncorhynchus; species Oncorhynchus nerka. The sequence goes on along the minus strand of NC_088410.1, from coordinate 24,580,610 downwards.
TACTGTTTGATGGTTCAGTAGTCTCCGTGCCAGTCTAATATGTGCTGGATACTGTTTGATGGTTCAGTAGTCTCCGTGCCAGTCCCTCTCTCTCTAATATGTGCTGGATACTGTTTGATAGTTCAGTGGTCTCCGTGCCAGTCCCTCTCTCTCTAATATGTGCTGGATACTGTTTAATGGTTCAGTGGTCTCCGTGCCAGTCCCTCTCTCTCTAATATGTGCTGGATACTGTTTGATGGTTCAGTAGTCTCCGTGCCAGTCCCTCTCTCTCTAATATGTGCTGGATACTGTTTGATGGTTCAGTGGTCTCCGTGCCAGTCCCTCTCTCTCTAATATGTGCTGGATACTGTTTAATGGTTCAGTGGTCTCCGTGCCAGTCCCTCTCTCTCTAATATGTGCTGGATACTGTTTGATGGTTCAGTAGTCTCCGTGCCAGTCCCTCTCTCTCTAATATGTGCTGGATACTGTTTGATGGTTCAGTAGTCTCCCCGTGCCAGTCCCTCTCTCTCTAATATGTGTTGGACACTGTTTGATGGTTCAGTGGTCTCCGTGCCAGTCCCTCTCTCTCTAATATGTGTTGGACACTGTTTGATGGTTCAGTGGTCTCCGTTCCAGTCCCTCTCTCTCTAATATGTGCTGGATACTGTTTGATGGTTCAGTAGTCTCCATGCCAGTCCCTCTCTCTCTAATATGTGTTGGACACTGTTTGATGGTTCAGTGGTCTCCGTTCCAGTCCCTCTCTCTCTAATATGTGCTGGATACTGTTTGATGGTTCAGTAGTCTCCATGCCAGTCCCTCTCTCTCTAATATGTGCTGGATACTGTTTGATGGTTTAGTAGTCTCCATGCCAGTCCCTCTCTCTCTAATATGTGCTGGATACTGTTTGATGGTTCAGTGGTCTCCGTGCCAGTCCCTCTCTCTCTAATATGTGCTGGATACTGTTTAATGGTTCAGTGGTCTCCGTGCCAGTCCCTCTCTCTCTAATATGTGCTGGATACTGTTTGATGGTTCAGTAGTCTCCGTGCCAGTCCCTCTCTCTCTAATATGTGCTGGATACTGTTTGATGGTTCAGTGGTCTCCGTGCCAGTCCCTCTCTCTCTAATATGTGCTGGATACTGTTTAATGGTTCAGTGGTCTCCGTGCCAGTCCTCTCTCTCTAATATGTGCTGGATACTGTTTGATGGTTCAGTAGTCTCCGTGCCATTCCCTCTCTCTCTAATATGTGCTGGATACTGTTTGATGGTTCAGTGGTCTCCGTGCCAGTCCCTCTCTCTCTAATATGTGTTGGACAATGTTTGATGGTTCAGTGGTCTCCGTGCCAGTCCCTCTCTGTCTAATATGTGCTGGATACTGTTTGATGGTTTAGTAGTCTCCATGCCAGTCCCTCTCTCTCTAATATGTGCTGGATACTGTTTGATGGTTCAGTAGTCCCCATTGCCAGTCCCTCTCTCTCTAATATGTGCTGGATACTGTTTAATGGTTCAGTAGTCTCCGTGCCAGTCCCTCTCTCTCTAATATGTGTTGGATACTGTTTGATGGTTCAGTGGTCTCCATTGCCAGTCCCTCTCTCTCTAATATGTGCTGGAAACTGTTTAATGGTTCAGTAGTCTCCGTGCCAGTCCCTCTCTCTCTAATATGTGCTGGATACTGTTTAATGGTTCAGTAGTCTCCGTGCCAGTCCCTCTCTCTCTAATATGTGTTGGATAATGTTTGATGGTTCAGTGGTCTCCATTGCCAGTCCCTCTCTCCCTAATATGTGTTGGATACTGTTTGATGGTTCAGTAGTCCCCATTGCCAGTCCCTCTCTCTCTAATATGTGCTGGATACTGTTTAATGGTTCAGTAGTCTCCGTGCCAGTCCCTCTCTCTCTAATATGTGCTGGATACTGTTTGATGGTTCAGTAGTCTCCGTGCCAGTCCCTCTCTCTCTAATATGTGCTGGATACTGTTTGATGGTTCAGTGGTCTCCGTGCCAGTCCCTCTCTCTCTAATATGTGCTGGATACTGTTTAATGGTTCAGTAGTCCCCATTGCCAGTCCCTCTCTCTCTAATATGTGCTGGATACTGTTTGATGGTTCAGTAGTCTCCATGCCAGTCCCTCTCTCTCTAATATGTGTTGGATAATGTTTGATGGTTCAGTGGTCTCCGTGCCAGTCCCTCTCTCTCTAATATGTGCTGGATACTGTTTGATGGTTCAGTGGTCTCCATTGCCAGTCCCTCTCTCCCTAATATGTGTTGGATACTGTTTGATGGTTCAGTAGTCCCCATTGTCAGTCCCTCTCTCTCTAATATGTGCTGGATACTGTTTAATGGTTCAGTAGTCTCCGTGCCAGTCCCTCTCTCTCTAATATGTGCTGGATACTGTTTGATGGTTCAGTAGTCTCCGTGCCAGTCCCTCTCTCTCTAATATGTGCTGGATACTGTTTGATGGTTCAGTGGTCTCCGTGCCAGTCCCTCTCTCTCTAATATGTGCTGGATACAGTTTAATGGTTCAGTGGTCTCCGTGCCAGTCCCTCTCTCTCTAATATGTGCTGGATACTGTTTGATGGTTCAGTAGTCTCCGTGCCAGTCCCTCTCTCTCTAATATGTGCTGGATACTGTTTGATGGTTCAGTGGTCTCCGTGCCAGTCCTCTCTCTCTAATATGTGCTGGATACTGTTTAATGGTTCAGTGGTCTCCGTGCCAGTCCCTCTCTCTCTAATATGTGCTGGATACTGTTTGATGGTTCAGTGGTCTCCGTGCCAGTCCCCCTCTCTAATATGTGCTGGATACTGTTTGATGGTTCAGTGGTCTCCGTGCCAGTCTAATATGTGCTGGATACTGTTTGATGGTTCAGTAGTCTCCGTGCCAGTCCCTCTCTCTCTAATATGTGCTGGATACTGTTTGATTGTTTAGTAGTCTCCATGCCAGTCCCTCTCTCTCAAATATGTGCTGGATACTGTTTGATTGTTTAGTAGTCTCCATGCCAGTCCCTCTCTCTCTAATATGTGCTGGATACTGTTTAATGGTTCAGTGGTCTCCGTGCCAGTCCCTCTCTCTCTAATATGTGCTGGATACTGTTTAATGGTTCAGTGGTCTCCGTGCCAGTCCCTCTCTCTCTAATATGTGCTGGATACTGTTTAATGGTTCAGTGGTCTCCGTGCCAGTCCCTCTCTCTCTAATATGTGTTGGACACTGTTTGATGGTTCAGTGGTCTCCGTGCCAGTCCCTCTCTCTCTAATATGTGCTGGATACTGTTTGATGGTTCAGTGGTCTCCATGCCAGTCCCTCTCTCCCTAATATGTGTTGGATACTGTTTGATGGTTCAGTAGTCCCCATTGCCAGTCCCTCTCTCTCTAATATGTGCTGGATACTGTTTAATGGTTCAGTAGTCTCCGTGCCAGTCCCTCTCTCTCTAATATGTGCTGGATACTGTTTGATGGTTCAGTAGTCTCCGTGCCAGTCCCTCTCTCTCTAATATGTGCTGGATACTGTTTGATGGTTCAGTGGTCTCCGTGCCAGTCCCTCTCTCTCTAATATGTGTTGGACACTGTTTGATGGTTCAGTGGTCTCCGTGCCAGTCCCTCTCTCTCTAATATGTGCTGGATACTGTTTGATGGTTCAGTGGTCTCCGTGCCAGTCCCTCTCTCTCTAATATGTGTTGGACACTGTTTGATGGTTCAGTGGTCTCCGTGCCAGTCCCTCTCTCTCTAATATGTGCTGGATACTGTTTGATGGTTCAGTAGTCTCCATTGCCGGTCCCTCTCTCCCTAATATGTGTTGGATACTGTTTGATGGTTCAGTAGTCCCCATTGCCAGTCCCTCTCTCTCTAATATGTGCTGGATACTGTTTAATGGTTCAGTAGTCTCCGTGCCAGTCCCTCTCTCTCTAATATGTGTTGGATACTGTTTGATGGTTCAGTGGTCTCCATTGCCAGTCCCTCTCTCTCTAATATGTGCTGGATACTGTTTAATGGTTCAGTAGTCTCCGTGCCAGTCCCTCTCTCTCTAATATGTGCTGGATACTGTTTAATGGTTCAGTAGTCTCCGTGCCAGTCCCTCTCTCTCTAATATGTGCTGGATACTGTTTGATGGTTCAGTGGTCTCCGTGCCAGTCCCTCTCTCTCTAATATGTGTTGGATACTGTTTGATGGTTCAGTAGTCTCCGTGCCAGTCCCTCTCTCTCTAATATGTGCTGGATACTGTTTGATGGCTCAGTAGTCTCCGTGCCAGTCCCTCTCTCTCTAATATGTGCTGAACACTGTTTGATGGTTCAGTGGTCTCCATGCCAGTCCCTCTCTCTCTAATATGTGCTGGATACTGTTTGATGGTTCAGTGGTCTCCATTGCCAGTCCCTCTCTCTAATATGTGCTGGATACGGTTTGATGGTTCAGTGGTCTCCGTGCCAGTCCCTCTCTCTCTAATATGTGCTGGATACTGTTTAATGGTTCAGTAGTCTCCATGCCAGTCCCTCTCTCTCTAATATGTGTTGGATACTGTTTAATGGCTCAGTAGTCTCCATGCCAGTCCCTCTCTCTCTAATATGTGCTGGATACTGTTTAATGGTTCAGTAGTCTCCGTGCCAGTCCCTCTCTCTCTAATATGTGCTGGATACTGTTTAATGGTTCAGTAGTCTCCGTGCCAGTCCCTCTCTCTCTAATATGTGCTGAACACTGTTTGATGGTTCAGTGGTCTCCGTGCCAGTCCCTCTCTCCCTAATATGTGCTGGATACTGTTTGATGGTTCAGTGGTCTCCGTGCCAGTCCCTCTCTCTCTAATATGTGTTGGATAATGTTTGATGGTTCAGTGGTCTCCATTGCCAGTCCCTCTCTCCCTAATATGTGTTGGATACTGTTTGATGGTTCAGTAGTCCCCATTGCCAGTCCCTCTCTCTCTAATATGTGCTGGATACTGTTTGATGGTTCAGTAGTCTCCATTGCCAGTCCCTCTCTCTCTAATATGTGCTGGATACGGTTTGATGGTTCAGTGGTCTCCGTGCCAGTCCCTCTCTCTAATATGTGCTGGATACTGTTTGATGGTTCAGTAGTCTCCGTGTCAGTCCCTCTCCCTCTAATATGTGCTGGATACTGTTTGCTGGCTCAGTAGTCTCCGTGCCAGTCCCTCTCTCTCTAATATGTGCTGGATACTGTTTGATGGCTCAGTAGTCTCCATTGCCAGTCCCTCTCTCTCTAATATGTGCTGGATACGGTTTGATGGTTCAGTGGTCTCCGTGCCAGTCCCTCTCTCTCTAATATGTGCTGGATACTGTTTGATGGTTCAGTAGTCTCCGTGTCAGTCCCTCTCCCTCTAATATGTGCTGGATACTGTTTGCTGGCTCAGTAGTCTCCGTGCCAGTCCCTCTCTCTCTAATATGTGCTGGATACTGTTTGATGGCTCAGTAGTCTCCTTTCCAGTCCCTCTCTCTCTAATATGTGCTGAATACTGTTTGATGGTTCAGTGGTCTCCATGCCAGTCCCTCTCTCTCTAATATGTGCTGGATACTGTTTGATGGCTCAGTAGTCTCCGTGCCAGTCCCTCTCTCTCTAATATGTGCTGGATACTGTTTGATGGCTCAGTAGTCTCCGTGCCAGTCCCTCTCTCTCTAATATGTGCTGGATACTGTTTGATGGCTCAGTGGTCTCCGTGCCAGTCCCTCTCTCTCTAATATGTGCTGGATACTGTTTGATGGTTCAGTGGTCTCCGTGCCAGTCCCTCTCTCCCTAATATGTGCTGGATACTGTTTGATGGTTCAGTGGTCTCCGTGCCAGTCCCTCTCTCCCTTATATGTGCTGGGTTGGAGCGAGCGGTCGCATCCGCATTTCGGTCCGCAGGTAGTACAACTTTTCATTACATTTCATTATAGTACAACGGTTTGATTTGTCTAACCTTAGCAATTTCTTCTTAGCTAGCTACATAGCCGTCTTTGTATCAAAGATAATTGCGTAATTATCGTATTTCGTCGTCCTAACGTAGTCTACACTGCTATCTGCCTAGCAGCTAGCCAGCTAGCAAACGTCCACCGTCTACCGTATAGCAGCACTGTAAAAACCATTACACTCAACTGAACGACTTGATTAGTGTAGTGTTAGCTAGCTACATAGTTGTCTTTGCTGTCTTCGTATCCAAGATAATTGTGTAGTTTAGAGTGTGTAGTTTTAGAGTGATTATCTTAATTTACCGAGGTTAGCTAGCCAGCTATTTGTCGTCCTTAACGTAGGAGACACTGCTAGCTAGCCAACAGCTAGCCAACGTCTACCGAATAGAACTTCCGCTCTCAACAACCCGGTCGCATTCCGCTTCGCTCCACAGGTAGTATCACATTTTCATTTCATTTCATTACAGTACAACGGTTTGATTTGTTTGATCGTAGCTAGCTACATAGCTAGCTACATAGCCGTCTTTGTATCAAAGATAATTGTGTAGTCTAGAGCGATTTTCTAGGTTAGCTAGCCAGCTATTGTCGTTCTTTAACGCAACGTAACGTAATCAACACTGCTAGCTAGCCAGCTAGCCCCGAATAGCAGCACTGTAGAAACTTTTACACTCAACGGAACGACTTGATTAGTGTAGTGTCAACAACGCAGCCACTGCCAGCTAGCCTACAAAGTCAACAACGCAGCCACTGCCAGCTAGCCTACTTCAGCAGTACTGTATCATTTTAATCATTTTAGTCAATAAGATTCTTGCTACGTAGTTTAACTTTCTGAACATTCGAGACGTGTAGTCCACTTGTCATTCCAATCTCCTTTGCATTAGCGTAGCCTCTTCTGTAGCCTGTCAACTATGTGTCTGTCTATCCCTGTTCTCTCCTCTCTGCACAGACCATACAAACGCTCCACACCGCGTGGCCGCGGCCACCTAATCTGGTGGTCCCAGCGCGCACGACCCACGTGGAGTTCAGGTCTCCGGCAGCCTCTGGAACTGCCGATCTGCGGCCAACAAGGCAGAGTTCATCTCAGCCTATGCCACCCTCCAGTCCCTCGACTTCTTGGCACTGACGGAAACATGGATCACCACAGATAACACTGCTACTCCTACTGCTCTCTCTTCGTCCGCCCACGTGTTCTCGCACACCCGAGAGCTTCTGGTCAGCGGGGTGGTGGCACCGGGATCCTCATCTCTCCCAAGTGGTCATTCTCTCTTTCTCCCCTTACCCATCTGTCTATCGCCTCCTTTGAATTCCATGCTGTCACAGTTACCAGCCCTTTCAAGCTTAACATCCTTATCATTTATCGCCCTCCAGGTTCCCTCGGAGAGTTCATCAATGAGCTTGATGCCTTGATAAGCTCCTTTCCTGAGGACGGCTCACCTCTCACAGTTCTGGGCGACTTTAACCTCCCCACGTCTACCTTTGACTCCTTCCTCTCTGCCTCCTTCTTTCCACTCTTCTCCTCTTTTGACCTCACCCTCTCACCTTCCCCCCCTACTCACAAGGCAGGCAATACGCTCGACCTCATCTTTACTAGATGCTGTTCTTCCACTAACCTCATTACAACTCCCCTCCAAGTCTCCGACCACTACCTTGTATCCTTTTCCCTCTCTCATCCAACACTTCCCACACTGCCCCTACTCGGATGGTATCGCGCCGTCCCAACCTTCGCTCTTTCTCCCCCGCTACTCTCTCCTCTTCCATCCTATCATCTCTTCCCTCTGCTCAAACCTTCTCCAACCTATCTCCTGATTCTGCCACCTCAACCCTCCTCTCCTCCCTTTCTGCATCCTTTGACTCTCTATGTCCCCTATCCTCCAGGCCGGCTCGGTCCTCCCCTCCCGCTCCGTGGCTCGACGACTCATTGCGAGCTCACAGAACGGAGCTCCGGGCAGCCGAGCGGAAATGGAGGAAAACTCGCCTCCCTGCGGACCTGGCATCCTTTCACTCCCTCCTCTCTACATTTTCCTCTTCTGTCTCTGCTGCTAAAGCCACTTTCTACCACTCTAAATTCCAAGCATCTGCCTCTAACCCTAGGAAGCTCTTTGCCACCTTCTCCTCCCTCCTGAATCCTCCTCCCCCTCCTCCCTCTCTGCAGATGACTTCATCAACCATTTTGAAAAGAAGGTCGACGACATCCGATCCTCGTTTGCTAAGTCAAACGACACCGCTGGTTCTGCTCACACTGCCCTACCCTGTGCTCTGACCTCTTTCTCCCTCTCTCTCCAGATGAAATCTCGCGTCTTGTGACGGCCGGCCCCCAACAACCTGCCCGCTTGACCCTATCCCCTCCTCTCTTCTCCAGACCATTTCCGGAGACCTTCTCCCTTACCTCACCTCGCTCATCAACTCATCCCTGACCGCTGGCTACGTCCCTTCCGTCTTCAAGAGAGCGAGAGTTGCACCCCTTCTGAAAAACCTACACTCGATTCCTCCGATGTCAACAACTACAGACCAGTATCCCTTCTTTCTTTTCTCTCCAAAACTCTTGAACGTGCCGTCCTTGGCCAGCTCTCCCGCTATCTCTCTCAGAATGACCTTCTTGATCCAAATCAGTCAGGTTTCAAGACTAGTCATTCAACTGAGACTGCTCTTCTCTGTATCACGGAGGCGCTCCGCACTGCTAAAGCTAACTCTCTCTCCTCTGCTCTCATCCTTCTAGACCTATCGGCTGCCTTCGATACTGTGAACCATCAGATCCTCCTCTCCACCCTCTCCGAGTTGGGCATCTCCGGCGCGGCCCACGCTTGATTGCGTCCTACCTGACAGGTCGCTCCTACCAGGTGGCGTGGCGAGAATCTGTCTCCTCACCACGTGCTCTCACCACTGGTGTCCCCAGGGCTCTGTTCTAGGCCCTCTCCTATTCTCGCTATACACCAAGTCACTTGGCTCTGTCATAACCTCACATGGTCTCTCCTATCATTGCTATGCAGACGACACACAATTAATCTTCTCCTTTCCCCCTTCTGATGACCAGGTGGCGAATCGCATCTCTGCATGTCTGGCAGACATATCAGTGTGGATGACGGATCACCACCTCAAGCTGAACCTCGGCAAGATGGAGCTGCTCTTCCTCCCGGGGAAGGACTGCCCGTTCCATGATCTCGCCATCACGGTTGACAACTCCATTGTGTCCTCCTCCCAGAGCGCTAAGAACCTTGGCGTTATCCTGGACAACACCCTGTCGTTCTCAACTAACATCAAGGCGGTGGCCCGTTCCTGTAGGTTCATGCTCTACAACATCCGCAGAGTACGACCCTGCCTCACACAGGAAGCTGCGCAGGTCCTAATCCAGGCACTTGTCATCTCCCATCTGGATTACTGCAACTCGCTGTTGGCTGGGCTCCCTGCCTGTGCCATTAAACACCTACAACTCATCCAGAACGCCGCAGCCCGTCTGGTGTTCAACCTTCCCAAGTTCTCTCACGTCACCCCGCTCCTCCGCTCTCTCCACTGGCTTCCAGTTGAAGCTCGCATCCGCTACAAGACCATGGTGCTTGCCTACGGAGCTGTGAGGGGAACGGCACCTCAGTACCTCCAGGCTCTGATCAGGCCCTACACCCAAACAAGGGCACTGCGTTCATCCACCTTTGGCCTGCTCGCCTCCCTACCACTGAGGAAGTACAGTTCCCGCTCAGCCCAGTCAAAACTGTTGGCTGCTCTGGCCCCCCAATGGTGGAACAAACTCCCTCACGACGCCAGGACAGCGGAGTCAATCACCACCTTCCGGAGACACCTGAAACCCCACCTCTTTAAGGAATACCTAGGATAGGATAAAGTAATCCTTCTCACCCCCTTAAAAGATTTAGATGCACTATTGTAAAGTGGCTGTTCCACTGGATGTCATAAGGTGAATGCACCAATTTGTAAGTCGCTCTGGATAAGAGCGTCTGCTAAATGACTTAAATGTAATGTAATGCTGGATACTGTTTGATGGTTCAGTGGTCTCCGTGCCAGTCCCTCTCTCTCTAATATGTGCTGGATACTGTTTGATGGCTCAGTAGTCTCCGTGCCAGTCCCTCTCTCTCTAATATGTGCTGGATACTGTTTGATGGCTCAGTAGTCTCCGTGCCAGTCCCTCTCTCTCTAATATGTGCTGGATACTGTTTGATGGTTCAGTGGTCTCCGTGCCAGTCCCTCTCTCCCTAATATGTGTTGGATACTGTTTGATGGTTCAGTGGTCTCCATTGCCAGTCCCTCTCTCCCTAATATGTGCTGGATACTGTTTGATGGTTCAGTGGTCTCCGTGCCAGTCCCTCTCTCTCTAATATGTGCTGGACACTGTTTGATGGTTCAGTGGTCTCCATGTCAGTCCCTCTCTCCCTAATATGTGCTGGACACTGTTTGATGGCTCAGAGGTCTCCAAGTGTCCCTCTCTCCCTAATATGTGCTGGATAATGTTTGATGGTTCAGTAGTCTCCAAGTGTCCCTCTCTCCCTAATATGTGCTGGACACTGTTTGATGGTTCAGTAGTCTCCATGTGTCCCTCTCTCTCTAATATGTGCTGGACACTGTTTGATGGTTCAGTAGTCTCCGTGCCAGTCCTTCTCTCTCTAATATGTGCTGGATACTGTTTGATGTCTCAGTAGTCTCCGTGCCAGTCCCTCTCTCTCTAATATGTGCTGGATACTGTTTGATGGTTCAGTAGTCTCCGTGCCAGTCCCTCTCTCGCTAATATGTGCTGGACACTGTTTAATGGTTCAGTAGTCTCCATGCCAGTACCTCTCTCGCTAATATGTGCTGGATACTGTTTGATGGTTCAGTAGTCTCCATGCCAGTCCCTCTCTCCCTAATATGTGCTGGACACTGTTTAATGGTCAGTAGTCTCCATGCCAGTCCCTCTCTCTCTAATATGTGCTGGATACTGTTTGATGGCTCAGTAGTCTCCGTGCCAGTCCCTCTCTCGCTAATATGTGCTGGACACTGTTTAATGGTCAGTGGTCTCCGTGCCAGTCCCTCTCTCTCTAATATGTGCTGGACACTGTTTAAGGGTTCAGTGGTCTCCATGCCAGTCCCTCTCTCTCTAATATGTGCTGGATACTGTTTGATGGTTCAGTAGTCTCCGTGCCAGTCCCTCTCTCGCTAATATGTGCTGGACACTGTTTAATGGTTCAGTGGTCTCCGTGCCAGTCCCTCTCTCTCTAATATGTTCTGGATACTGTTTGATGGTTCAGTGGTCTCCATGCCAGTCCCCCTCTCTCTAATATGTGCTGGATACTGTTTGATGGTTCAGTGGTCTCCGTGCCAGTCCCTCTCTCTCTAATATGTGCTGGATACTGTTTAATGGCTCAGTAGTCTCCGTGCCAGTCCCTCTCTCCCTAATATGTGCTGGATACTGTTTGATGGCTCAGTAGTCTCCGTGCCAGTCCCTCTCTCCCTAATATGTGCTGGATACTGTTTGATGGCTCAGTAGTCTCCGTGCCAGTCCCTCTCTCCCTAATATGTCCTGGATACTGTTTGATGGCTCAGTAGTCTCCGTGCCAGTTCCTCTCTCTCTAATATGTTCTGGATACTGTTTGATGGTTCAGTAGTCTCCATGTGTCCCTCTCTCTCTAATATGTGTTGGATACTGTTTGATGGTTCAGTAGTCTCCGTGCCAGTCCCTCTCTCCCTAATATGTGCTGGATACTGTTTGATGGCTCAGTGGTCTCCGTGCCAGTCCCTCTCTCTCTAATATGTGCTGGACACTGTTTAATGGTTCAGTGGTCTCCGTGCCAGTCCCTCTCTCCCTAATATGTGCTGGATACTGTTTGATGGTTCAGTGGTCTCCATTGCCAGTCCCCCTCTCTCTAATATGTGCTGGACACTGTTTAATGGTTCAGTGGTCTCCGTGCCAGTCCCTCTCTCCCTAATATGTGCTGGATACTGTTTGATGGTTCAGTGGTCTCCATTGCCAGTCCCCCTCTCTCTAATATGTGCTGGATACTGTTTGATGGTTCAGTGGTCTCCGTGCCAGTCCCTCTCTCTCTAATATGTGCTGGACACTGTTTGATGGCTCAGAGGTCTCCAAGTGTCCCTCTCTCCCTAATATGTGCTGGATACTGTTTGATGGTTCAGTGGTCTCCATTGCCAGTCCCTCTCTCGCTAATATGTGCTGGATACTGTTTGATGGTTCAGTGGTCTCCATGTCAGTCCCTCTCTCCCTAATATGTGCTGGACACTGTTTGATGGTTCAGTGGTCTCCGTGCCAGTCCCTCTCTCTCTAATATGTGCTGGATACTGTTTGATGGCTCAGTAGTCTCCGTGCCAGTCCCTCTCTCTCTAATATGTGCTGGATACTGTTTGATGGCTCAGTAGTCTCCGTGCCAGTCCCTCTCTCTCTAATATGTGCTGGATACTGTTTGATGGTTCAGTGGTCTCCGTGCCAGTCCCTCTCTCCCTAATATGTGTTGGATACTGTTTGATGGTTCAGTGGTCTCCATTGCCAGTCCCTCTCTCCCTAATATGTGCTGGATACTGTTTGATGGTTCAGTGGTCTCCGTGCCAGTCCTCTCTCTCTAATATGTGCTGGACACTGTTTGATGGTTCAGTGGTCTCCATGTCAGTCCCTCTCTCCTAATATGTGCTGGACACTGTTTGATGGCTCAGAGGTCTCCAAGTGTCCCTCTCCCTAATATGTGCTGGATAATGTTTGATGGTTCAGTAGTCTCCAAGTGTCCCTCTCTCCTAATATGTGCTGGACACTGTTTGATGGTTCAGTAGTCTCCATGTGTCCCTCTCTCTCTAATATGTGCTGGACACTGTTTGATGGTTCAGTAGTCTCCGTGCCAGTCCTTCTCTCTCTAATATGTGCTGGATACTGTTTGATGTCTCAGTAGTCTCCGTGCCAGTCCCTCTCTCTCTAATATGTGCTGGATACTGTTTGATGGTTCAGTAGTCTCCGTGCCAGTCCCTCTCTCGCTAATATGTGCTGGACACTGTTTAATGGTTCAGTAGTCTCCATGCCAGTACCTCTCTCCCTAATATGTGCTGGACACTGTTTAATGGTCAGTAGTCTCCATGCCAGTCCCTCTCTCTCTAATATGTGCTGGATACTGTTTGATGGCTCAGTAGTCTCCGTGCCAGTCCCTCTCTCGCTAATATGTGCTGGACACTGTTTAATGGTCAGTGGTCTCCGTGCCAGTCCCCTCTCTCTAATATGTGCTGGACACTGTTTAAGGGTTCAGTGGTCTCCATGCCAGTCCTCTCTCTCTAATATGTGCTGGATACTGTTTGATGGTTCAGTAGTCTCCGTGCCAGTCCCTCTCTCGCTAATATGTGCTGGACACTGTTTAATGGTTCAGTGGTCTCCGTGCCAGTCCCTCTCTCTCTAATATGTTCTGGATACTGTTTGATGGTTCAGTGGTCTCCATGCCAGTCCCCCTCTCTCTAATATGTGCTGGATACTGTTTGATGGTTCAGTGGTCTCCGTGCCAGTCCCTCTCTCTCTAATATGTGCTGGATACTGTTTAATGGCTCAGTAGTCTCCGTGCCAGTCCCTCTCTCCCTAATATGTGCTGGATACTGTTTGATGGCTCAGTAGTCTCCGTGCCAGTCCCTCTCTCCCTAATATGTGCTGGATACTGTTTGATGGCTCAGTAGTCTCCGTGCCAGTCCCTCTCTCCCTAATATGTCCTGGATACTGTTTGATGGCTCAGTAGTCTCCGTGCCAGTTCCTCTCTCTCTAATATGTTCTGGATACTGTTTGATGGTTCAGTCTCCATGTGTCTCTCTAATATGTGTTGGATACTGTTTGATGGTTCAGTAGTCTCCGTGCCAGTCCCTCTCTCCCTAATATGTGCTGGATACTGTTTGATGGCTCAGTGGTCTCCGTGCCAGTCCCTCTCTCTCTAATATGTGCTGGACACTGTTTAATGGTTCAGTGGTCTCCGTGCCAGTCCCTCTCTCCCTAATATGTGCTGGATACTGTTTGATGGTTCAGTGGTCTCCATTGCCAGTCCCCCTCTCTCTAATATGTGCTGGACACTGTTTAATGGTTCAGTGGTCTCCGTGCCAGTCCCTCTCTCCCTAATATGTGCTGGATACTGTTTGATGGTTCAGTGGTCTCCATTGCCAGTCCCCCTCTCTCTAATATGTGCTGGATACTGTTTGATGGTTCAGTGGTCTCCGTGCCAGTCCCTCTCTCTCTAATATGTGCTGGACACTGTTTGATGGCTCAGAGGTCTCCAAGTGTCCCTCTCTCCCTAATATGTGCTGGATACTGTTTGATGGTTCAGTGGTCTCCATTGCCAGTCCCTCTCTCGCTAATATGTGCTGGATACTGTTTGATGGTTCAGTGGTCTCCATGTCAGTCCCTCTCTCCCTAATATGTGCTGGACACTGTTTGATGGCTCAGACGTCTCCAAGTGTCCCTCTCTCCCTAATATGTGCTGGATACTGTTTGATGGTTCAGTAGTCCTCAAGTGTCCCTCTCTCCCTAATATGTGCTGGACACTGTTTGATGGTTCAGTAGTCTCCAAGTGTCCCTCTCTCCCTAATATGTGCTGGACACTGTTTGATGGTTCAGTAGTCTCCGTGCCAGTCCTTCTCTCTCTAATATGTGCTGGATACTGTTTGATGTCTCAGTAGTCTCCGTGCCAGTCCCTCTCTCTCTAATATGTGCTGGATACTGTTTGATGGTTCAGTGGTCTCCGTGCCAGTCCCTCTCTCGCTAATATGTGCTGGACACTGTTTAATGGTCAGTAGTCTCCATGCCAGTCCCTCTCTCTCTAATATGTGCTGGATACTGTTTGATGGCTCAGTAGTCTCCGTGCCAGTCCCTCTCTCTCTAATATGTGCTGGATACTGTTTGAGGGTTCAGTGGTCTCCATGCCAGTCCCTCTCTCTCTAATATGTGCTGGATACTGTTTGATGGTTCAGTAGTCTCCGTGCCAGTCCCTCTCTCGCTAATATGTGCTGGACACTGTTTAATGGTTCAGTGGTCTCCGTGCCAGTCCCTCTCTCTCTAATATGTTCTGGATACTGTTTGATGGTTCAGTGGTCTCCATGCCAGTCCCCCTCTCTCTAATATGTGCTGGATACTGTTTGATGGTTCAGTGGTCTCCGTGCCAGTCCCTCTCTCTCTAATATGTGCTGGATACTGTTTAATGGCTCAGTAGTCTCCGTGCCAGTCCCTCTCTCCCTAATATGTGCTGGATACTGTTTGATGGCTCAGTAGTCTCCGTGCCAGTCCCTCTCTCCCTAATATGTGCTGGATACTGTTTGATGGCTCAGTAGTCTCCGTGCCAGTCCCTCTCTCCCTAATATGTCCTGGATACTGTTTGATGGCTCAGTAGTCTCCGTGCCAGTTCCTCTCTCTCTAATATGTGCTGGATACTGTTTGATGGTTCAGTAGTCTCCATGTGTCCCTCTCTCTCTAATATGTGTTGGATACTGTTTGATGGTTCAGTAGTCTCCGTGCCAGTCCCTCTCTCCCTAATATGTGCTGGATACTGTTTGATGGTTCAGTGGTCTCCATTGCCAGTCCCCTCTCTCTAATATGTGCTGGATACTGTTTGATGGTTCAGTGGTCTCCGTGCCAGTCCCTCTCTCTCTAATATGCTGACACTGTTTGATGGCTCAGAGGTCTCCAAGTGTCCCTCTCTCCCTAATATGTGCTGGATACTGTTTGATGGTTCAGTGGTCTCCATTGCCAGTCCTCTCTCTCTAATATGTGCTGGATACTGTTTGATGGTTCAGTGGTCTCCATGTCAGTCTCCCTAATATGTGCTGACACTGTTTGATGGCTCCGTCTCCAAGTGTCCCTCTCTCCCTAATATGTGCTGGATACTGTTTGATGGTTCAGTAGTCCTCAAGTGTCCCTCTCTCCCTAATATGTGCTGGACACTGTTTGATGGCTCAGACGTCTCCAAGTGTCCCTCTCTCCCTAATATGTGCTGGATACTGTTTGATGGTTCAGTAGTCCTCAAGTGTCCCTCTCTCCCTAATATGTGCTGGACACTGTTTGATGGTTCAGTAGTCTCCAAGTGTCCCTCTCTCCCTAATATGTGCTGGACACTGTTTGATGGTTCAGTAGTCTCCGTGCCAGTCCTTCTCTCTCTAATATGTGCTGGATACTGTTTGATGTCTCAGTAGTCTCCGTGCCAGTCCCTCTCTCTCTAATATGTGCTGGATACTGTTTGATGGTTCAGTGGTCTCCGTGCCAGTCCCTCTCTCGCTAATATGTGCTGGACACTGTTTAATGGTCAGTAGTCTCCATGCCAGTCCCTCTCTCTCTAATATGTGCTGGATACTGTTTGATGGTTCAGTGGTCTCCATTGCCAGTCCCCCTCTCTCTAATATGTGCTGGATACTGTTTGATGGTTCAGTGGTCTCCGTGCCAGTCCCTCTCTCTCTAATATGTGCTGGACACTGTTTGATGGCTCAGAGGTCTCCAAGTGTCCCTCTCTCCCTAATATGTGCTGGATACTGTTTGATGGTTCAGTGGTCTCCATTGCCAGTCCCTCTCTCGCTAATATGTGCTGGATACTGTTTGATGGTTCAGTGGTCTCCATGTCAGTCCTCTCTCCCTAATATGTGCTGGACACTGTTTGATGGCTCGTCTCCTCTCTAATATGTGCTGGATACTGTTTGATGGTTTGTCCCTCTCTCCCTAATATGTGCTGGACACTGTTTGTTCAGTGGTCTCCAAGTGTCCCTCTCTCCCTAATATGTGCTGGATACTGTTTGATGGTCCTCAGTGTCCCTCTCTCCCTAATATGTGCTGGACACTGTTTGATGGTTCAGTAGTCTCCAAGTGTCCCTCTCTCCCTAATATGTGCTGGACACTGTTTGATGGTTCAGTAGTCTCCGTGCCAGTCCTTCTCTCTCTAATATGTGCTGGATACTGTTTGATGTCTCAGTAGTCTCCGTGCCAGTCCCTCTCTCTCTAATATGTGCTGGATACTGTTTGATGGTTCAGTGGTCTCCGTGCCAGTCCCTCTCTCGCTAATATGTGCTGGACACTGTTTAATGGTCAGTAGTCTCCATGCCAGTCCCTCTCTCTCTAATATGTGCTGGATACTGTTTGATGGCTCAGTAGTCTCCGTGCCAGTCCCTCTCTCTCTAATATGTGCTGGATACTGTTTGAGGGTTCAGTGGTCTCCATGCCAGTCCCTCTCTCTCTAATATGTGCTGGATACTGTTTGATGGTTCAGTAGTCTCCGTGCCAGTCCCTCTCTCTAATATGTGCTGGATACTGTTTTGGTTCAGTGGTCTCCGTCAGTCCCTCTCTCTCTAATATGTTCTGGATACTGTTTGATGGTTCAGTGGTCTCCATGCCAGTCCCCCTCTCTCTAATATGTGCTGGATACTGTTTGATGGTTCAGTGGTCTCCGTGCCAGTCCCTCTCTCTCTAATATGTGCTGGATACTGTTTAATGGCTCAGTAGTCTGTGCCAGTCCCTCTCTCCCTAATATGTGCTGGATACTGTTTGATGGCTCAGTAGTCTCCGTGCCAGTCCCTCTCTCCCTAATATGTGCTGGATACTGTTTGATCAGGTCTTCAGTATGTCCTGGATACTGTTTGATGGCTCAGTAGTCTCCGTGCCAGTCCTCTCTCTCTAATATGTGCTGGATACTGTTTGATGGTTCAGTAGTCTCCATGTGTCCCTCTCTCTAATATGTGTTGGATACTGTTTGATGGTTCAGTACTGTTTAATATGTGCTGGATACTGTTTGATGGCTCAGTGGTCTCCGTGCCAGTCCCTCTCTCTCTAATATGTGCTGGACACTGTTTAATGGTTCAGTGGTCTCCGTGCCAGTCCCTCTCTCCCTAATATGTGCTGGATACTGTTTGATGGTTCAGTGGTCTCCATTGCCAGTCCCCTCTCTCTAATATGTGCTGGACACTGTTTAATGGTTCAGTGGTCTCCGTGCCAGTCCCTCTCTCCCTAATATGTGCTGGATACTGTTTGATGGTTCAGTGGTCTCCATTGCCAGTCCCCTCTCTTTAATATGTGCTGGATACTGTTTGATGGTTCAGTGCCAGTCTAATATGTGCTGGACACTGTTTGATGGCTCAGAGGTCTCCAAGTGTCCCTCTCTCCCTAATATGTGCTGGATACTGTTTGATGGTTCAGTGGTCTCCATTGCCAGTCCCCTCTCTCTAATATGTGCTGGATACTGTTTGATGGTTCAGTGGTCTCATGTCAGTCCCTCTCTCCCTAATATGTGCTGGACACTGTTTGATGGCTCAGACGTCTCCAAGTGTCCCTCTCCCTAATATGTGCTGGATACTGTTTGATGGTTCAGTAGTCCTCAAGTGTCCCTCTCTCCCTAATATGTGCTGGACACTGTTTGATGGTTCAGTAGTCTCCAAGTGTCCCTCTCTCCCTAATATGTGCTGGACACTGTTTGATGGTTCAGTAGTCTCCGTGCCAGTCCTTCTCTCTCTAATATGTGCTGGATACTGTTTGATGTCTCAGTAGTCTCCGTGCCAGTCCCTCTCTCTCTAATATGTGCTGGATACTGTTTGAGGGTTCAGTGGTCTCCATGCCAGTCCCTCTCTCTCTAATATGTGCTGGATACTGTTTGATGGTTCAGTAGTCTCCGTGCCAGTCCCTCTCTCGCTAATATGTGCTGGACACTGTTTAATGGTTCAGTGGTCTCCGTGCCAGTCCCTCTCTCCCTAATATGTCCTGGATACTGTTTGATGGCTCAGTAGTCTCCGTGCCAGTTCCTCTCTCTCTAATATGTGCTGGATACTGTTTGATGGTTCAGTAGTCTCCATGTGTCCCTTTCTCTCTAATATGTGTTGGATACTGTTTGATGGTTCAGTAGTCTCCGTGCCAGTCCCTCTCTCCCTAATATGTGCTGGATACTGTTTGATGGCTCAGTGGTCTCCGTGCCAGTCCCTCTCTCTCTAATATGTGCTGGACACTGTTTAATGGTTCAGTGGTCTCCGTGCCAGTCCCTCTCTCCCTAATATGTGCTGGATACTGTTTGATGGTTCAGTGGTCTCCATTGCCAGTCCCCCTCTCTCTAATATGTGCTGGATACTGTTTGATGGTTCAGTAGTCTCCGTGCCAGTCCCTCTCTCTCTAATATGTGCTGGATACTGTTTGATGGTTCAGTGGTCTCCGTGCCAGTCCCTCTCTCTCTAATATGTGCTGGATACTGTTTGATGGTTCAGTACTGCCAGTTTGCTAATATGTGCTGGACACATGGTTCAGTGGTCTCCGTGCCAGTCCCTCTCTCTCTAATATGTGCTGGATACTGTTTGATGGTTCAGTGGTCTCCGTGCCAGTCCCTCTCTCTCTAATATGTGCTGGATACTGTTTGATGGCTCAGTAGTCTCCATGCCAGTCCCTCTCTCTCTAATATGTGCTGGATACTGTTTGATGGTTCAGTGGTCTCCATGCCTGCCTGTTCCTATTCTCCTCTCCTCCTGACACTCACTTCCCTTGTTCTTTTACAGAGTCCAGCTGAAGAAGAGAGAAAGAAAGAGAGGGAGAAAGGGAGATAAAAAGAGTGCACGGGAGTAGAGAGAGAGAGAAAGAAGTGGGGATGGAGGGAAATCTGTAAGCAAACCATCCGTCTCATTCCTCCATTCCCCTCCTCTCTCTCTCCCCCCAACTACTACCTCATTTTACATTATAATTGGAAACAGCTACCTCTCTCCTCCCCCACATCTTCTCTCCCACATCCCTTTCTTCTTCCTCTCATTTTTCCTTCTCTTTCTCACTCCCACCTCTTCCCATAGTTCCCCAATGGGTATTATATAGTCCCCCTAAGACACTTGGGAGCTACACATCAGGACTATATCTCTCCATACAATACATTATTTAACTGGTATGTCCCTCTCTCTCTCCTCTCATAGTTCTCCAACAGATATTTCCTCTGAGACAAACGGATGTGCTTCCCATGCAGTACTCTCCACAGTGCACTGTGTTGTAGTCTCTCTCCCCCTCTAAACACACCGGTTGAAAGGGTTAAAGTGTGGTGAATGTGAAACAGAAGGCTGGTCCATATGCACGCTCTCTACAGAGACTTCTCGCTCTCTCTCTCTATCTCCATCTCCCTCTCTATCCCTCTCTCCCTCTCTGTCTCTCTGTCTCTCTCTCTCTCTCACACACACACACACACACACACACACACACACACACACACACACACACACACACACACACACACACACACACACACACACACACACACACACACACACACACACACACACACACACACACACACACACACACACAGTGGGGTGTACAGGCCTCCAAACTCCAGCTAGTCCTCTCTGGCCATTGATAATAATAGAGCCGTGGTGGATGTCTTCACCAGAGGACTGTATGTTGTTTCAGTTATGTTTAGAATTTGTTTTCTTTTTTCTTCTTCCCCCTCTTTTTTTAAACAGAAAATCTTCCCACGGCCTCCCTGAGCCAGATCCAGAGAAAGGGGGATCCGTGTCCGTCCGTAGAGAGGGAAAGAGGGAACGAAGGAGGAAAAGATGACAACACTCTTCCCCTCTCACCCTTATCCCACACATACACACTACCACACCAATCCCTTGACACTTGCAGTAACACACAGGCAGCGTCACAAAGGGCACCCTATTCCCTATATAGCAGACCAATGTTGACCACAATCCTATGGTCCCCAGGACGAAGTAGTACACTATAAAGATAATAGGGTTCCCTTTGAGATTGACAGTCTTTATTCATGTGTATAACGACCCCTGAAACACATCCTCTCTATTTGACCCAAAGCCAGAAGATAAGATTATATTTATATAATCACCCACTCAATCCTCTCACACTGTGCTGATAACATGACTACATGGCTATGAACCACATTACAGTACATTCACATTATCTGAACGTTTTGAATGAAGAGTAACACTTCAGTTTACTGTACTCCTGACCTCTCCCCCAGGCTCAGTAGCTAGAGAGAGCCGACTGGTGGATGAGGTTACTGAGATGACTGCACTGTACTCCTGACCTCTCCCCCAGGCTCAGTAGCTAGAGAGAGCCGACTGGTGGATGAGGTTACTGAGATGACTGCACTGTACTCCTGACCTCTCCCCCAGGCTCAGTAGCTAGAGAGAGCCGACTGGTGGATGAGGTTACTGAGATGACTGCACTGTACTCCTGACCTCTCCCCCAGGCTCAGTAGCTAGAGAGAGCCGACTGGTGGATGAGGTTACTGAGATGACTGCACTGTACTCCTGACCTCTCCCCCAGGCTCAGTAGCTAGAGAGAGCCGACTGGTGGATGAGGTTACTGAGATGACTGCACTGTACTGCTGACCTCTCCCCCAGGCTCAGTAGCTAGAGAGAGCCGACTGGTGGTGGATGAGGTTACTGAGATGACTGCACTGTACTGTTACTGACCTCTGACCTCCCCCAGGCTCAGTAGCTAGAGAGAGCCGACTGGTGGATGAGGTTACTGAGATGACTGCACTGTACTCCTGACCTCTCCCCCAGGCTCAGTAGCTAGAGAGAGCTGACTGGTGGATGAGGTTACTGAGATGACTGCACTGTACTCCTGACCTCTCCCCCAGGCTCAGTAGCTAGAGAGAGCCGACTGGTGGATGAGGTTACTGAGATGACTGCACTGTACTCCTGACCTCTCCCCCAGGCTCAGTAGCTAGAGAGAGCCGACTGGTGGATGAGGTTACTGAGATGACTGCACTGTACTCCTGACCTCTCCCCCAGGCTCAGTAGCTAGAGAGAGCCGACTGGTGGATGAGGTTACTGAGATGACTGCACTGTACTCCTGACCTCTCCCCAGGCTCAGTAGCTAGAGAGAGCCGACTGGTGGATGAGGTTACTGAGATGACTGCACTGTACTCCTGACCTCTCCCCCAGGCTCAGTAGCTAGAGAGAGCCGACTGGTGGATGAGGTTACTACAAGACCATGGTGCTTGCCTACGGAGCTGTGAGGGGAACGGCACCTCAGTACCTCCAGGCTCTGATCAGGCCCTACACCCAAACAAGGGCACTGCGTTCATCCACCTCTGGCCTGCTCGCCTCCCTACCACTGAGGAAGTACAGTTCCCGCGCAGCCCAGTCAAAACTGTTCGCTGCTCTGGCCCCCCAATGGTGGAACAAACTCCCTCACGACGCCAGGACAGCGGAGTCAATCACCACCTTCCGGAGACACCTGAAACCCCACCTCTTTCAGGAATACCTAGGATAGGATAAAGTAATCCTTCTCACCCCCTTAAAAGATTTAGATGCACTATTGTAAAGTGGCTGTTCCACTGGATGTCTTAAGGTGAACGCACCAATTTGTAAGTCGCTCTGGATAAGAGCGTCTGCTAAATGACTTAAATGTAAATGTAAATGTTACTGAGATGACTGCACTGTACTGCTGTTACACTGTATTGTTTGTATAATATAGTGTAACATGTATTATTCATGGGAATACAAAGGACTTCCATGGTCTTGGGGGTATGTTGACAGTTAGTGCTGTAAGTACTGTGTACTGAAAAGTCATTTCATCACGTTTCTAAAGAATAATAAGAACACTTGAGAGCCTTCTTAGAATCCGTAGAATCATACAGTTGTAGAATGGGCCAAACCATTAGTGGTGATTATTCACAAACCTCTGTTTATTGGCATAGACCATGGCCTTGGGATGACCCCTGGCTTCCTGTTGTTGTGGTACAGTCCATAGAGAAAACAAATAGAAACAGTACAATGTTGACTGAGGCAGGACAGGTTAAGTGGTTCGCTCCAGTGGACAGAAACAGCAGGATGCTTTCAGTAGTTACCAGAGTACTGGGAGAAATGCTGCTGTATCTTAACGGGACCCACCTGGGCCCTGTTCAGACCAACCTGGGTCCTGTTCAGACCCACCTGGGCCCTGTTCAGACCCACCTGGGTCCTGTTCAGACCCACCTGGGTCCTGTTCAGACCCACCTGGGCCCTGTTCAGACCCACCTGGGTCCTGTTCAGACCCACCTGGGCCCTGTTCAGACCCACCTGGGCCCTGTTCAGACCCACCTGGGTCCTGTTCAGACCCACCTGGGCCCTGTTCAGACCCACCTGGGCCCTGTTCAGACCAACCTGGGTCCTGTTCAGACCAACCTGGGTCCTGTTCAGACCCACCTGGGCCCTGTTCAGACCCACCTGGGCCCTGTTCAGACAAACCTGGGTCCTGTTCAGACCAACCTGGGTCCTGTTCAGACCCACCTGGGCCCTGTTCAGACCCACCTGGGTCCTGTTCAGACCAACCTGGGTCCTGTTCAGACCAACCTGGGTCCTGTTCAGACCCACCTGGGTCCTGTTCAGACCCACCTGGGTCCTGTTCAGACCCACCTGGGTCCTGTTCAGACCCACCTGGGCCCTGTTCAGACCCACCTGGGCCCTGTTCAGACCAACCTGGGCCCTGTTCAGACCCACCTGGGCCCTCCTGTTCAGACCCACCTGGGTCCTGTTCAGACCCCTGGGCCCTGTTCAGACCCACCTGGGCCCTGTTCAGACCCACCTGGGCCCTGTTCAGACCAACCTGGGTCCTGTTCAGACCCACCTGGGCCCTGCTCAGACCAACCTGGGCCCTGTTCAGACCCACCTGGGCCCTGTTCGGGCCCTGTTCAGACCCACCTGGGTCCTGTTCAGACCCACATGGGCCCTGTTCAGACCCACCTGGGCCCTGTTCAGACCCACCTGGGTCCTGTTCAGTAGCCTTTAAATGTGATGAAACTTTTTGAATCTGACATGCCTGATTTTGTCCAATGAAAATGCTTAATTTTCAGTTTCTGTTCTTGTGCCAGCTGAGCATGATGCTGGTGTATTACAGGTTGAATACACTAACTAGAAAGGTAATGCTTCTCCAGCACTTCCTAGACGTGGCCAAACTTTGTTACAGGCACTATAGTTTAAGTCCTAACCTTTGAAAATGAATGATTGAAAAGGGAAAAGTTGAAGAGGAGAGAGAAGAGGTGGATAAAGTGGAGGAGTGGGTGGAATGAATAGTCCTGAGAAGATACATCCTCAAACTGGAAAAATCCTGTGCCAAGAGAAATTAGGGAAGGAGAGAGATGGAGGAGGGGAGTAGATGATGAAAGGAAAGGACAGAGGAGGGAAGGAGAGAGGTAGAGGAGGGGAGTAGATGAGGAAAGGAAAGGAGAGAGGAGGGAAGGAGAGAGGTAGAGGAGGGGAGTAGATGAGGAAAGGAAAGGAGAGAGGAGGGAAGGAGAGAGGTAGAGGAGGGGAGTAGATGAAGAAAGGAAAGGAGAGATGAGGGAAGGAGAGAGGTAAAGGAGGGGAGTAGATGAGGAAAAGAAAGGAGAGAGGAGGGAAGGAGAGAGGTAGAGGAGGGGAGTAGATGAGGAAAGGAAAGGAGAGAGGAGAGAAGGAGACAGGTAGAGGAGGGAAGGAGAGAGGTAGAGGAGGGGAGTAGATGAGGAAAGGAAAGGACAGAGGAGGGAAGGAGAGAGGTAGAGGAGGGAAGGTGAGAAGTAGAGGAGGGGAGTAGATGAGGAAAGGAACGGACAGAGGAGGGAAGGAGAGAGGTAGAGGAGGGGAGTAAGATGAGGAAAAGAAAGGACAGAGGAGGGAAGGAGAGAGGTAGAGGAGGGGAGTAGATGAGGAAAGGAAAGGAGAGAGGAGAGAAGGAGACAGGTAGGGGAGGGGAGTAGATGAGGAAAAGAAAGGACAGAGGAGGGAAGGAGAGAGGTAGAGGAGGGAAGGAGAGAGGTAGAGGAGGGGAGTAGATGAGGAAAGGAAAGGACAGAGGAGGGAAGGAGAGAAGTAGAGGAGGGAAGGAGACAGGTAGAGGAGGGGAGTAGATGAGGAAAAGAAAGGACAGAGGAGGGAAGGAGAGAGGTAGAGGAGGGAAGGAGACAGGTAGAGGAGGGGAGTAAGATGAGGAAAAGAAAGGACAGAGGAGGGAAGGAGAGAGGTAGAGGAGGGAAGGAGAGAGGTAGAGGAGGGGAGTAGATGAGGAAAGGAAAGGACAGAGGGGGGAAGGAGAGAGGTAGAGGAGGGGAGTAGATGAGGAAAAGAAAGGAGAGAGGAGGGAAGGAGAGAGGTAGAGGAGGGGAGTAGATGAGGAAAGGAAAGGACAGAGGAGGGAAGGAGAGAGGTAGAGGAGAGAAGGAGAGAGGTAGAGGAGGGGAGTAGATGAGGAAAAGAAAGGAGAGAAGGGGAGGAAAGGGATGAGAAAAGGGATTGAATGCGTTAGCAGATTCCTGAGGGTTGTGGCTAGAGTTAGGGTTTCAGGAGGATTGAGAAGGAGAAT
The DNA here is from genome assembly GCF_034236695.1 of Oncorhynchus nerka. NCBI lineage: Eukaryota > Metazoa > Chordata > Actinopteri > Salmoniformes > Salmonidae > Oncorhynchus > Oncorhynchus nerka. The sequence goes on along the minus strand of NC_088410.1, from coordinate 24,555,535 downwards.
AAGATGACTGGAGACAACTGCAGAACGAGGAGGATATGAGTGGTTTGGAGAGGAGAGACGGGAAAGTACAGAAAAGAGGAACAAATAGAGCAGTAGAGAAAGGAAGGGAGGAAAGAGTACGTCAAGGTCAGGGCTTGTTACTGTTGGAAGAGGAGTGGGGGGAGAGAGAGAGAGAAACAGGGGAGTTTTCTTGTGAATACGCTAGAAATACCTAATTTTAAGACAGACATGTTTGTGTCTCTGAACTCTGAATCTGTGTGTGTCTCCGTCTGTGTGTATGTCTGCGCCTCTGTGTGTGCGTACAGTGTGTGTGTGTGTGTGTGTGTGTGTGTGTGTGTGTGTGTGTGTGTGTGTGTGTGTGTGTGTGTGTCTATGGCTGTGTGTGGGCTGATAGTGGGGCCATGTGAGCAGTGTGTTTCTTTCTCACCAGTGTTGGCTTTCAGCAGCTGGCAGAGAACTCAGGGTAGAACCCAGAACCTACCCATAAACTGCTGAGTCACCATCTATCTGCCTTATATCCTGTCCACCTCTTTCCTTCAATCAGCTCAATGTATACACTCTGGAGCCCATTCCGCCAACACACATATTGTATGCACTTACACACGAATGCACAAAATCACGATAGCAATCAGAGACGTGTGTATTATTGATGTTATTGAGAAGGAATTTCCGTAGGGTGAGTATTTCGTGGGAGTTTGGCTTTGTCTCATGGGCTTGTGGTGGCTGTGTTTAAAATAGTTGAATGTAATAACCAACACGTTAGCATTTCAGGGAAGAGTAGGCAGATAGTAACCCCATGGACACTGAATCTGCATCCCATAGCAACTTTGACTCAGCTTGATCCAAAAATAGCCTTCTAGTCCCTTCTCAGGCTCCTTGGTGTCTCACCTCTTCTTACCACCCAATAGGGCCACCTGTAGAAGCCACAAGATACTTCCATTTTTCTCTCTCCAAAGCCTGAGGAAAGTCTTGACCCTAAAACAGGTCAAGTTTGAATCATTGAAACGTTTGGAGTGAGCATATTGTTTGTTATTTCCGCTCTGTCTCCCTATTTAAGTTGAGATGGGCTTCAACAAAGCATTTCCGGTGCCGCTACCAAATGTTAGCCCTGATATGTTAGCCTAGGGTACGACCAATAACCGAAAGGTTGCTGGTTCGTATCCCAGAGCCGACTAGGTGAAAAATCTGTCAATGTGCCCATGAGCAAGGCACTTAACCCAAATTGCTCGTGTAAGTTGTTCTGTATAAGAGCATCTGCTAAATTACTAAAATGTCAATGTAAAATTACATGTTAGCTCCGATATGTTAGCCCTAATATGTTAGCCCTGATATGTTAGCTCCGATATGTTAGCCCTGATATGTTAGCCCCGATATGTTAGCCCTGATATGTTAGCCCCGATATGTTAGCCCCGATATGTTAGCCCCGATATGTTAGCCCTGATATGTTAGCCCCGATATGTTAGCCCCGATATGTTAGTCCTGATATGTTAGCCCCGATATGTTAGCCCTGATATGTTAGCTTCAATATGTTAGCCCTGATGCAATTACATACTTGACAAGGATACACGATATGAGGACATCATTCAATGGTCCAGGTGTAAGAATCATCAAGAGTCAATTACGCTGAGCATCTTGCAACATTCTGGAAGGAGTCATGTTCAGCACATCATGTATGGGTACCAAATAGTACCCTATTTCCTAGGGCTCTGGTCAAAAGTAGAGCATTATGTAGGGAATAGGGTGGCATTTAGGATGCAGTATATGTTTTGTGAGTTGATTTATTGATGGCCTCGATATAGAAAACATGAAAACAAATCATAGCAATAAAATAAGTAAGCCTTGACCAAAACGGCCCATAAAGCAAGAGCCCATCTCCTGTTTCTGTAGTGTGAGTACAACCATGGACAGGACACTAGTTTAACACAGGGCCTTCATCCAAGCAATAATTCAACATGATTGAACTGGATTTCACAGTGTCCTGAAATGACTGAACAGGGAGAGGAGTAGAGCACCATACGCATCCAATGAGTCGTCGGTTTTTGGAGTGCATCCCAAATGGCACCCTATTCCCTGTGTATTGCACTACGTTTGACCCAGAGCCCTATCAGGAGTAGAGCACTATAAAGGGAATTTGGTACCATTTGAGACGCAGCCTTGGTTGTGGACAGCCTCACAACAATCAGAGAGGAGCGTGAGAGTTCTAGAGTGTGGAACCACAAAAAGAGACTTCTAGAACCACATAAAGGAGGAGGCGGATTCCAGATGTGATGAAGAGTGTGGGAGAGGGTTGGAGTAGGTGGGACGAGGGTTGGATGTGTGTGTGTGTGTGTGTGTGTGTGTGTGTGTGTGTGTCTTCCTGCCTAGCTGCCCTTCAAACAGTGAGTAATGCCTTTTGTCATTTACAGCTTTTAACAAGTCCTCTGTAATTGGAATATTTCCGCTTCACCGAATTTGATTTCACCAGGACCGCATGAAACAGACCACCACCCTTCTGTAGAGAGAGAGAGAGAGAGAGAGAGAGATGGAGGGAAAGGAGGGAGGGAGAGAGGGAGAGAGGGTGGGAGAGAGATATAAATGAAAGAAGTCAAAAGAATAAACGAAAGAGAGAAAGAGAGAACGGGAATAGAATGTGGGGGAATGAGAGAGAGAGAAAGAACAACTGAACAAAATAAAGAAAGGAGGAGGGTTGTCTGATGTTGTACTAACCACTGACATGACCTCAACAACGTACCAGGCCATTAAAAGTCATGGAGGGCTTTTCAGCTCCTCAGTGATGGGGAGACCATGGATTAACATGGAGGATGTAAACATTCCCTATATAGTGCACTACTTTTGACCAGAGCCCATAGGTAGCAGTAGTGCACTATGTAGGGAATAGGGTGTCATTTGGGACGTAGTTCTATTCAGCATACTGTGACTCCACTCAAAACAATCATATAGCATCATCATTAATATCTTCAATAGCAGGACTAATTCATATAATACATATAACATCCCAATTAATATCTTCAATAGCAGGACTAATTCATATAATACATATAACATCCCAATTAATATCTTCAATAGCAGGACTAATTCATATAATACATGTAACATCCTAATTCACATCTTCAATAGCAGGACTAATTCATATAATACATATAACATCCCAATTAAAATCTTCAATAGCAGGACTAATTCAGATAATACATGTAACATCCTAATTCACATCTTCAATAGCAGGACTAATTCATATAATACATATAACATCCTAATTAATATCTTCAATAGCAGGACTAATTCATATAATACATATAACATCCTAATGAATATCTTCAATAGCAGGACTAATTCATACAACCAACAACGATGAGAGGAGGTGAGGGAGGAGGTGAGAGCTCTACAGGGAGGAGGTGAGGGGTCTGGGAGTGTGGTGCCAGGAAAATTATCAACAAAACTAGGGAGATGATCGTGGACTTCAGGAAGCAGCAGAGGGAGCACCCCCCTATCCACATGGATGGGACAGTAGAGGAGAAGGTGGAAAGCTTTAAGTTCCTTGGCTTATACATCACTGACAAACTGAAATAGTCCACCCACACAGACAGTGTGGTGAAGAAGGCACAACAGCGCCTCTTCAACCTCAGGAGGCTAAAGAAATTTTGCTTGTCACCCAAAACCCTCACAAACTTTTACAGATGCACAATTGAGAGCATCCTGTCAGGCTGTATCACCACCTGGTACGGCAACTACACCACTCACAACCGCAATGCTCTCCAGAGGGTGGTGCGGTCTGCCCAACACATTACCGGGGGCAAACTTCCTGTCCTCCTGGACACCTACAGCACCCAATGCCATAGGAAGGCCAAAAAGATAATCAAGGACATCAACCACCCAAGCCACTGCCTGTTCACCCCACTATCACCCAGAAGGCAAGGTCAGTGCAGGTGCATCAAAGCAGGGACCGAGAGACTGAAAAACAACTTCTATCTCAAGGCCATCAGGCTGCTAAACAGCCATCACTAACACAGAGAGGCTGCTGCCTACAGACATAGATTAGGAATCACTGGCCACTTTTAGAAATGGATCACTAGCCACTTTATTAATATTGTTCCGTATCTGGCATTACACATCTCATATGTATAATCTGCACTCCACACTATTCTACGGTATCTTAGTCACTTTTAAATTGTGTTTACATATTGCATCACCCATCTCATATGTCTATACTGTACTGTATTCTATACTACACCACTGACTGTTAAACAGCCATCTCCAGCACATCAGAGGCTGCTGCCTATAGCAATAGACTAGGAATCACTGGCCACTTTAAGGAAATGAAACATTACTCATCTCATATGTGTAAACTGTACTCTATACTATTCTATGGTATCTTAGTCACTTTAATTGTTTGTAAATATTGCATCACCCATCTCATATGTACATACTGTGTTCTATACTACATCACTGTATCTTAGTCCAATGCTGCTCTGACATATGTGTATATATATTCTTAATCCATTCCTTACTTAGATTTATGTGTATTTTGGGTATATGTTGTGAAACTGTTAGATATTACTTGTTAGATATTACTGCACTGTTGGAGCCAGAAGCACAAGCATTTCGCTACACCCGCAATAACATCTGCTAACCATGTGTATGTGACCAATAACATTTGATTTGATAAAGCATCCTAATGAATATCTTCAATAGCAGGACTAATTAATATAATCATATAACATCCTCATGAATATCTTCAATAGCAGGACTAATTAATATATTCAACAGCAGGACAAATTCATATATTCATATAGCATCATAATTAATATATTCAACAGCAGGACTAATTAATATAATCAACAGCAGGACTAATTCATATAGCATCATAATTAATATCTTCAATAGCAGGACTAATTAATATAATCATATAGCATCATAATTAATATCTTCAATAGCAGGACTAATTAATATAATCATATAGCATCATAATTAATATCTTCAATAGCAGGACTAATTAATATAATCATATAGCATCATAATTAATATATGCAACAGCAGAACTAATTAATATATTCATATAGCATCATAATTCATATATTTAACAGCAGGACTAATTAATATATTCATATAGCATCATAATTAATATGATGTCTGTCTGTCTGTCTGTCTGTCTGTCTGTCTGTCTGTCTGTCTGTCTGTCTGTCTGTCTGTCTGTCTGTCACCCTCTCTTCTTCACTATGTCTTCACAGTTCCTGACACTGGCCCGATGTTCCCCTCGATCCCCCTCTTCTTCTGCCCTTCTCCTTCTCCCCTTCTCTGTCTTTATCTCCCTCTCTCTGCCTGTCGTTCTCTCGTTCTCTCTGTTTCCCTCACATTCTTAAATGGGAAGTCAGACCTCTCTCTCTCCCTTCTCTGTCTTTATCTCCCTCAAGTTGCCTGTCGTTCTCTCGTTCTCTCTGTTTTCCTCACATTCTTACTGGGAAGTCAGACCTCTCTCTCTCCCCTTCTCTGTCTTTATCTCCCTCTCTCTGCCTGTCGTTCTCTCGTTCTCTCTGTTTTCCTCACATTCTTACTGGGAAGTCAGACCTCTCTCTCTCCCCTTCTCTGTCTTTATCTCCCTCTCTCTGCCTGTCGTTCTCTCGTTCTCTCTCTGTTTTCCTCACATTCTTACTGGGAAGTCAGACCTCTCTCTCTCCCCTTCTCTGTATTTATCTCCCTCTCTCTGCCTGTCGTTCTCTCGTTCTCTCTGTTTTCCTCACATTCTTACTGGGAAGTCAGACCTCTCTCTCTCCCTTCTCTGTCTTTATCTCCCTCTCTCTGCCTGTCGTTCTCCCGCTCTCTCTCTGTTTTCCTCACATTCTTACTGGGAAGTCAGACCTCTCTCTCTCCCCTTCTCTGTCTTTATCTCCCTCTCTCTGCCTGTCGTTCTCTTGTTCTCTCTCTGTTTTCCTCACATTCTTACTAGGAAGTCAGACCTCTCTCTCTCCCTTCTCTGTCTTTATCTCCCTCTCTCTGCCTGTCGTTCTCTTGTTCTCTCTCTGTTTTCCTCACATTCTTACTAGGAAGTCAGACCTCTCTCTCTCCCTTCTCTGTCTTTATCTCCCTCTCTGTGTCTTTCCTTCTATATAACTTTTTCCATCTCCCTCTCTATCAATGTCCTTGTTTCACTATCTTTACCGATTCTGGAGTTTAAACAAACTGAACTTGAACAAACAAATGCTTGCAATGACTCACACAATCACACAAATACAGTGGTGTAAAGTACTACTTAAGTATTTTTTTGGTATCTGTACTTTACTATTTTTGTTTTTGACAACTTTTACTTTTACTTCACTACTTTCCTAAAGAAATGATTGTACTTTTTTTACATTTTCCATAACATCTAAAAGTAATGCTTAGCAGGATGGGAAAATGGCCCAATTCACACACTAATCAAGAGAACATCCCTGGTCATCCCTACTGCCTCTGATCTGGTGGACTCACTAAACACAAATGCTTTGTTTGTAAATGATTTCTGTTGGAATGTGTTGGAATGTGTTGGAATGTGCCCCTGGCTATGCAAAATGTTTTTTTTTTAAACAAGAAAATGGTGCCGTCTGATTTGCTTAACATAAGGAATTTGAACTGATTTATACTTTTACTTTTGATACTTAAGTACATCTTATCAATTACATTTACCTTTGATACTTAAATAAACCAAATACTTTTAGACTTTTACTCAAGTAGTATTTTTCTATTAACGTATCTTTACTTTTACTCAAGTATGACAACTGGGTACTTTTTCCACCAGTGTAAAAATACAGGCTCACAGCCTCTCACACTCCCCCACTCCTCCACACACTCTACATGTTTAAAACAGAGAGAAACCACGCCCGTCAGATGATAGACCATGGGAGTGTGTTGTAAAGGAAGTGAACTGGATCTGTGTGTCTGTGTGTGTTTGTGTTGTGGAGGGGTGTGGTCTGTCTCACTTCATCACTGGGGACCTGGGGTTGCAACAGGAACACCCGGTATAAACAACACACACACACACACACACACACACACACACACACACACACACACACACACACACACACACACACACACACACAACCACGCAAACACAGTGCCTAATCAGTACCCTGCGCCAGAACTCTTCGACCCGGTTCACTGACACACTCCTCTCATTACGCTTACTAAGCCCAGGGCCTAAACCAAGGGCACGGAGAGTTCACTGGGGAGCGTGTGTGTGTGTATTTATGTGTGTCTGTGTGTTGCTGATGGATGAGTTCCAGCTCTGCTCTGGGGGGCTGGTGGAGGGGATTTGAGAATGATGGGGGACATATAGGTGGGGTGAGAGTTGAGTACTTCAACTTAAAGGATATACTAGCAACAGCAGAGGAAAACAACACTAGGCTTTGAGGACTGAAGACAAGGATGACAACCATCATGCCCTGTGAAAGACTGCAAGTGCAAAGATGGACTGCAACTCCCAGCACTTTTCCCCTCTGACCACACATGTTGACAGACCAACAGAATGGAGGCTCCAACATGACAGACCAACGTAACTGTGAAGATGGACTGCAACTCTTCCCCTCTGACCCACTTCTTAACGACATGCTGTGGACCAACGTAACTGTGAAGATGGACTGCAACTCTTCCCCTCTGACCCACTTCTTAACGACATGCTGTGGACCAACGTAACTGTGAAGATGGACTGCAACTCTTCCCCTCTGACCCACTTCTTAACGACATGCTGACGGACCAACGTAACTGTGAAGATGGACTGCAACTCTTCCCCTCTGACCCACTTCTTAACAACATGCTGACAGACCAACGTAACTGTGAAGATGGACTGCAACTCTTCCCCTCTGACCCACTTCTTAACGACATGCTGTGGACCAACGTAACTGTGAAGATGGACTGCAACTCTTCCCCTCTGACCCACTTCTTAACGACATGCTGACAGACCAACGTAACTGTGAAGATGGACTGCAGGGTCAAGTGCTTTTACACCTGCATTGCTTGCTGTTTGGGGTTTTAGGCTGGGTTTCTGTACAGCACTTTGAGATATCAGCTGATGTACGAAGGGCTATATAAATACATTTGATTTGATTTTGATTTGAAGTAGGGTCCAGTTCATTTTAGTTCCCAAGTTAAGCGAGGCAAAGCCTTTACTTTACACCTGAAAATCCCTTCCAGCAATAACATGACCGTGTTCAAATACAACACCTGGGGTAGATTATATTATGTCATTCTCTTCCTGTGTGAAACTACCTGGATGACGTCAGCTAAGTAAACAAAACAATAGCTTGATAAATGTTTAAATGGAAGTATCATAAACTGTTACAACGCAGGGAGTATACTTAAAAACCTGTGAGAACTGTCATCAGAGAGTGTTTACGATGTTAGAAAGGCAGGCACACACACACGAACACACACGAACACACACACACACACACACACACACACACACACACACACACACACACACACACACACACACACACACACACATACACACACACACACTTGATCAACAGCTGTTGCTTTCCAAACAAGGTGAGATGTCTCCCGACCCCTCCTCTCTCAGACTCCAGTATTTATGCTGCAATAGTTTGTGTCGGGGGGCTAGGGTCAGTCTGTTATATCTGGAGTATTTCTCCTGTCTCATCCGGTATTATTTGACCGTGCTGGTCATCTATGAACATTTTAACATCTTGGCCATGTTCTGTTAAAATCTCCACCCGGCACAGCCAGAAAAGGACTGGCCACCCCTCATAGCCTGGTTCCTCTCTAGGTTTCTTCCTAGGCTCCGGCATTTCTAGGGAGTTTTTCCTAGCCACCATGCTTCTACACCTGCATTGTTTGCTGTTTGGGGTTTTAGGCTGGGTTTCTGTACAGCACTTTGTGACATCAGCTGATGTAAGAAGGGCTATATAAATAAATTTGATTGAGATGTTGGACTGTTTTCACAGTAGCCAAGACGACAACACTGCCCTTTCAACTTTCCCTAGAAGTCAGTTCTAAACAATCTTAGTCAGCATCTGAAATGGCACCATATTCCCTACATAGTGAATTCTCTTCATATTCCCTACATCGTGAATTCTCTTCATATTCCCTACAACCATTCCCCTACGGGGCCTCTAAAAAGGGAGAAGGGTGCCATTCTAGACACAGACTTATTTTTCCATGAGAATGGAGAACATTCCGGAATTACACCATAATTGGCACATTAAAAGCGACCATTAAAAATGAGAGAGAGAGAGAGAGAGAGAGAGAGAGAGAGAGAGACAAAGCCCTTTTCCAGACGTCCTCGTTAAAGTGCATTCTGGGTAATTCTCATTAGCGTTACAGTATGTGCTTCTGACTACAGACCCCCTTTTCTTGGCACTGTCTCTTACCAAAATTATGGATGTTGTTTTTGAAGCCTTGCATTTCTGAAGTGTTAAGGGGACGAAATATGCAAAATTCTGTTTTATGTCAAATGAAACAGATGATTGGAAAGCACAAGTTGTTCTTATTATTCTAGGATGGAATAGAATGGGTGGGGTGACGTAGAAACATGATATATAGATCAGCCATACTAGAGGTACTGAATGTAGTGGATACATGGCTGCACTGTCTACAACTGAAAATGTTAGATATTCCATCCTAATGTAAAATAAAAAAGATAGCTCTGGATATATGGATGTACTGTCTATGACTCCCTATGCTACAAATGTATAGGAATAGTAAGACATACTGTGCTTCACTGCCAAAGCTCCTGATAATTCCTGCTAAAGTTGATCCAAGCCATCCCCTATCTATCCATCTCAATCTGAACCTAGACGGAACTTCACTGAAATATGCTGCTCTGTTGAGTAGGCCTTAGGTCAATGAGTTAGAATGGTGTGTGTGTATGTGTCTGTGCATGCGAGTGTGTGAGTGTGTGTGTGTGTGTCTGTGTGCATGCGTGCGTGTCAGTCCAGCATGTCAGAAGTGTGTACTTGGAGAGCTCATAAGGAAAAGTCTGTCTCTCTCTCTTCTATCTGTCTTTTATCCCTTCTTTTTCTGCCCTTTCAGACTAGTTGACATGTTGCCTTTCCACTCTATTTAGAGAGTCATGCACCAGGAGATGGAGGAATGCCCCCTGAATAAACACCACATTAGAGAGGAGTGTGTGTGTGTGTGTGTGTGTGTGTGTGTGTGTGTGTGTGTGTGTGTGTGTGTGTGTGTGTGTGTGTGTGTGTGTGTGTGTGTGTGTGTGTGTGTGTCTGTGTGTGTGTGTGTGTGCATTTTAGAGTGGGCTGTAGAAGAATAAGAACGAATACAGATGAAAAAAAAAAAAAATGATAAATTGAGAGATGCATAGCAGACACAGGAAGATAAGGGATATTATTCACTCTGTGTGTTACCAGCTGGAGGATAAGGGATATTATTCACTCTGTGTGTTACCAGCTGGAGGATAAGGGATATTATTCACTCTGTGTGTTACCAGCTGGAGGATAAGGGATATTATTCACTCTGTGTGTTACCAGCTGGAGGATAAGGGATATTATTCACTCTGTGTGTTACCAGCTGGAGGATAAGGATATTATTCACTCTGTGTGTTACCAGCTGGAGGATAAGGGATATTATTCACTCTGTGTGTTACCAGCTGGAGGATAAGGGATATTATTCACTCTGTGTGTTACCAGCTGGAGGATAAGGGATATTGTTCACTCTGTGTGTTACCAGCTGGAGGATAAGGGATATTATTCACTCTGTGTGTTACCAGCTGGAGGATAAGGGATATTATTCACTCTGTGTGTTACCAGCTGGAGGATAAGGGATATTGTTCACTCTGTGTGTTACCAGCTGGAGGATAAGGGATATTGTTCACTCTGTGTGTTACCAGCTGGAGGATAAGGGATATTGTTCACTCTGTGTGTTACCAGCTGGAGGATAAGGGATATTATTCACTCTGTGTGTTACCAGCTGGAGGATAAGGGATATTATTCACTCTGTGTGTTACCAGCTGGAGGATAAGGGATATTATTCACTCTGTGTGTTACCAGCTGGAGGATAAGGGATATTATTCACTCTGTGTGTTACCAGCTGGAGGATAAGGGATATTATTCACTCTGTGTGTTACCAGCTGGAGGATAAGGGATATTATTCACTCTGTGTGTTACCAGCTGGAGGATAAGGGATATTATTCACTCTGTGTGTTACCAGCTGGAGGATAAGGGATATTATTCACTCTGTTACCAGCTGGAGGATGTGTTACCAGCTGGAGGATAAGGGATATTGTTCACTCTGTGTGTTACCAGCTGGAGGATAAGGGATATTATTCACTCTGTGTACCAGCCAGCTGGATTATTCACTCTGTGTGTTACCAGCTGGAGGATAAGGGATATTATTCACTCTGTGTGTTACCAGTTGGAGGATAAGGGATATTGTTCACTCTGTGTGTTACCAGCTGGAGGATAAGGGATATTGTTTACTCTGTGTGTTACCAGCTGGAGGATAAGGGATATTATTCACTCTGTGTGTTACCAGCTGGAGGATAAGGGATATTGTTCACTCTGTGTGTTACCAGCTGGAGGATAAGGGATATTGTTCACTCTGTGTGTTACCAGCTGGAGGATAAGGGATATTGTTCACTCTGTGTGTTACCAGCTGGAGGATAAGGGATATTGTTCACTCTGTGTGTTACCAGCTGGAGGATAAGGGATATTGTTCACTCTGTGTGTTACCAGCTGGAGGATAAGGGATATTGTTCACTCAGTGTGTTACCAGCTGGAGGATAAGGGATATTGTTCACTATGTGTGTTACCAGCTGGAGGATAAGGGATATTGTTCACTCTGTGTGTTACCAGCTGGAGGATAAGGGATATTGTTCACTCTGTGTGTTACCAGCTGGAGGATAAGGGATATTATTCACTCTGTGTGTTACCAGTTGGAGGATAAGGGATATTGTTCACTCTGTGTGTTACCAGCTGGAGGATAAGGGATATTGTTCACTCTGTGTGTTACCAGCTGGAGGATAAGGGATATTGTTCACTCAGTGTGTTACCAGCTGGAGGATAAGGGATATTGTTCACTATGTGTGTTACCAGCTGGAGGATAAGGGATATTGTTCACTCTGTGTGTTACCAGCTGGAGGATAAGGGATATTATTCACTCTGTGTGTTACCAGTTGGAGGATAAGGGATATTGTTCACTCTGTGTGTTACCAGCTGGAGGATAAGGGATATTGTTCACTCTGTGTGTTACCAGCTGGAGGATAAGGGATATTATTCACTCTGTGTGTTACCAGCTGGAGGATAAGGGATATTGTTCACTCTGTGTGTTACCAGCTGGAGGATAAGGGATATTGTTCACTCTGTGTGTTACCAGCTGGAGGATAAGGGATATTATTCACTCTGTGTGTTACCAGTTGGAGGATAAGGGATATTATTCACTCTGTGTGTTACCAGTTGGAGGATAAGGGATATTGTTCACTCTGTGTGTTACCAGCTGGAGGATAAGGGATATTGTTCACTCTGTGTGTTACCAGCTGGAGGATAAGGGATATTATTCACTCTGTGTGTTACCAGCTGGAGGATAAGGGATATTGTTCACTCTGTGTGTTACCAGCTGGAGGATAAGGGATATTGTTCACTCTGTGTGTTACCAGCTGGAGGATAAGGGATATTATTCACTCTGTGTGTTACCAGTTGGAGGATAAGTGATATTGTTCACTCTGTGTGTTACCAGCTGGAGGATAAGGGATATTGTTCACTCTGTGTGTTACCAGCTGGAGGATAAGGGATATTGTTCACTCAGTGTGTTACCAGCTGGAGGATAAGGGATATTGTTCACTATGTGTGTTACCAGCTGGAGGATAAGGGATATTGTTCACTCTGTGTGTTACCAGCTGGAGGATAAGGGATATTGTTCACTCAGTGTGTTACCAGCTGGAGGATAAGGGATATTGTTCACTCTGTGTGTTACCAGCTGGAGGATAAGGGATATTGTTCACTATGTGTGTTACCAGCTGGAGGATAAGGGATATTGTTCACTCTGTGTGTTTGGTGAACAATGTAGAAGGAGACATTACTCTGTATTAGCATACTGCTGACTGCCCACTGGGCACACACTGGCTGAACCAACATGGAATAGACGTTGAATTGACGTCTGTGCCCAGTGAGTGGGGCTTTCTAAAATACATACTGGTCCAATTGGAGATGATTATGCTTATAAGGAGAGAGAGAGAAGACACACAAACACAGGCACACATGCACATACTTGCAACGTGCGGTCTGAACTCTCCTGGTCGCTTACAACAGTGATTTTTCAGTTTTCCAGTTCAGGAAATGGAGACTTATGTTGTAATCACCGGCACCCACCCACAACACCATGCTGTACTCAGCCTGTGGTTATGCTCGCCTCCTTTCTGTCTCTGTCTCTCTCAATCTTTCTCCTCCTACTCCTTCTCATTTTCTCCTGTATTCTCTCTCTCTCCCTTTCTCTTTGCCCTCTCTCTCTCTCTCTCTCCCTTTCTCTTTGACCTCTCTCTCTCTCTCTCTCTCGCTTTGCCCTCTCTCTCTCTCTATCCCATTCTCTCCATCTCTCTCTCTCTCTCTCTCTCTCTCTCTCTCTCTCTCTCTCTCTCTCTCTCTCTCTCTATCCCATTTTCCCTCTCTTTCTCTCTCTCTCTCTCTCTCTCTCTCTCTCTATGCCCCCCTTCCTCTCTCTCTCTCTCTCTCTCTCTCTATCCCATTCTCCCTCTCTTTCTCTCTCTCTCTCTCTCTCTCTATGCCCCCCTTCCTCTCTCTTTCTCGATTAAATAAGCACAAAAGCAGCAGAGGATGGAGAAATGTTGAAATACTGGGCCAGGATTCAAAATCTATTCCCTCTTTCCCTCCCTTCTTCCCCTGCCTCTTACCAGATCCCCGTCTCTCCTGCCAACACCGGCCCAAAACTATGAGCAGTATGCACAGCCCTTTAATCTAAAACACATACATGGACACACTCTGAGATTGTTCGTTTAAATAAAGACACATTCTGTCTTAGTGAATTTAAGGCATTAGAGTGCAAACAGAAACATAGACAGATAGACGGACATTGACATGACTCTCCTTCTCTTCTTCCCCCCACTAAAATTGCAGCGCTCTGAGCTCACCTTCTTCCCCCGCTAAAATATCCACGAGGCCCAGGATGAGTGACTACGGCCTGGGAAGGGAGAGCAGGGAGAGTGGGTGTCCAGCGGGTCAGTGGTCTGGTCAGGGAGAGTGGGTGTCCAGGGGGTCAGTGGTCTAGTCAGGGAGAGTGGGTGTCCAGGGGGTCAGTGGTCTGGTCAGGGAGAGTGGGTGTCCAGGGGGTCAGGGGTCTGGTCAGGGAGAGTGGGTGTCCAGCGGGTCAGTGGTCTGGTCAGGGAGAGTGGGTGTCCAGGGGGTCAGGGGTCTGGTCAGGGAGAGTGGGTGTCCAGCGGGTCAGGGGTCTGGCCAGGGAGAGTGGGTGTCCAGGGGGTCAGGGGTCTGGTCAGGGAGAGTGGGTGTCCAGCGGGTCAGGGGTCTGGTCAGGGAGAGTGGGTGTTCAGGGGGTCAGGGGTCTGGTCATGGAGAGTGGGTGTCCAGCAGGTCAGGGGTCTGGTCAGGGAGAGTGGGTGTCCAGCGGGTCAGGGGTCTGGTCAGGGAGAGTGGGTGTCCAGGGGGTCAGGGGTCTGGTCAGGGAGAGTGGGTGTCCAGCGGGTCAGTGGTCTGGTCAGGGAGAGTGGGTGTCCAGGGGGTCAGTGGTCTGGTCAGGGAGAGTGGGTGTCCAGGGGGTCAGGGGTCTGGTCAGGGAGAGTGGGTGTCCAGGGGGTCAGGGGTCTGGTCAGGGAGAGTGGGTGTCCAGCGGGTCAGTGGTCTGGTCAGGGAGAGTGGGTGTCCAGGGGGTCAGTGGTCTGGTCAGGGAGAGTGGGTGTCCAGGGGGTCAGTAGTCTGGTCAGGGAGAGTGGGTGTCCAGGGGGTCAGGGGTCTGGTCAGGGAGAGTGGGTGTCCAGCGGGTCAGGGGTCTGGTCAGGGAGAGTGGGTGTCCTGACTCTGACCCTGACTGACTCTGACCCTGACTTTGACCCTGACTCTGATCCTGACTCTGACCCTGATTCTGACCCTGACTCTGACCCTGACCCTGACTCTGACCCTGACCCTGACTCTCACTCTGACCCTGATTCTGACCCTGACTCTGACCCTGATTCTGACCCTGACTCTGACCCTGATTCTGATTGTGACCCTGACCCTGACCCTGATTCTGACCCTGACTCTGATTCTGACTCTGACCCTGACCCTGATTCTGACTCTGACCCTGATTCTGATTGTGACCCTGACCCTGATTCTGATTGTGACCCTGATTCTGACTCTGACCCTGAGCCTGATTCTGATTGTGACCCTGACTCTCACTCTGTACACTGTTTACTTACTTTCTCCTGTTCTTATTATTTATATTTTTCATGTGTTTTGTACATTACTTTTTCATGCATTTTGTTATAGTACTACTGATAATGATTACTGCATTGCTGGGAAAGAGCAAGTGAGAAAGGCATTTCACTCTACTTGTGAAACTGAATATGACTACCAAGCCTGGCCTATAGACGGCCACTGTTCTCTCTCACATGGACCTGCCTGTAGACCCATCCTCACAGCCAGTCACTTCTGTTTACTCTGTGGACCCGACAGGCTGTGTACATTAGACATAAACAAACAGCACACAGACCTCTCTACTAACCCAGAGATGAATGGGGATATTCATTGTAAAACTGCCAGGGCTTAAGGAGATAAGGAGACCCCCTTAACCACCATGCAGCCCGTTATCACAGACCCCCCTTTTATAAGCACACACATACATACATGAATGCATATGCACACACACTCTCCTCTTTGTTTGTGTTTATGGTGGAAAGACTGTGTATATGTAGCACCCACATGACCCTCCATTTGAGCCAATGACATTTAGTCACACGCACAGGCATACTAGTGTGGGAAACAACCAAACCAAAGTTTGTTTACAGCATCATCTGTAATGGGTCATAGAGACAGATGTAATATTCACACCACAGACACAACACATTGGACATGGAGGAGAGGAGGAGAAGGTTTTCATTTAGTGACCATGACTGTAGTTGACCATGGGCACAAGAATAGAGAAAGAGAGGAGAGGAGAAGAGAAGAAGAGGAGAGGAGAGGAGAGGAGAGGAGAGGAGAGGAGAGGAGAGGAGAGGAGAGGAGAGAAGAGGAGAGGAGAGGAGAAGAGAAGGAGAGGAGAGGAGAGGAGAGGAGAGGAGAGGAGAGGAGAGGAGAGGAGAGGAGGAGAAGGTTTTAATTTAGTGACCATGACTGTAGTTGACCATGGGCACAAGAATAGAGAAAGAGAGGAGAGGAGAAGAGAAGAAGAGGAGAGGAGAGGAGAGGAGAGGAGAGGAGAGGAGAGGAGAGGAGAAGTGGAGGATATGCTTCGATGGTTTAACAGATTTAACAGTTGTTTTTCATTTAGTGAGGAGGAAATGACTGTATAGTCAACCATGACAACAAGAACAGAAGAGTAAGATGACGATCTTCATCCAGCCAGCCAACCAAACCCACACCATGAATGCATCCCAAAATGTGTGGCAACCTACTCCCTGTAAAGTGTACTACTTTTGACCAGGGCCCATAGGGCTCTGGTCAAAAGGAGTGCACTGTATAGGGAATAGGGTGCCATTCAGGACATACCATCTCTCCCAAAGGCCAAATGTTCTAGTGGTCATATTGGTTCTATTAGACACTAGGTTGCGTTGCCATGTTGGGTGAAATCAATTCAGTTACCTCAATGGGATGTTGTCATAGTCAGCTGGGAGTGATGTGATCATGATGTCAGTAAATGACCTCAGCCTGCAACTGTTGTTTTATCTTAAATTTAGATTACTGGATGTGCCACACAGTCTCCAAAAATATGACCTTCTAGGTTGTGATTGATTTGTGTTGATTTAGTTTTCGTTTTGTGGCATTGCTAGGACATGAACTATTGGTGATGTACTGCTGGATAGAACACAAACAATAGGTCAAAGGTGAGAGGTCATGAGGGAGGGGTCAAGAAAGGGATTAGGTCATACTGGTCTGTTTCATGGTTCCCATGCCCATAGTACAGGACCAGGACATGGAATGTAGAAATCGGCCACTCTGAAGAAAGCAAATGTTCAGAACACTGCTGCAACTAGTTGGGTCAGAACAACCTTTCCCAGTTGGGTCAGAACAACATTTTCCAGTTTGGGTCAGGACAACCTTTCCCAGTTGGGTCAGAACAACATTTTCCAGTTTGGGCCAGGACAACCTTTTCAGTTGGGTCAGAACAACCTTTTCCAGTTGGGTCAGAACAACCTTCTCCAGTTGGGTCAGGACAACCTTTTCCTCTCCTCATTTTCCCCTGGGCCACTATGTGCTAGTTCTAGTACAACCACCCACCACCCTGCCTACCCACCCACAGACCAACACGTACCTAGGGAAAAGTGACTTACCCTGGGCTGGTTCTCAGCAGAGGCTCCCTGGCCCCTCCAGTAGAGTCAGGGCTCCGTGGTGGAAAACTGGGTGACAACACAACAAAGTAGTGAGAGAAATGTGAGAAAGAGCGAGAGAGAGAGGAAAACTACACAGGGAGAGAGGGAGAGAGAGAGAGAGAGAGAGAGAGAGAGAGAGAGAGAGAGAGAGAGAGAGAGAGAGAGAGAGAGAGGGAGGGAGAAAGAAAGAGACCAAAACTACATTGCAGCTATATTGCAGCTATATCATCTTAATAAGTATACCCACTTACTATTGGAACATAGAATAAAGTGACAGTGCCATAAATTCTGGTGAAAATTCAATTGTTTGAGCGTGTCACCAACTAAACCATTTATGCTTGACGAACCACCAAATTACAGAGTTCAGATATATCCAAATGCTTAGTTTAGATATAAGCGAATGAGAAAGGAGCAGAGGTTTAGCATAATGCAATATGATGTATTATAGCTGTTCTGACACCTTACTTTAGCCAAAGGCTTCAATTCAGAAAAGAAAACGGATTTCCCATGTATTTTTGTCTTGAGTAATTACAGTACTGAATTCTATTTGTCCCTTTGCGGTTGTGTGTGTGTGTATGCGTGCGTGCGTGTGTGCATGTGTGTGTATCCCATTGCCCTTGTGTGTGTTTAATTAAAGAGAAAACATATAGATTCCCATACTGTCTTGTGCTGATTTAGATGAAGCCGTGAATCACATCTCTGAGTGGACTTATCTTCCAGATGTGAACATCACAGTCATCCCACCAAGATAAACCGTGGGAATCGTTGCTAGGAAACCGGGAGACAGAAATGTAAAAGAGAGAAGAGAAGATATAATCAACAGGGCCACAACATACACTACCTGGCCAAAAGTATGTGGGCAGCTGCTCGTCGAACATCTCATTCCAAAATCATGGGCATTAACATGGAGTTGGTCTCCCCTTTGCTGCTATAACAGCTTCCACTCTTCTGGGAAGGCTTTCTACTAGATGTAGGAACATTGCCGCGGGGACTTGCTTCCATTCAGCCACAAGAGCATTAGTGAGGTCGGGCACTGATGCTGGGTGATTAGGCCTGGCTCCCAGTCGGAGTTCCAATTCATCCCAAAAGTGTTCGATGTGGTTGAGGTCAGGGCTCTGTGCAGGACAGTCATGTTCTTCCACACCAATCTCGACAAACAATTTCTGTATGGACCTCGCTTTGTGCACGAGGGCATTGTCAAGCTGAAACAGAAAAGGGCCTGTTGCCACAAGTTGGAAGCACAGAATCATCTAGAATGTCATTGTATGCTGTAGGGTTAAGATCCCTTCACTGGAACTAAGCGACCTAGCCCGAACCATGAAAAACAGCCCCAGACCATTATTCCTCCTCCTCCAAACTTTACAGTTGCCACTGTGCATTGAGGCAGGTGGCATTCTCATGGCATTTACCAAATTCAGATTCGTCCATCGGACTGCCAGATGGTGAAGAATGATTTATCAATTCAGAGAACGCGTTTCCACTGCTCCAATGGAGGCGAGCATTACACCACTCCAGCCGACGCTTGGCATTGAGCATGGTGATCCTAGGCTTGTGTGTGGCTGCTCGGCCATGGAAATCAATTTCATGAAGCTCCAGACAAACAGAAATTGTGCTGACGTTGCTTCCAGAAGTAGTTTGAAACTCGGTAGTGAGCAACCAAGGACAGACGATTTTTACGAGCTACTTTTTTATTTTTTATTTTATTTCACCTTTATTTAACCAGGTAGGCTAGTTGAGAACAAGTTCTCATTTGCAACTGCGACCTGGCCAAGATAAAGCATAGCAGTGTGAACAGACAACACAGAGTTACACATGGAGTAAACAATTAACAAGTCAATAACACAGTAGAAAAAAAGGGGAGTCTATATACATTGTGTGCAAAAGGCATGAGGAGGTAGGCGAATAATTACAATTTTGCAGATTAACACTGGAGTGATAAATGATCAGATGGTCATGTACAGGTAGAGATATTGGTGTGCAAAAGAGCAGAAAAGTAAATCAATAAAAACAGTATGGGGATGAGGTAGGTGAAAATGGGTGGGCTATTTACCAATAGACTATGTACAGCTGCAGCGATCGGTTAGCTGCTCAGATAGCAGATGTTTGAAGTTGGTGAGGGAGATAAAAGTCTCCAACTTCAGCGATTTTTGCAATTCGTTCCAGTCACAGGCAGCAGAGAACTGGAACGAAAGGCGGCCAAATGAGGTGTTGGCTTTAGGGATGATCAGTGAGATACACCTGCTGGAGCGCGTGCTACGGATGGGTGTTGCCATCGTGACCAGTGAACTGAGATAAGGCGGAGCTTTACCTAGCATGGACTTGTAGATGACCTGGAGCCAGTGGGTCTGGCGACGAATATGTAGCGAGGGCCAGCCGACTAGAGCATACAAGTCGCAGTGGTGGGTGGTATAAGGTGCTTTAGTGACAAAACGGATGGCACTGTGATAAACTGCATCCAGTTTGCTGAGTAGAGTGTTGGAAGCAATTTTGTAGATGACATCGCCGAAGTCGAGGATCGGTAGGATAGTCAGATTTACTAGGGTAAGTTTGGCGGCGTGAGTGAAGGAGGCTTTGTTGCGGAATAGAAAGCCGACTCTTGATTTGATTTTCGATTGGAGATGTTTGATATGAGTCTGGAAGGAGAGTTTACAGTCTAGCCAGACACCTAGGTACTTATAGATGTCCACATATTCAAGGTCGGAACCATCCAGGGTGGTGATGCTGGTCAGGCGTGCGGGTGCAGGCAGCGAACGGTTGAAAAGCATGCATTTGGTTTTACTAGCGTTTAAGAGCAGTTGGAGGCCACGGAAGGAGTGTTGTATGGCATTGAAGCTCGTTTGGAGGTTAGATAGCACAGTGTCCAAGGACGGGCCGGAAGTATATAGAATGGTGTCGTCTGCGTAGAGGTGGATCAGGGAATCGCCCGCAGCAAGAGCAACATCATTGATATATACAGAGAAAAGAGTCGGCCCGAGAATTGAACCCTGTGGCACCCCCATAGAGATTGCCAGAGGACCGGACAGCATGCCCTCCGATTTGACACACTGAACTCTGTCTGCAAAGTAATTGGTGAACCAGGCAAGGCAGTCATCTGAAAAACCGAGGCTACTGAGTCTGCCGATAAGAATATGGTGATTGACAGAGTCGAAAGCCTTGGCAAGGTCAATGAAGACGGCTGCACAGTACTGTCTTTTATCGATGGCGGTTATGATATCGTTTAGTACCTTGAGCGTGGCTGAGGTGCACCCGTGACCGGCTCGGAAACCAGATTGCACAGCGGAGAAGGTACGGTGGGATTCGAGATGGTCAGTGACCTGTTTGTTGACTTGGCTTTCGAAGACCTTAGATAGGCAGGGCAGGATGGATATAGGTCTGTAACAGTTTGGGTCCAGGGTGTCTCCCCCTTTGAAGAGGGGGATGACTGCGGCAGCTTTCCAATCCTTGGGGATCTCAGACGAAATGAAAGAGAGGTTGAACAGGCTGGTAATAGGGGTTGCGACAATGGCGGCGGATAGTTTCAGAAATAGAGGGTCCAGATTGTCACGCCCAGCTGATTTGAACGGGTCCAGGTTTTGCAGCTCTTTCAGAACATCTGCTATCTGGATTTCGGTCAAGGAGAACCTGGAGAGGCTTGGGCGAGTAGCTGCGGGGGGGGGGGCGGGGCGGAGCTGTTGGCCGAGGTTGGAGTAGCCAGGCGGAAGGCATGGCCAGCCGTTGAGAAATGCTTGTTGAAGTTTTCGATAATCATGGATTTATCGGTGGTGACCATGTTACCTAGCCTCAGTGCAGTGGGCAGCTGGGAGGAGGTGCTCTTGTTCTCCATGGACTTCACAGTGTCCCAGAACTTTTTGGAGTTGGAGCTACAGGATGCAAACTTCTGCCTGAAGAAGCTGGCCTTAGCTTTCCTGACTGACTGCGTGTATTGGTTCCTGACTTCCCTGAACAGTTGCATATCACGGGGGCTATTCGATGCTATTGCAGTCCGCCACAGGATGTTTTTGTGCTGGTCGAGGGCAGTCAGGTCTGGAGTGAACCAAGGGCTATATCTGTTCTTAGTTCTGTATTTTTTGAACGGAGCATGCTTATCTAAAATGGTGAGGAAGTTACTTTTAAAGAATGACCAGGCATCCTCAACTGACGGGATGAGGTCAATGTCCTTCCAGGATACCCGGGCCAGGTCGATTAGAAAGGCCTGCTCACAGAAGTGTTTTAGGGAGCGTTTGACAGTGATGAGGGGTGGTCGTTTGACTGCGGCTCCGTAGCGGATACAGGCAATGAGGCAGTGATCGCTGAGATCCTGGTTGAAGACAGCAGAGGTGTATTTGGAGGGCCAGTTGGTCAGGATGACGTCTATGAGGGTGCCCTTGTTTACAGAGTTAGGGTTGTACCTGGTGGGTTCCTTGATGATTTGTGTGAGATTGAGGGCATCTAGCTTAGATTGTAGGACTGCCGGGGTGTTAAGCATATCCCAGTTTAGGTCACCTAACAGATCAAACTCTGAAGCTAGATGGGGGGCGATCAATTCACAAATGGTGTCCAGGGCACAGCTGGGAGCTGAGGGGGGTCGGTAGCAGGCGGCAACAGTGAGAGACTTATTTCTGGAGAGGGTAATTTTCAAAATTAGTAGTTCGAACTGTTTGGGTATGGACCTGGAAAGTATGACATTACTTTGCAGGCTATCTCTGCAGTAGACTGCAACTCCTCCCCCTTTGGCAGTTTTATCTTAACGGAAGATGTTATAGTTGGGTATGGAAATCTCAGGATTTTTGGTGGCCTTCCTGAGCCAGGATTCAGACACGGCAAGGACATCAGGGTTAGCAGAGTGTGCTAAAGCAGTGAGTAAAACAAACTTAGGGAGGAGGCTTCTGATGTTGACATGCATGAAACCAAGGCTTTTTCGATTACAGAAGTCAACAAATGAGGGTGCCTGGGGACATGCAGGGCCTGGGTTTACCTCCACATCACCCGCGGAACAGGAAGGAGTAGTATGAGGGTGCGGCTATCAAAACTGGTCGCCTAGAGCGTTGGGGACAGAGAATAAGAGGAGCAGGTTTCTGGGCATGGTAGAATGTATTCAGGGCATAATGCGCAGACAGGGGTATGGTGGGGTGCGGGTACAGCGGAGGTAAGCCCAGGCACTGGGTGATGATGAGAGAGGTTGTATCTCTGGACATGCTGGTTGTAATGGGTGAGGTCACCGCATGTGTGGGAGGTGGGACAAAGGAGGTATCAGTGGTATGAAGAGTGGAACTAGGGGCTCCATTGTAAACTAAAACAATGATAACTAACCTGAACAACAGTATACAAGGCATATTGACATTTGAGAGAGACATACAGCGAGGCATACAGTAATCACAGGTGTTGAATTGGGAGAGCTAGCTAAAACAGTAGGTGAGACAACAACAGCTAATCAGCTAGCACAACAACAGCAGGTAAAATGGCGTTGACTAGGCAGAGGGAGGGTCGGATTAACTACACACAGAGCCTGAGTGCAGCTGGGGCCGACAGATAAAACATAAACAAGCAGAATGGAGTACCGTGATTAATGGACAGTCCAGCATGCATCAGCTATGTAGCCAAGTGATCAGTGTCCAGGGGGCAGCAGTGGATGGGGCAGGGAAGCTGGACTGGCGAGTGTTATCCAGGTTAAAAAAACTAACAATGACGAAATAGCTTGTAGCTAGTTAGCTGGTTAGCTTCTGGAGGTTCTTGAGTGTGTTCTAAAAATTAAAAATAATAGCGATTCCGTATCACATTGGGTGAGGCAGGCTACCGGAAGGTATAAACAAATTAAAAATCGAAAAGAGATAGAAAGTAAATATGGGTCCAGTGAGTGTTTGGGACGCGGCGATTCAGACGGTTAGCAGGCCTGTGCTAACAAGCTAACAGTTAGTAGGCCGGGGCTAAACAAGGTAGCAGTTAGCGGACCGGGGCTAAACAAGCTAGCAGTTAGCAGGCCGAATTAGCAAGCAAGGAGATAGCAAGGGCTAGAGAGTTAGCCTTTGGGGGACGTCGCGATGGGGTGAGTCTGTTTATTCCTCTTCATGCGGTGACGTCGATAGACCGGTCGTGGGTCTGGATATTGTAGCCCAGGAGTATGCTACGGTGGTAGCACAGGAGCTCTGGCCGGGCTAGCTTCAAGCTAAGTGGGTGGAAACGCTAGCCCTGAGTAATCATCCGGGGTTGCGGTTAGCTAGATAGCTAGTTGTGAAGATCCAGCTGAAAATGTTCCGTTATGCTCTGGTTAGAGTCGCGTTGTTCGAACTGGCGAGAGCTTTCCGAGCTAAAGGTTAGCTGATGACCGGTTAGCTGAAGACCGCTAGCAATGTTTTGCTGACTGATAGCTGGTAGTTAGCTGGCTAGCTTTAGTTGAGGGGTTCCGGATCCGAAGTAAATATAAATACTTTAGGAAAAATAGCTACATTGGGTGAGGCGGGTTGCAGGAGAGTATTTAGAAGTTGAGGTTTAGCAAAATGTTTTAAAAGGTATGCGAAGAAAAATATGTATGTAAAAACGAAAAAAACGATATATACAAGGGACACGACACGACAAGACGTCTTACTGCTACGCCATCTTGCACTCTGTGGTCCCGTTCTGTGAGCTTGTGTGGCCTACCAATTCGCGGCTGAGCCGTTGTTGCTCCTAGACATTTCCACTTCACAATAACAGCACTTACAGTTGACCCGGGGAAGCTCAAGCAAGACAGAAATTTGACGAAATCACTTCTTGAAATGGTGGCATCACTCTGTTCTCTATATGTTTCCTTGGCAACACAGTTATCTGTATGTTTCTCTAACAACACTGTTATCTGTATGTTTCTCTGACAACACTGTTATCTGTATGTTTCTCTGACAACACTGTTATCTGTATGTTTCTCTGACAACACTGTTATCTGTATGTTTCTCTGACAACACTGTTATCTGTATGTTTCTCTGACAACACTGTTATCTGTATGTAGACTTCAGTTCTTTCTCTCTGTCTACGTTTTTCTTTATTTTTCCTCTTCTCATTTCTTTGTCTTTCTTTTCATCTCATTCTCCATCTTTTCCAATTTATTGTTCATTGTCATCGTTCAGTTCTCTCTCTCTCTCTCTTTCATTTTTTCTGTCTCTTTTCTTTATCCCACTGTCTCTCATTTCATTAAAAAGTACAAAAGCACCAAGGGGAAAAGACAACTCTCCATCCCCCCTCCATCCATCCCTCTTCTCCACTCCCTCCCTCACTCCCCCTCTCCACCACTCCATCTCTCCACCACTCCAACTGAGAGAGGATAAAGGAGACAGGAAAGAGGAGACAGGAGAGAGGAGACAGGAGACAGGAGAGAGGAGAGAGGAGACAGGATCAAATCAAAATCAAATCAAATGTATGTATATAGCCCTTCGTACATCAGCTGATATCTCAAAGTGCTGTACAGAAACCCAGCCTAAAACCCCAAACAGCAAGCAATGCAGGTGTAGAAGCACGGTGGCTAGGAAAAACTCCCTAGAAAGGCCAAAACCTAGGAAGAAACCTAGAGAGGAACCAGGCTATGTGGGGTGGCCAGTCCTCTTCTGGCTGTGCCGGGTGGAGATTATAACAGAACATGGCCAAGATGTTCAAATGTTCATAAATTACCAGCATGGTCCAATAATAATAAGGCAGAACAGTTGAAACTGGAGCAGCAGCACGGCCAGGTGGACTGGGGACAGCAAGGAGTCATCATGTCAGGTAGTCCTGAGGCATGGTCCTAGGGCTCAGGTCCTCCGAGAGAGAAAGAAAGAGAGAAAGAGAGAATTAGCGAGAGCACACTTAAATTCACACAGGACACCGAATAGGACAGGAGAAGTACTCCAGATATAACAAACTGACCCTAGCCCCCCGACACATAAACTACTGCAGCATAAATACTGGAGGCTGAGACAGGAGGGGTCAGGAGACACTGTGGCCCCATCCGAGGACACCCCCGGACAGGGCCAAACAGGAAGGATATAACCCCACCCACTTTTCCAAAGCACAGCCCCCACACCACTAGAGGGATATCTTCAACCACCAACTTACCATCCTGAGACAAGGCCGAGTATAGCCCACAAAGATCTCCGCCACGGCACAACCCAAGGGGGGGGGGGTGCCAACCCAGACAGGAAGATCACATCAGTGACTCAACCCACTCAAGTGACGCACCCCTCCTAGGGACAGTATGAAAGAGCCCCAGTAAGCCAGTGACTCAGCCCCTGTAATAGGGTTAGAGGCAGAGAATCCCAGTGGGAAAGAGGGGAACCGGCCAGGCAGAGACAGCAAGGGCGGTTCATTGCTCCAGAGCCTTTCCGTTCACCTTCCCACTCCTGGGCCAGACTACACTCAATCATATGACCCACTGAAGAGATGAGTCTTCAGTAAAGACTTTAACTTCTTGCGTCGAGCCTTCCCGGATCCGGTATCGTGACTACAGCCTCAAGCTCATTACCATAACGCAACGTTAACTATTCATGAAAATCGCAAATGAAATGAAATTAATCTATTTGCTCTCAAGCTTAGCCTTTTGTTAACAACACTGTCATCTCAGATTTTCAAAATATGCTTCTCAACCATTGCAAAACAAGCATTTGTGTAACAGTATTGATAGCTAACGTAGCATTTAGCGTAGCATTTAGCGTTAGCATTCAGCAGGCAACATTTTCCACAAAAAACAGAAAAAGCATTCAAATAAAATAATTTACCTTTGAAGAACTTCGGATGTTTTCAATGAGGAGACTCTCAGATAGCAAATGTTCAGTTTTTCCTGAAAGATTATTTGTTTAGGACAAATCGCTCCGTTTTCTGCATCACGTTTAGCTACGAAAAAAAACCTGTATCCAGGATTGTGTAAATCTATCCGCAAGCTCATTAGCATAACACAACGTTAACTATTCATGAAAATCGCAAATGAAATGAAATGAATCTATTTGCTCTCAAGCTTAGCCTTTTGTTAACAACACTGTCATCTCAGATTTTCAAAATATGCTTTTGAACCATAGCTAAACAAGCATTTGTGTAAGAGTATTGATAGCCTAGCATTGCATTAAGCCTAGCATTCAGCATGCAACATTTTCCACAAAAACCAGAAAAGAATTCAAATAAAATAATTTACCTTTGAAGAACTTCAGATGTTTTCAATGAGGAGACTCTGTTAGATAGCAAATGTTCCGTTTTTACAAAAAAATATTATTTGTGTCGACTAATCGCTCCGTTTTGTTCATCACATTTGGGGAGGGATTTAAAAAAATATATATATTAAGTCATTAAAACGCGAACTTTTTTCCAAATCAACTCCATAATATCGACAGAAACATGGCAAACCGATGTTTAGAATCAATCCTCAAGGTGTTTTTCACATATCTATCGACGATAATGGCACTTTCTCTTCTGAAGAAATGGAACGCGCATGGACCTACAGATTACGCACACAGGACACCGGGCGGGACACCAGGTAACTGTAGTCTCTTATGGTCAATCTTCCAATGATATGCCTACAAACACGTCACAATGCTGCAGACACCTCGGGGAATAGACAGAAACCGCAGGCTCATTCCTGGCGCATTCACAGCCATATAAGGAGACATTGGAACACAGCGCCTTCAGAATCTGGGGCATTTCCTGTATGAAACTTCATCTTGGTTTCGCCTGTTGCATTAGTTCTGGGGCACTCACAGATAATATCTTTGCAGTTTTGGAGACGTCAGAGTTTTGTCTTTCCAAGGCTGTCAATTCCATGCATAGTCGAGCATCTTTTCGTGACAAAATATTGCGCTTAAAACTTTTTATCCAATAATGACATAGCGCCCCCATAGGTTGAACAGGTTAAGGTTGAGACCGAGTTTGCGTCTCTTACATGGGTAGGCAGACCATTCCATAATGGCCTGTGTCTTGTGACCGTAGCGTATGTGTAGGTATGTACGGCAGGACCAAATCAGAGAGATAGGTAGGAGCAAGCCCATGTAATGCTTTGTAGGTTAGCAGTAAAACCTTGAAATCAGCCCTTGCCTTGACAGGAAGCCAGTGTAGGGAGGCTAGCACTGGAGTAATATGATCAAATTTTTTGGTTCTAGTCAGGATTCTAGCAGCCGTATTTAGCACTAACTGAAGTTTATTTAGTGCTTTATCTGGGTAGCCGGAAAGTAGAGCATTGCAGTAGTCTAACCTAGAAGTGACAAAAGGAGGAGAAAGGAGAGAGGAGACAGGAGACAGGAGACAGGAGAGAGGAGACAGGAGAGAGGAGAGAGGAGACAGGAGAGAGTAGAGAGAAGACGACGACTGACCACAGCGCAGCTTGCAGTGTAATCTTTGAATTTGAGAAAATCCTTGACTAAGTATCGTCTCCCACACACCAAGTCACCAGTCTCCTCTGGTGTAGTTAGTGTTAGACACCAGAGGACACATAGTAGAAAACACACACACAAAACAAACTATGCATACACACATCGAAGCACACACAGTCACATCTGCACACATACTCTCAGAAACGTATGGGCCCTCAATCCCATCCACAAACACAGCTGTTGCAACACGGGTCAAACCGTTTTAAAGGACCTTGTTTTTTGTCTTAATGGACAGACCCAAACGGTTCTGTAGTCTCTGTTGTGTTGCTCGACCACCACTGTTTTAATTCAATCATATGGAGGAGCCACAGGACCATGAGCTCACTGTCACACACACACACACACACACACACACACACACACACACATACACACACATACACACACACACACACACACACACACACACACACACACACACACACGCACACACACACACACACACACCATGAGCTCACTCTAACCCAGTTAATGGATATTCCACATCTGCCCTCTGTTACGGAATCACCTCGATAAATCTACAGAACCTTTCATAATCTCCAAGGCAGTAAATTGATAGTTTGGAGAAAGGAACTTTACTTCTGGCCTTCTGAATCCTCAATATTACATATTTCACTGAAACTACCTCCAAAAACATTACCAGGCATGAGGTCATCAGTTTGTGTGCACAATGTCATCGTATTTCACTGTTTAACTGCAGTTGGATGTATGGAGGTTTGGAGGGATGAGAACTGAGCCCAGAAGTATTATTACAATTTCAAAGAGTTGACTGAGTTACAGTTCATATAAGGAAATCAGTCAATTGAAATAAATAAAATAGGCCCTAATCTATGCATTTCACATGACTGGGCAGGGGTGCAGCCATGGGTGGGCCTGGGAGGGCATAGGCCCACCCACTGGGGAGCCACCTCAGCCAAACAGAATGAGTTTTTCCCCACGAAAGGGCATTATTACAGACAGAAATACTCTTCAGCACCCCCGCTCCCCTCAAACAATCTCACAGGTGAAGAAGCTGGACGTAGAGGTCCTGGGCTGGCGTGGTTACACGCGGTCTGCGGTTGTGAGGGCGGTTGGATGTACTGCCAAATTCTCTAAAACAACATTGGAGGCGGCTTATGGTCAAGAAGTGAACATTAAATTATCTGGCAACCTCTCTGTTGGGCATTCCTGCAGTCAGAATGCCAATTACACGCTCCCCCAAAACTTGAGCCATCTGTGGCATTGTGTTGTGTGTCATAACTGCACATTTTAGAGTGGCCTTTTACTGTTCCCAGCACAAGCTGCACCTGTGTAATGATCATGCTGTTTAATCATCTTCTTGATATGCCACACCTGTCAGGTGGATGGATTATCTTGAGATAATATGCTTTTTGTGCATATGGAACATTTCTGGGATCTTTTATTTCAGCTGATGAAAAATGTCACCAACACTTTACATGTTGCGTTTATATTTTCGTTCAGTAAATTAAAAAAAAACACAGGGTATCCATTTTGTAATCTAGTAATCTGATTCTGGGGTTAATAATTTAATACTACTGTAGAAAAGGTCTAGGCACATCTCTGTGACCTCTGCTATGTAAATAGTGTGCTAAAACACACACACACACACACACACACACACACACACACACACACCGTGCGGACCACATGCTAACACAGACACATCCCTCTGCATCTGGCAGTGATCTAGAGCCCTAATCAACAGGGATGGGGGTGAGGAGGGTAGGGGTGAGGGGTAAATTGGGGGGTAACTGTGATTATGGGGAAATGGGAAACAGGGGGCCAGTGCTACACACACACACACACACACATGGAAGGATGCATGCAAGAACGCGCATACACAGTTGCTGGTGATTTTATTCTGAGTAATGTGGAGAAGTGACTATAGTGAAGGCTCACTGGGAGAGAGCAGACGTCAGGCTACTTTGTCTCAGAGTTTATGAGTGTGTTCATGTTTGTGAACAATAGAGGCAGAAAGAGAACTGTTTTATATGACAGATTTCTCATACTTCAGACCAACACAGCTAATTCTCCAACATAGTCTATAGCCTCTTGATTTCCCTGGTTTGATCCTATATTGAACCTGGGTCAGTAATTGTTTTCCCACTACAGCCCCTTCCTATCCCAGTCTCAGCCCTGTCCTCCCTCCCTTCCCCTCCTACTGTAGCTGTGGTTCCTAGTGTTAAATCACCGCTAGTTCCTTCATTATGATGTCATCATGAGTTGGGTTCCATGGTTCCGTGTGCCCAGCCCTGACACTAAGCTCTCGGTGGTGAGGTCAAAACCACCATCGTTTGTCAAGGCGGTCAGAACCAGGGCTCTGTCCTTCTCCTCTCCTACTTCCTCCGTTCCCTCTCTACCCAGTGTGGTTGGTGAGAAATGGAGAGAGGGAGGGAGGGAGGGAGAGAGAGATGGATGGAGAGATGTTTTATGTGAGAAAGGGAGATATTATGAGTGTTGCTGACATCAGCAGTGTGTCACTAAACAAAGGGTTTAACAGACCTATTAGTCTAATGTTTACGTGGGCCCATGTCCATTTTTCCATCATCTTTTTATTTGTATTTATTTATTTATTTTACCCCCCCAATTTCGTGGTATCCAATTGTTAGTCGTTACTGTCTTGTCTCATCGCTACAACTCCCGTACGGGCTCGGGAGAGACGAAGGTTGAAAGTCATGCGTCCTCCGATACACAACCCAACCAAGCCGCACTGCTTCTTAACACAGCGCGCATCCAACCCGGAAGCCAGCCGCACCAATGTGTCGGAGGAAACACCGTGTCAGCGTGCACTGCGCCCGGCCCGCCACAGGAGTCGCTAGTGCGCGATGAGACAAGGATATCCCTACCGGCCAAACCCTCCCTAACCCGGACGACGCTAGGCCAATTGTGCGTCGCCACATGGACTTCCCGGTCGCGGCCGGCTACGACAGACCCTGGGCTCGAACCCAGAGTCTCTGGTGGTGCAGTGCCTTAGACCACTGCGCCACCCGGGAGGCCGATTTTTCCATATTCTATACACCTGTGGGAGTGGGTGTGCATGTGGGTCAGTCAGTAAAATCAGTCAGTAAAATCTCATGAGTATAAGGAGACATTAATACTCCCTGGGTTTGAGGAGAGGGAGAAGGAAATACAGAGATTATATTTAATAATAGACTTGATCCCACCAGGCCTCCCCTCTCTCTTTCCATCTATCACCCCTCTCTTTCCATCTCTCTTCCTCCTTCTTTCCAGCTATCCATCCCTCTCCCCCTCTCTTTTTCCCTCGCTTCCCAATTCTCTTTCCCTCTATCCATCCCTCTCTCCTCTAGTCTCTCTTTCCCTCTCTCCTTCCCCCTCTCCTTCCCTCCTGTGTAATTTGAGGTAATAACCTCCAATCTCTTCATCGCACAGATCCGCCTTATTAAGGTAAATAAGCACGGCGGTTGACATGTGTGTTCAATTCAGACAATTTTAGATTCCCCTCACACACACACACACACACACACACACACACACACACACACACACACACACACACACACACACACACACACACACACACACACACACACACACACACACACACTAGCATATTTAGAGAGTGAGGTCAGGCCATATAGACCATGCCACAAGACAGACAGGGATTCAGCTTTACAAAACATCAAATCAAAACTGTTAACAGAAATGTTTAAAAAAAACAGAGTGGGGGGCAATTACTGACAAACTAGTTAACTCAAAGTCATTCTAGAATCCTTT
This sequence comes from Oncorhynchus nerka, assembly GCF_034236695.1. Classification (NCBI taxonomy): domain Eukaryota; kingdom Metazoa; phylum Chordata; class Actinopteri; order Salmoniformes; family Salmonidae; genus Oncorhynchus; species Oncorhynchus nerka. The sequence continues at coordinate 24,523,990 of NC_088410.1, read as the reverse complement.
ATACGTCCAGAAAGGTGTATAGAAACAGACTACACAAACACAAGAGCTTCCTGGCTGCCAATCATGTCTAATTGACAGCTGGTTGCCGGGGACGACTGGGAAAAGGATGTAGGCAGCTTGGGGGTCCCGAGTCCTTTAATAGGGGGCCTTCTTATTGCCTGTACAGTACACAACTCAGACAATGACCACCCAATAACTGCACAGTCCCTCTCAGTGCAACACAAAGGGAGCTGAGAGGAGAGCTGGGAGAGAAGAGTAGTGGATGACCTTTCATTAAAGCAAGAGGCCAAGATTCATTATGAACTCAACCTGACAATGAACTGTGCTGTCTGCTGTCTGTCTTTATGCTTGGACAGCTGCTGCTTCCTTAAGTAAAAAACGGTGTGTGTGTGGGGTAACTTGTGTGTGTTAGTCAGAGGAGGCTGTTGGCAGGAGCTATAAGAGGACAGCTCATTGTAATGGCTGGAATGGAATATATGGATTGTATCAAACAAACAATATTTGGAAACCACACCCCATTTACTCAACTGGGTTGTTCGTGTGTGTGTGTGTGTGTGTGTGTGTGTGTGTGTGTGTGTGTGTGTGTGTGTGTGTGTGTGTGTAAGTATTAGATTCAGCATCACTATGATTTGAGGCCAGTCTTAACAGTTCTTCACAGGGATCTCTCTGTGCTGTGGGTATGTAGTCTCAGCATCACTATGACTTGAGGCCAGTCTTAACAGTTCTTCACAGGGATCTCTCTGTGCTGTGGGTATCTAGTCTCAGCATCACTATGACTTGAGGCCAGTCTTAACGGTTCTTCACAGGGATCTCTCTGTGCTGTGGGTATGTAGTCTCAGCATCACTATGACTTGAGGCCAGTCTTAACGGTTCTTCACAGGGATCTCTCTGTGCTGTAGGTATGTAGTCTCAGCATCACTATGACTTGAGGCCAGTCTTAACGGTTCTTCGCAGGGGTCTCTCTGTACTGTGGGTATGTAGTCTCAGGCCTGTGGTTGGTTAGTGTGGGGCAGAGTTAAGGCAGGGATTTTAGCCCTGTTTGTGTCTAGGTGGCTTATGCCTGCTTTATGACTGTTTGGAGCCACACTAGCTGGTGGGTACCGTGGTGATGGAGGGGGACCCTGGGCTTGTCAAAGGGGCCTAAAGCCTCTTCATCCCTGGGCTGAGGTTGGAGATGAGGCCTGGGAGAGAAGGAGATGGACTGATGGATGAGATGCACGTAAGCAGTAATGAATCATAAGCAGCATTAAAGCCAGGCTGGTTAACAGTCAGAGAGACTATGCTGCAGAAGCACCCAAAGCCATAATCACAGGGAACCAAGAAACAGGCCTGTTAAATGAACTTCACTGCTGATCTAGTAATCACTGGCCATTATGAGGGAAGTGTGTGTAGAGGGCGTATGTGTGTGTGTGTGTGTGTGTGTGTGTGTGTGGGGGCGCTAGCGATAAGTCAGCTGCCAGTGACTTGGTTGGATTATTCACAGTTTAGCAGCGCCATCTACTGTATATATCAGGTGTAGACCTACCGACAGCACTGACTTTTATATGTAGACCTACCGACAGCATTGACTTTTAGGTGTAGACCCACCGACAGCATTGACTTTTAGGTGTAGACCTACCGACAGCATTGACTTTTAGGTGTAGACCTACCGACAGCATTTACTTTTAGGTGTAGACCCACCGACAGCATTGACTTTTAGGTGTAGACCTACTGACAGCATTGACTTTTAGTAAGGGTCAATTCAATAAAATAATTGTTACAAAGACCGAATATGTGTTTAAATGAAGGTTATATACTTTTTAAATGTGTTTTGGGACACGACACCCTAATGTAAAAGCAGTGGGTTTATAAGCCAGCTCACTCAACACTGTTTTCACTTTCACCCTCTTGGTACTTATGATCTGGCATAAGACATGTGGTCTGTCTCATGAAGACCAATGGCACTAAAGTCCACAGTCTATTGGAAACCTCTGGACCAGAATCTCTACAGCCCTGGATCAGGTGTCGGCACAGAAAAACATCTAACAATGTAACGCGGTCACATAGCAACTGTCTCAATCACTATGGAGACCCCTTCTGCTACAGGCAGGCTTTCCTTTTCAGTCTGTCCTTCTCTTCTACACTTAGAACAGATCAGAGTAGTAGACTATACTTGGGAGAGGCCTAAGCAACAGTCAAATCCACAAGGAAGTAGTAGGCCTACGTACATGGTACAATGTTAGATCCTGGAGCTCTGTCGTAATCAAGCTTTTGATTAACTTGACAAACTTGTTGGATACATTTGTTGTTTGTTTTCGTTGTGTTTTGCCAAATAGGAACTGAATGGTGAATAATATATTGGGTCATTTGGAGTCACTTCTATTGTAAGTAAGAATGAGAAGATGTTTCTGAACACCTCTACTAGAAGTACGAATGAGAAGATGTTTCTGAACACCTCTACTAGCAGTAAGAATGAGAAGATGTTTCTGAACACTTCTATTGTAAGTAAGAATGAGAAGATGTTTCGGAACACCTCTATTATAAGTAAGAATGAGAATATGTTTCTGAACACTTCTATTGTAAGTTAGAATGAGAAGATGTTTCTGAACACCTCTATTGTAAGTTAGAATGAGAAGATGTTTCTGAACACCTCTACTAGAAGTAAGAATGAGAAGATATTTCTGAACACCTGAGCACAGAGAGAATGAGGGGGAAAAGGTCTTATTCTAGACATATTGTCTTACTACAGATTTTTTTATTTAACTAGGCAAGTCAGTTAAGGGCAAATTTTTATTTTCAATGACAGCCTAGGAACAGTGGGTTAACTTAACTGCCTTGTTCAGGGGCAGAACGACAGATTTGTACCTTGTCAGCTCAGGATTTGATCTAGCTACCTCTACGGTTATTGGCCCAATGTTCTAACCAATAGGCTACTTGCCGCTGCAGATTTATCGTCTTATAATAGACATATTCGATGTATTGTCTTATTGTGAACTTTGTTGTTGTTTTTATGTATTTTACCCCTTTTTTATCTCCCCAGTTGTATGATATCTAATTACAATACAATTACGGTCTTATCTCATCGCTGAAACTCCCCAACGGGCTCAGGAGAGGCGAAAGTCGAGTCATGAGTAATCCAAAACATGACCCGCCAAGCATCAATGTGTCGGAGGAAACACCTTTCAACTGAAGAACGAAGTCAGCCTGCAAGCGCCCAGCCAGCAACAAGGAGTCGTTAGAGCGCGATGGGTCAAGAAACCCCCCCGGCCAAAGCCTCCCCTAATCCGGATGACGCTGGGCCAATTGTGCGCCACACTATGGGACTCCCAGTCACAGCCAGTTGCGACACAGTTTGGGAACGAAGTGACGCCTCAAGCATTGGGATGCAGCGCCTTAGCCCACTGTGCCACTCGGGAGGCCCTATTCTAGACTTCTTATCTTATTACAGACTTATTGTTTTATTCTAGACTTCTTGTCTTACAGACTTATTGTCTTATTCTATACTTCTTGTCTTACTGCAGACTTAGTCTTATTCTAGTATTCTTGTCTTACTGCAGACTTATTGTCTTATTCTATACTTCTTGTCTTACTGCAGACTTAGTCTTATTCTAGTATTATTGTCTTACTGCAGACTTATTGTCTTATTCTAGTATTCTTGTCTTACTGCAGACTTATTGTCTTATTCTAGACTTCTTGTCTTACTGCAGACTTAGTTTTATTCTAGTATTCTTGTCTTACTGCAGACTTAATGTCTTATTCTAGACGTCTTGTCTTACTGCAGACTTGTCTTATTCTAGACCTCTTGTCTTGTTCTCAACTTCTTGTCTTATTCTAGATGTATTGTCTTATTCTAGACGTATTGTCTTATTCTAGACATATTGTCTTATTCTGGACGTATTGTCTTATTCTAGACGTATTGTCTTATTCTGGACATATTGTCTTATTCTGGACATATTGTCTTATTCTAGACGTATTGTCTTATTCTAGACATATTGTCTTATTCTGGACATATTGTCTTATTCTAGTATTCTTGTTTTACTGCAGACTTATTGTCTTATTCTAGACTTCTTGTCTTACTGCAGACTTAGTCTTATTCTAGTATTCTTGTCTTACTGCAGACTTATTGTCTTATTCTAGACTTCCTGTCTTACTGCAGACTTGTCTTATTCTAGACCTCTTGTCTTATTCTAGATGTATTGTCTTGTTCTCAACTTCTTGTCTTATTCTAGACGTATTGTCTTATTCTAGACGTATTGTCTTATTCTGGACGTATTGTCTTATTCTAGACATATTGTCTTATTCTAGACGTATTGTCTTATTCTAGACATATTGTGTTATTCTAGACGTGTTGTGTTATTCTAGACATGTTGTCTTATTCTAGACATATTGTCTTATTCTGGACATATTGTCTTATTCTAGTATTCTTGTCTTACTGCAGAATTATTGTCTTATTCTAGACTTCTTGTCTTACTGCAGACTTAGTCTTATTCTAGTATTCTTGTCTTACTGCAGACTTATTGTCTTATTCTAGACTTCCTGTCTTACTGCAGACTTGTCTTATTCTAGACCTCTTGTCTTATTCTAGATGTATTGTCTTGTTCTCAACTTCTTGTCTTATTCTAGACGTATTGTCTTATTCTAGATGTATTGTCTTATTCTAGACGTATTGTCTTATTCTGGACGTATTGTCTTATTCTAGACGTATTGTCTTATTCTAGACATATTGTGTTATTCTAGACGTATTGTCTTATTCTAGACATATTGTCTTATTCTAGACATATTGTCTTATTCTGGACATATTGTCTTATTCTGGACATATTGTCTTATTCTAGTATTCTTGTCTTACTGCAGACGTATTGTCTTATTCTAGACTTCCTGTCTTACTGCAGACTTGTCTTATTCTAGACCTCTTGTCTTATTCTAGACGTATTGTCTTATTCTAGATGTATTGTCTTATTCTAGACGTATTGTCTTATTCTGGACGTATTGTCTTGTTCTAGACATATTGTGTTATTCTATTCATATTTTTTTTTAAATTACACAACACCAAACAGGAGCAAACGTACCTCAAAGTCTGTTCAATAACGTTTTGGGGAAACGTGTCGTTCAGTAAAAACTGTTCAGTAATGTAGCAAACGTTCAAGCAAACTGAACGCACCTCGGTCGTCTACGTCAAATGAAGGGTATCTGAATCTGATTTCATTGTTCCACAACTCGTGGCGCAGTCATAAGATGGCGAGCTCTCTAGTCCTAAAAAACGGAAATGTTCTGTTTCGTTCAGCCATTCCTATGGGGGGAAATTAATTGAGTCAGCCTGACCCAGATCCGGTTAGTTCTGAAGGATTCGTTGCTATAGAAATGCACCTGGCTGAAAAGTGAGCCACTTTGGTATGACCAGTTATGCCGAGTTGACCAAAGTTACCTCGCTAACTCCTCAAACCTGCTTGGTAAGAATACCCCTCACATTCTACTTGTCAACTAATCATCAAGCCCTTGACCAGTTTGTCTGTTAATGTAGTAAGTTGTTACATTGTCCAGTGGTTATAATGTTATCAAGTGACTAACAACTTGTTGATGCATAATGAAACAACTTCAATCGATCATGTATATAGCCTCCGTCCTTCTCCTCGCCCCAACCACAGTCACTCACGAAGCATCGTTACCAATCGCTCCACAAAGCCGCGGCCCTTGCAGAGAAAGAGGAACAACTACTTAAGGGTCTATCGGCCACATAACTTCCCAAAGTCACTGTCTTTATTATTGATTTAATTCATTTCAGGTGGCATGTACACGTTGCTGCATGCACATTAACCACAACCTTGTTAGTAACCTGACATGAATATACATTAGATAACATCATAGTTTGTTAGATTAAGTATAAATCACTCACTGTTGTGCAGCGTGCGCTTGGTGATCTAATTACAGTATGGAATTCACAACTAAATGTTTGTCAACTAGATATCTTAGAACTATTAAGTTAACTGTCTAAAATGTGCTAAATGATTTGCAGTTGTATTTCTAATTTAGGAGCTAGTTAGCTATCTCGGTAAGTGGTTAATAATCGATCAAATTGTAGACTTAATCGATCAAATCTGTATTCAATAGAGCAAGTAAACAAAACATGCACCATTTTCCCTCTTGCTTAACTCTCAACAGTGTAACGTTGTTCCAGGATGTGCCTCTTCTTCGTTGCCCCAATGATTAACTTCAACCCAATTCCAAAGACTGGTGACATCCTGTATCATTGTGTTTTCTTGTTTCCTGTATTAAGTATAAATCACTCACTGTTGTGCAGCGTGCGCTTGGTGATGTTTATTTTTTTTACAATCTTGTAGCAGACATCAGTTCTAGCGCTTTAATGTGTTAATGAGTTTCGTATTTCGCTCACCAAGTGAGGTTTTTGTATGAAGGTCAATACGTGTTAAATTTGGTGGACAAAACATGTAATGGCTTATTTGCTTCGTGAAGTTTATTTGATCGAATAGAAGTTTCGTAATACTACCAGAATAGTCTCGAAGGCTATGCATATTCATATTAGGAGGCAAGTAGCTCCATTGAATACAAGCGGTTGACGTAAAAAATCCCTTGAATATTAAACAATATTAAAATAATAAGATGTATCCACCAATCCAAAGAAAGCTTGCATTATCACCTTCTCATTTAACTTCTCAAAGTAGCTTATTGCCAGTGGTGGAAAAAGTCCCCAATTGTCATACTTGAGTAAAAGTAAAAACACCTTAATAGAAAATGAGTAAAGTGAAAGTCTCACAGTAAAATAATACTTGAGTAAGTCTAAAAGTATCAAAAGTAAATGTAATTAAAAAAAATAAACTTACGTATCAAAAGTAAGTGTAAATAATTTCAAATTCCTTACATTAAACCAGACGATAGCCAGGGTCACACTTCAACATTCAAACATAATTTACAAACGAAACATTTGTGTTTAGTGAGTTCGCCAGATCAGAGGCAGTAGGGATGACCAGGCATGTTGTCTTGTACAAGTGCGTGAATTGGAACATTTTCCTGTCCTGCTAAGCATTCAAAATGTAACTAGTCCTTTTGGGTGTCAGGGAAATATAGGGAGTAAAAAGTACATTATTTGCTTTAGGAATGTAGTTAAGTAAAAGCTGCGAAAATATAAATAGTAAAGTACAGATACCCCAAAAAACTACTCAAGTAGTACTTTAAAGTATTTTTACTTAAGTACTTTACACCACTGCTTATTGCCATACAGGTCCTCGCTGTTGTCACTTCCCTGTCACGCTGACCAGACCTCACGTGCGTGTGCATGTTGATTTGGTCCACGCAGGTGGAAATATCAAAACGAACTATATTCATTTGGGAATAGGTCAAAAAGCATTAAACATTTATGGCAATTTAGCAAGCTAGCTTGCTGTTGCTAGCTAATTTGTCCTGGGACAAATTTAACCTGAAATGCATCAAGGTCCTCTATGACAATTAATCCACAGATAAAAGGGTAAACAGAGTTCGTTTCTAGTCATCTCTCCTACTTCAGGCTTCTTCTTCTTTGGAATTTATATGGCGGTTGGCAACCAACTTTAAGGTGCATTACCACCACCAACTGGACCAGAGTGTGGACCTCAGTTCATCTTTCAATCACCAACGTGGGTATATGCTCCTAAAAACCATTGAGGAGAAGGGAGAGGTGGGACTTGCAGATCGTCACTTGTCACAAACGGAACCAAATTCTATGCAGACGCTCGTTAATGCACGCGAGCAGTGTGGGTGCAACAATTGAATAACAGCAGGTGGTCAGGTCAGCATGTCATTGTCCCAAGTGTTAACGACGATGTGTGGAGCACTTTGTCCGTGGCAAATAATTAGAAAGATCTCCTACGTACAACATTGTTGTATTAGGTATAAATGACATTTATTTCTCTCCCTTTATGATGATGATCGGAGCCTGTTAGGGGTAGTTTTGTGATAACACCAATTTTGTCTTCCGCTATCAACTTTTTCCTAAATGTTAACGATCCCAATAATTTAAACATTTAACATTTCATACCCCTACCTTAAATTTTACGTTTGGAACAACTTATAAATGTGTTTTTTTTTTACATACAGTGGGGCAAAAAAGTATTTAGTCAGCCACCAATTGTGCAATTCTCCCACTTAAAAAGATGAGAGAGGCCTGTAATTTTCATCATAGGTACACTTCAACTATGACAGACAAAATTAGAAAGAAAATCCAGAAAATCACATTGTAGGATTTTTAATGAATTTATTTGCAAATTATGGTCAATAACAAAAGTTTATCTCAATACTTTGTTATATATAATCTTTTTTGGCAATGACAGAGGTCAAACGTTTTCTGTAAGTCTTCAAGGTTTTCACACACTGTTGCTGGTATTTTGGCTCATTCCTCAATGCAGATCTCCTCTAGAGCAGTGATGTTTTGGGGCTGTTGCTGGGCAACACGGACTTTCAACTCCCTCCAAAGATTTTCTATGGGGTTGAGATCTGGAGACAGGCTAGGCCACTCCAGGACCTTGAAATGCTTCTTACGAAGCCACTCCTTCGTTGCCCGGGCGGTGTGTTTGGGATCATTGTCATGCTGAAAGACCCAGCCACGTTTCATCTTCAATGCCCTTGCTGATGGAAGGTTTTCACTCAAAATCTCACGATACATGGCCCCATTCATTCTTTCCTTTACACGGATCAGTCATCCTGGTCCCTTTGCAGAAAAACAGCCCCAAAGCATGATGTTTCCACCCCTATGCTTCACAGTAGGTATGGTGTTCTTTGGATGCAACTCAGCATTCTTTGTCCTCCAAACACGACGAGTTGAGTTTTTACCAAAAAGTTATATTTTGGTTTCATCTGACCATATGACATTCTCCCAATCTTCTTCTGGATCATCCAAATGCTCTCTAGCAAACTTCAGACGGGCCTAGACATGTACTGGCTTAAGCAAGGGGACACGTCTGGCACTGCAGGATTTGAGTCCCTGGCGGCGTAGT
>NC_088410.1:24445030-24507530 GCF_034236695.1 Oncorhynchus nerka | reverse complement strand
CTGTACTCCAGAAGGGTTTAGAGATGCACTGATACAACTACGATTATCAACTACATTTACCACAATTAAGCATTTTTATGTATGATGAAGTTGTATTTTATTAACCAAGTCTTGCACAGCTGTGTTGTCCCTTACACATACAACACCACAATGACAATACAACTAAATGCATCAGCCTTTATCAGACCACAACATGATGCCAATGGGTGTGTTCTAGACACATTCTGCACAGATTATACAAACACTCTCTTATGGATGTGGTTCCTGAGACACTTCTCCAGACCAGCCATTGTAAGATCAGGGCCCGTATTCATAAAGCGTCTCATAGTAGGAATGCTGATCTGGGATCAGTTTTGCCTCAGATTAAAATGAATGGACTACGGGGAACTGATCCTAGATCAGCACTCCTACTCTGAATACAGGTCCTGATCATCTGTGCAGAATTTGTGTATCTGAAACACACTCACTGAAAAGCTTTCTCAAATTATTGTCTTCGCTTCTCTTTGCAAATCTTCTCCTGTCCTCCTTGCTGATGTCCATTTTGAATCCCCTCCAGGTGAAATGAGTTTTTAGTTCCTCAACACCTGTGTCATTTGGGACTGAACAGTGTGTGGCAGGGCTTGGCTTTCTTGGTGGCCCGTTCCGTGTCTAAATGGATGATCTTACAACAAATCCAAACCCCTCAATTTCTCTCCCTCTATCCAGGCGGTAGGTGAGGGAGGGTAGTGAGCGGGACAGAGTGCCAATCGCTTACCGTCTCCCATTATTGTCCTGTTGATCTCTTACCTGGGGAGAGGAAATGGGGGGGAACGAGGTCAGACAAATGCTTCCAAAAGGGACTATATTAGCCAGGGTTGGTGGGAGACATCTACAGGTGTGAGGCTGGTTCTATAGAACAGGCCTAAGCAGAGGAATGAGCAGCAGGTATATCTAGACCTATATATTATCTACTATAGGACAGCCACACTGCAGGTTGGAGGAGTGATCTGTTAGAGTGTGTGTATTCTGACATTTTGCAGATTTAAAGCTAATTGTCTTGCAATTTTATTCATTTTGCCATGTCTAATGTATATTCGTGTGATGTATACTCCCTGACGACCCCTAGAGAGTGCCAACCCCACAGTTTGGGAACCACTGTACTATAGAACAGCCACACCGCAGGTTGGGAACCACTGTACTATAGGAACCACTGCACTATAGGACCCACTGTACTATAGGACCCACTGCACTATAGGAACCACTGCACTATAGGAACCACTGCACTATAGGAACCACTGCACTATAGGAACCACTGCACTATAGAACAGCCACACCACAGGTTGGGAACCACTGCACTATAGAACAGCCACACCGCAGGTTGGGAACCACTGCACTATAGAACAGCCACACCGCAGGTTGGGAACCACTGCACTATAGAACAGCCACACCGCAGGTTGGGAACCACTGCACTATAGAACAGCCACACCACAGGTTGGGAACCACTGCACTATAGAACAGCCACACCACAGGTTGGGAACCACTGCACTATAGAACAGCCACACCGCAGGTTGGGAACCACTGCACTATAGGAACCACTGTACTATAGGAACCACTGCACTATAGGAACCACTGCACTATAGGAACCACTGCACTATAGAACAGCCACACCACAGGTTGGGAACCACTGCACTATAGGAACCACTGCAGTATAAGAACCACTATACTATAGGAACCACTGTACTATAGGACAGCCACACTGCAGGTTGGGAACCACTGTACTATAGGAACCACTGCACTATAGGAACCACTATACTATAGGAACCACTATACTATAGGACAGCCACACCACAGGTTGGGAACCACTGTACTATAGGAACCACTGCAGTATAAGAACCACTATACTATAGGAACCACTGTACTATAGGACAGCCACACCGCAGGTTGGGAACCACTGTACTATAGGAACCACTCTACTATAGGAACCACTCTACTATAGGAACCACTCTACTATAGGACAGCCAAACCGCAGGTTGGAGAAGTGTATATGTTAGTGTGTGTGTATTCTGAAGGTATAGTATTCATGCTAGTCAGACTAACACACATTACACAGCTAGTGTTTAGGGTGTTGGGGGGTCCTACCTGAGGTGTGGCTGTCAGCTAAACATTTTCTTTATTTTGGAAAGGATTCCGCCCTCCTCTTCTTCATTCTTCTTCTCCTCCTGCCCCTCTGTTCTGCCCTGTCCTGCCCCAGACTCAGAGCTCTGACCACTCCTGCCCCCACCTGGACAAAAACAGGTACTACATGCATCAGCCCAAATACGACCCATGTTTGCATGTTTTAACACTTGTGTGCGTTTGAAATGTTTGTGTTTCCTTATTTGCTGTAATGTGATTTGTAGATTAAGTAAAGCATTTAGTATATAGTATAATTCCCAGGTATAAACAACCTACCTGTGGTAGCAGCAGTGACTCCGTTGACAGTCCCCTCCACGTCAGTCTCCTCCTCTGCATAACTCAGCAGCAGGGAGCGCTGTCGACGGGTTAACTTCCTACAGTGGTAGAAGACCAGAGGGAGGGTTAATAACACACTATTCTAACCGTGAAAAGGGGAAAGCAGCAGTCACACAAAACCATGCTAGATAGACAACAGGCAGAGTAATGTGAATGGGTCTGTGTTAACGTCAGACTCTCCACAAGATGGCGCTGACAGACACGCCACCCTGTTTCTCGTTCCTATGGGATCATGTGTGTATTACGTGTTTCATATTGTATTGTTAGGTATTACTGCACTGTTGGAGCTAGAAACACAAGCATTTTGCTTCTCTTTCGATAACATCTGTAAATCTGTGTATGTGACCAATAAAACTAGATTTGAGTGTGTTTCTGGGAGTGTGTGTCCCCGCACATGTCTGTGTGTGTGTTCTTTCTCTCTTACTTAGGTACTCTGATCTTGATGTGAACGTAGTGATCTCCATAACTATAGCTGTTCATCCTCTGGATCCCCTTTCCCTGAAGACGGATCTTCTGGTCGGCCTGGCAACCTGGAGGGATCTACAAAACAGAGGGCAGTGGTTCGGTCAATCCAGTCTCTTTTCACATCTGCCTTTGTGTCCAGCCAAGCCAAGTAGACCCTTCAGCTTGGACAAGCAAGACTAGGGTCAGTATAACGTGTATCTAATGTTATATATCCAGATGGTTGTCAGATTGACTAGGGTCAGTGTAATGTATCTAATGTTATATATCCAGATGGTTGTCAGATTGACTAGGGTCAGTGTAATGTATCTAATGTTATATATCCAGATGGTTGTCAGATTGACTAGGTCAGTGTAATGTATCTAATGTTATATATCCAGATGGTTGTCAGATTGACTAGGTCAGTGTAATGTATCTAATGTTATATATCCAGATGGTTGTCAGATTGACTAGGTCAGTGTAATGTATCTAATGTTATATATCCAGATGGTTGTCAGATTGACTAGGTCAGTGTAATGTATCTAATGTTATATATCCAGATGGTTGTCAGATTGACTAGGTCAGTGTAATGTATCTAATGTTATATATCCAGATGGTTGTCAGATTGACTAGGTCAGTGTAATGTATCTAATGTTATATATCCAGATGGTTGTCAGATTGACTAGGTCAGTGTAATGTATCTAATGTTATATATCCAGATGGTTGTCAGATTGACTAGGTCAGTGTAATGTATCTAATGTTATATATCCAGATGGTTGTCAGATTGACTAGGTCAGTGTAATGTATCTAATGTTATATATCCAGATGGTTGTCAGATTGACTAGGTCAGTGTAATGTATCTAATGTTATATATCCAGATGGTTGTCAGATTGACTAGGTCAGTGTAATGTATCTAATGTTATATATCCAGATGGTTGTCAGATTGACTAGGTCAGTGTAATGTATCTAATGTTATATATCCAGATGGTTGTCAGATTGACTAGGTCAGTGTAATGTATCTAATGTTATATATCCAGATGGTTGTCAGATTGACTAGGGTCAGTGTACCTCAGTATAACATGTATCTAATGTCATATTTCCAGATGGTTGTCAGATTGAAAGGTGTGGTAATGAAATACATACTGAACAAAATGACACAGAGTTCCTTTTCCCCTCCCTCACATGGATGCCTATGGTGTTGTAGAGTCCCTGTGCTCTAGCAGAGCCCCCCAGTATAGCCTGGCCTACAGAGATCTAACTCTTTCTCCCACCTGTATATCTATGGTGTTGTAGAGTCCCTGTGCTCTAGCAGAGCCCCCCAGAATAGCCTGGCCTACAGAGATCTAACTCTTTCTCCCACCTGTATATCTATGGTGTTGTAGAGTCCCTGTGCTCTAGCAGAGCCCCCCAGTATAGCCTGGCCTACAGAGATCTAACTCTTTCTCCCACCTGTATATCTATGGTGTTGTAGAGTCCCTGTGCTCTAGCAGAGCCCCCCAGTATAGCCTGGCCTACAGAGATCTAACTCTTTCTCCCACCTGTATATCTATGGTGTTGTAGAGTCCCTGTGCTCTAGCAGAGCCCCCCAGAATAGCCTGGGCTACAGAGATCTAACTCTTTCTCTCACCTGTATATCTATGGTGTTGTAGAGTCCCTGTGCTCTAGCAGAGCCCCCCAGAATAGCCTGGGCTACAGAGATGTGGACATCAGAGTGGATGTTGATCCCATCACGTCTGAACACTGGACTCCTCTGGACCTGGAGAGAAGGAGATACCGGACCATCAGAACCATCACAAATATAACTGTCATAATAAGTGTCTCACAAATGAGAAAAATACAATTGTTTCCCCAATGTTTTTTACATTGAATAGGTCTCCAGAATATTAGTAAGGCTTCAGGTGGGTCAGGCAAAGCCAAGCTGGATCATCAGAAACACAATCAATCAAACATGGACTGACATGAATAATACTTCAGATATCTACGCACCCAAACTCCCAAAGAGAAAGCAGAAGCATACTGTCGTATATCTGATGTCTGGGAGCTCAGTGAAGGGGAGGGTAAACAACTAGCTACATGCTGTCCACACTTACTCTAAATGTGATGTGGATTTCCTTCTTCCCCACTGGCATTCGTACAGTCTGTCCATTGTCTACTCCTGCAAGACACCAGTATAAAACAACATCAGTCCATGTCTGAAGTCAACCTGCATTTTCATCACATCATTGAACAATTGTCTCCTCGTATCATGGCCCAACCAGAGACACACACTGTCACTCAGTGTCTCTCTCTCACACCCCTCTCTCTCACCTGCGGGTACAGGCACGGTGACGGTCTGTCTCTGTTTGGTCTGCCCCGAGCCGCGACACATCACACAGGGCGTGGTCACGATGGAGCCCCGCCCACCACAGCGTCGACACGTAGAGCGCATCATGAAGGGACCGGTGTTTATAGACTCCTACAGGGGGCAGCACAGAGACCAACATTAAGATGATCAGACATTTTTAACATGGCTATTACTACACTATAATGATAATAAAGATGCCTTACGTTATGGGAGTGCGGATCAAAAGAGTTAAGCCCTGAAGTAAATGGAGTAGATAGTGAATTTAGAATGGCTACTGCCTCCCTGAGATGTCTGTTTTATAAAAGGGATACGGTCATGGTGGAGACAACCATGTAAAACATCAGGGCCTGTACTCAAAGTAGCAGTTCTGATCTAGGATCAGTTTCGCCTTTTAAATCATAATAAATCATTGTGTAACGCTTTGGGAATACAGGCCCTGGTCCCTGACGGCGACGGTAGGTTGACACCACTCACCATGCCGGTGCCGTTACAGTAGTGACAGTAGGTTGACACCACTCACCATGCCGGTGCCGTTACAGTAGTGACAGTAGGTTGACACCACTCACCATGCCGGTGCCGTTACAGTAGTGACAGTAGGTTGACACCGCTCACCATGCCGGTGCCGTTACAGTAGTGACAGTATGTTGACACCACTCACCATGCCGGTGCCGTTACAGTAGTGACAGTATGTTGACACCACTCCGGTGACATTACAGTAGTGACAGTAGGTTGACACCACTCACCATGCCGGTGCCGTTACAGTAGTGACAGTAGGTTGACACCGCTCACCATGCCGGTGCCGTTACAGTAGTGACAGTAGGTTGACACCACTCACCATGCCGGTGCCGTTACAGTAGTGACAGTAGGTTGACACCACTCCGGTGCTGTTACAGTAGTGACAGTAGGTTGACACCACTCACCATGCCGGTGCCGTTACAGTAGTGACAGTAGGTTGACACCACTCACCATGCCGGTGCCGTTACAGTAGTGACAGTATGTTGACACCACTCACCATGCCGGTGCCGTTACAGTAGTGACAGTAGGTTGACACCACTCACCATGCCGGTGCCGTTACAGTAGTGACAGTATGTTGACACCACTCCGGTGACATTACAGTAGTGACAGTAGGTTGACACCACTCACCATGCCGGTGCCGTTACAGTAGTGACAGTAGGTTGACACCACTCACCATGCCGGTGCCGTTACAGTAGTGACAGTAGGTTGACACCACTCACCATGCCGGTGCCGTTACAGTAGTGACAGTAGGTTGACACCACTCACCATGCCGGTGCCGTTACAGTAGTGACAGTAGGTTGACACCACTCACCATGCCGGTGCCGTTACAGTAGTGACAGTAGGTTGACACCACTCACCATGCCGGTGCCTTTACAGTAGTGACAGTATGTTGACACCGCTCACCATGCCGGTGCCTTTACGGTAGTGACAGTATGTTGACACCACTCCGGTGCCGTTACGGTAGTGACAGTAGGTTGACACCACTCACCATGCCGGTGCCATTACAGTAGTGACAGTAGGTTGACACCACTCACCATGCCGGTGCCGTTACAGTAGTGACAGTATGTTGACACCACTCACCATGCCGGTGCCGTTACAGTAGTGACAGTAGGTTGACACCACTCACCATGCCGGTGCCGTTACAGTAGTGACAGTAGGTTGACACCACTCACCATGCCGGTGCCGTTACAGTAGTGACAGTATGTTGACACCACTCACCATGCCGGTGCCGTTACAGTAGTGACAGTATGTTGACACCACTCACCATGCCGGTGCCGTTACAGTAGTGACAGTATGTTGACACCACTCACCATGCCGGTGCCGTTACAGTAGTGACAGTAGGTTGACACCACTCACCATGCCGGTGCCGTTACAGTAGTGACAGTATGTTGACACCACTCCGGTGACATTACAGTAGTGACAGTAGGTTGACACCACTCACCATGCCGGTGCCGTTACAGTAGTGACAGTAGGTTGACACCACTCACCATGCCGGTGCCGTTACAGTAGTGACAGTAGGTTGACACCACTCACCATGCCGTTACAGTAGTGACAGTAGGTTGACACCACTCACCATGCCGGTGCCGTTACAGTAGTGACAGTAGGTTGACACCGCTCACCATGCCGGTGCCTTTACAGTAGTGACAGTATGTTGACACCACTCACCATGCCGGTGCCTTTACGGTAGTGACAGTATGTTGACACCACTCCGGTGCCGTTACAGTAGTGACAGTAGGTTGACACCACTCACCATGCCGGTGCCATTACAGTAGTGACAGTAGGTTGACACCACTCACCATGCCGGTGCTCACCATGCCGGTGCCGTTACAGTAGTGACAGTAGTGACAGTATGTTGACACCACTCACCATGCCGGTGCCGTTACAGTAGTGACAGTAGGTTGACACCACTCACCATGCCGGTGCCGTTACAGTAGTGACAGTAGGTTGACACCACTCACCATGCCGGTGCCGTTACAGTAGTGACAGTAGGTTGACACCACTCACCATGCCGGTGCCGTTACAGTAGTGACAGTATGTTGACACCACTCACCATGCCGGTGCCGTTACAGTAGTGACAGTATGTTGACACCACTCACCATGCCGGTGCCGTTACAGTAGTGACAGTAGGTTGACACCACTCACCATGCCGGTGCCGTTACAGTAGTGACAGTATGTTGACACCACTCACCATGCCGGTGCCGTTACAGTAGTGACAGTAGGTTGACACCACTCACCATGCCGGTGCCGTTACAGTAGTGACAGTAGGTTGACACCACTCACCATGCCGGTGCCGTTACAGTAGTGACAGTGCTGGACCTTGGTTCCTGGCTCGCTACCTTTACCGTCACATCTCTGACAGGCATCGTCCAGGTTCACTGTCATCTCCTTGTTCACTCCCTTAGCTGCCTGGGTGAACGTCAGCTCCATCACAAACTGAGAGAGAGAGGGAGGGAACAGAGAGACAGGAAAGGGGAGAGAGAGGGAGGGAACAGAGAGACAGGAAAGGGGAGAGAGAGGGAGGGAACAGAGAGACAGGAAAGGGGAGAGAGAGGGAGGGAACAGAGAGACAGGAAAGGGGAGAGAGAAGGAGGGAACAGAGAGACAGGAAAGGGGAGAGAGAAGGAGGGAACAGAGAGACAGGAAAGGGGAGAGAGAGAGGGAGGGAACAGAGAGACAGTAAAGGGGGAGAGAGAGGGAGGGAACAGAGAGACAGGAAAGGGGAGAGAGAGGGAGGGAACAGAGAGACAGGAAAGGGGAGAGAGAAGGAGGGAACAGAGAGACAGGAAAGGGGAGAGAGAGGGAGGGAACAGAGAGACAGGAAAGGGGAGAGAGAGGGAGGGAACAGAGAGACAGTAAAGGGGAGAGAGAGGGAGGGAACAGAGAGACAGGAAAGGGGAGAGAGAGGGAGGGAACAGAGAGACAGGAAAGGGGAGAGCGAGGGAGGGAACAGAAAGACAGGAAAGGGGAGAGCGAGGGAGGGAACAGAGAGGGAGGGAACAGAGAGACAGGAAAGGGGAGAGAGAGGGAGGGAACAGAGAGACAGGAAAGGGGAGAGCGAGGGAGGGAACAGAGAGACAGGAAAGGGGAGAGCGAGGGAGGGAACAGAGAGACAGGAAAGGGGAGAGAGTGGGAGGGAACAGAGAGACAGGAAAGGGGAGAGAGAGGGAGGGAACAGAGAGACAGGAAAGGGGAGAGAGAGGGAGGGAACAGAGAGGGAGGGAACAGAGAGGGAGGGAACAGAATCATGAAACTTGTTATAACCGGGTTATTAATCTGTTATAACATGTTATAACCACACCTCTGGCCTCTGTTCAAACATGCTGTTGAAGTCTCCGAAACCCTGCGCTCCTGTGAACTCCCCGAAGATCTTCCTGAACATTTCCTCTGGGTCGACGCTGGCCCCCCCGGCCCTCCAGTACTGCTGTCCCCCCGCCCCCCCTCCCGCCTGGCTGGGGTCGAAGCCTGCCGCTCCGTACGTGTCATACTGCTTCCTCTTGACCTCGTCACTCAGCACCTTGGGGGAACAGCATCAGGAACAATATCCCAGTCATTGATAAGGGGTTGTGTGTCACTGTCAATCTACAGATAATATAGAAGAGACTAGAAGTTGCTCAAATAGGTACAGATCTAGGGTCAGCTCATCAGATCCTATGCCTGGCTTGGTAGAGCATTTTGATATATTGGAAATGTAATTATTGGCCAGTCGAAAACATGCAGGACTTGAATTTGTAGAATTAGGCCAGGGACCAATTGAATGCCTACCTCGTAGGCTTCTGCCAGCTTGGCAAACTTCTCCTTGGCCTGAGGGTCATCCTGGTTGGTGTCTGGGTGGTACTTCTTAGCCATCTGGAATAGGATACACCAATGGTATTATATAGCCTACCCAGCTGATTTCACTGGACAAGGCCATGTACTATTTCAATGTTTACAAATGAAGTTTGAATCAATGTTCATGAACATTCTAGAACTCCATAATGACAACAGTCTAGGCCTATATTTCTGCAACAACAACCCACACAGCAACAGAGCTACAGGTGCAGGCTCTCCTAATAGACAACCCTCTCACCTGATAGTAGGCTTTCTTGATCTCTTTCTGAGTGGCTGTGCGAGGCACCCCCAGAACATCATACAAGTCCTGTTTGTTAGCTGAGGAGCAGCTGGTGTGGAAGGAGTGACTACTGCTGACATGGGGGGACCTCAGTCCTGTGGAGAGAAGGAGATATGAGCTGCGTCAAAGAGCCATAACTCCTGTCCTTCTATTGAAGCAGAGCATTCTGGGTAATGGTGTTTGGCATGTCTGTGTTAGACATAGCTAACTAGCTCGACAAATAATGAGAATAATGCATTTCGAAGTGTACTGTACTAGCTAGCTATACGGACTCGCTAATTAGTAGTTAACTACCAGTGCAGACACTGTAGATTGTGTCATGTACATATTGTGCTTGAGGACAGTTAACGTTACATCATGCACGTCCAGCTACTGCACATTGTTGTTGCAGCTGTACCGACCAAGTGTCGAATGTCTGATCGCGACATGAAAACACAAAAACGACATTTACAGAATGATTGACAAAACAAATATCTTTCTATAGCAACAAACTACTACCTAGGTTCACTGACACCAACTCCAGACAGTCCTTCCTCTCTCACCTGTGAGTCTCAATGTCACTGCATTTTCAGGTCTCAAACAGCCAAAGTCGCCCCCTATCCTGCACCGTTGTATCCCCAAGATCGCCGTGGCACAGGTTTCTCCATGTCTAGCCGAGGCAAGCAGCGACCAAGCCCGACGGTGGCCAGAAGACAGTCCTACAGAGTTGAGTAAACGTGCATTGCAGATAGCCACTAAGGACGCCATCTTTGCATCGCTACAGAGGCCGGCGGTGCACTGCGCATGTGCGGGATATAGGATATATATTGGACACCGCATCTCAGTGCAAGAGGCGTCACTGCAGTACCTGGTTTGATCAAGGCTGCATCACTTCCGGTCGTGTAGGCCGTCATTGTAAATAAGAATTTGTTCTTAATAACTGACTTGCCTAGTTAAATAATGGTAAAATAAAACATATAAAGGTACAGGTCAGAGGGGCAAGGCAAGCACTGAGATACAATGTTTTATTTCTATGATTATTTGCATCTTTCTAAGTGATTATGGATGTGCAGTATTGTTTTGCTATTATTTGGATTAATCTTTATTGAATTCAAGTTCAGCATGGTAAGCATATGATTAATGAATGAATGATACGTGGTAAAGTTATTTGTTTATTCTCTAGTCCTATGATGACAAATATTATATCACAGTGCCATCCGTTTTGTCACCAAAGCACCTTATACCACCCACCACTGCGACTTGTATGCTCTAGTCGGCTGGCCCTCGCTACATATTCGTCGCCAGACCCACTGGCTCCAGGTCATCTACAAGTCCATGCTAGGTAAAGCTCCGCCTTATCTCAGTTCACTGGTCACGATGGCAACACCCATCCGTAGCACGCGCTCCAGCAGGTGTATCTCACTGATCATCCCTAAAGCCAACACCTCATTTGGCCGCCTTTCGTTCCAGTACTCTGCTGCCTGTGACTGGAACGAACTGCAAAAATCGCTGAAGTTGGAGACTTTTATCTCCCTCACCAACTTCAAACATCAGCTATCCGAGCAGCTAACCGATCGCTGCAGCTGTACATAGTCTATTGGTAAATAGCCCACCCATTTTCACCTACCTCATTCCCATACTGTTTTTATACTGTTTAAAAAAAAAAAAGATGTACTTTTCTGCTCTTTTGCACACCAATATCTCTACCTGTACATGACCACCTGATCATTTATCACTCCAGTGTTAATCTGCAAAATTGTATTATTCGCCTACCTCCTCATGCCTTTTGCACACATTGTATATAGACTGCCCATTTTTTTTTTCTACTGTGTTATTGACTTGTTAATTGTTTACTCCATGTGTAACTCTGTGTTGTCTGTTCACACTGCTATGCTTTATCTTGGCCAGGTCGCAGTTGCAAATGAGAACTTGTTCTCAACTAGCCTACCTGGTTAAATAAAGGTGAAATACATTTTTTTTATTTTTTTTTAACAGTTAATCATGCAACAACCTGACACACTATATCATCAACATTCATTGATTTGTTTAAAATGCATCATAGAATGTCATCCATAAAAAATAATGTATTAAATTAATGTAGCCAATAGCTAGAATCTATAGATAATTTCCAGCACCCTTTTAATCACATGTTCCTTTCCTCCAAGCTCCTCTCCTCTTTTTCCTGATATTCCCCAACTTCTGCATCATTCCTTTAAACTGTTGACCCATGTCAAACCCTCCCTCCGTGCTTCCCTCTGGAATCTCACTCTCCCTCATCCCCCTTTCCTGCCCCCTTCACAAACTCCTTCCCTCCCTTCTCTTTCCTGTCCCCTTCACAAACTCCTTCCCTCCCTTCTCTTACCTGTCCCCTTCACAAACTCCTTCCCTCCCTTCTCTTACCTGTCCCCTTCACAAACTCCTTCCCTCCCTTCTCTTACCTGTCCCCTCTCTTCTCTGTCTTTTTCATGTAGTTTTTCAGTCTTTCTAGCTGTTCCCTGAAGTTCTGAAGCTCCCACTCTTCTTCTCCCTTCTCCCGACACATCTGTCTATGCTTGTGTTTCTGATTGGTAACCATTTCATCCACCATCCTCCCCAACTCCTCCCTAAACCTCTGCACGTCCTCTCTGCTCTTATGGTCCTCCTCGACTGCTCTCACTCTTTTTAGGGCAAGCTTGTCAACTAACCTGTCCAACTCATATATAAAGCTCAGCGCCTCGACCTCCATGCCACTGTCTCTTTCTTTCTCCATCTGCTTCAACAAGAGCTCATCTTGAAGCCTCGCTAGCTTCTCTCTGAAGATCCTGTGTTCCAAATTCTCCACATTCACTTGCATTCTCTCCCTTTCATTGATCCTTTCCTTAAGTCTGATAAAGCCATCCAATAGGCCCTTAAGCTGCTCCCTAAACTCCACCAATAGCGGTTGAGCTTCTTGGTGCATCTCCACGGTGTAGCAGGGGTCTGTGCCCTGATCCAAAATGGAGTCGACCTTCCCCAGTAACCCTGTGACTTCCAGCTCTTTACCAATGCTCTTTGGGCAGACGTGAAAACGTCCCCCGCACTCCTCAATCAGCCTCTTGGCCTCTCTCTCCTTCAGTAGATCCTCAAGACTATCCTTCTGCTCCAGCTCGTAGGTAAAGAGGACCTGAGTGAAGCCATGGGCCTTCTCTCCGAACATCCTTCGGATGCATTGAGCCCCTCTTCTCTCCTGCTCTGTGAGATGACCCAACGGCGCCACCAGGAGGAAAGAGTGGATCCCCTTGGAACACTCAGACAGGGACAGACACTCCATAGCCCAGTCCTGTAGATAAGTTGTCACAATTTATTTGAAGTGCCTTTCACAGTGGGTAAATCTCAATGATATTTCCTTTATTCCTCACGTCCTCCCTCCTTGTCTCCTTCTCAAAGCAGATTGAAGCAGAAGATCTGGTGTTCCTCCAATGTATTTTCAGAACGAGGCAAGGGGATGTGACAGGTGGAATCAAGGATGTACAATTGAGATTCCCCCAGTCTCAACACACTCTACAGAGAAAAACATAAATAAGAACAAGAAACAACAACAGAGAAATCCAAAACAGACAAACAGCAGACACAAAAACATGGGTCCTTGCTATCTGGGATCCTTGGGACGTGTGTCAAGGCAGACACAAGCACAGCATGACAAGGCAGACACAAGCACAGCAGACGATGCCACACCACACTCACCTGTAGCGCCCCCTGGCTCTGGGTGGTGGTTACTGCACCAGGCATGTTTACCACAGAGAGGGGGCGTCCTGAGATGGTGCCTGTAGTAACCCAGAGTCTGGTGGTCCCCAGGGGCTTCTCTTCGCCTCCTTCCAGGGCAGCCCATGATATAGCTCCAGGGTTGCCGATGACAACCAATGTACGTTCTGGACACAAAAGAGGGAAGGATTTAGTGCTATTAAGGATGGAATATTATACAAGTTGTCTGCCAGGGGTAATCTGAACACTGTTTAGACTTGACTTTTACACATTAAAAACATAAAGCAAACATTATAATGGTTGTCAGCTTGTGTACGATACATTGTCAACATAAGTCTGAGCCAAGGAAAGAGCATGCCGTTTTGACTAGGCCAGTAATCGTGTGCATCTTATATCTTTATATTTAGAGCAAAATAATATACAGAACTAAACTCACCAGATGGGTTTTTCATATTGAATCAACCAAACCACATTCACTTCAAATGCCCCTTCAACTACCTTTTACCAGCAGTTCTCAAGTACTGACAGGTTTTTGACGTCTCGCCTAGGAATCTGTACTTTGTACAATGGCAGTAATATAAAACATGAATAGCAGTAATATAAAACATGAATGTTTTGTATAAATCTGGCCAATCAACGACTTGGGGCAATAAACAGCCAAAGGCATAAATGAGTAAACCTTTAGGTAAAATATTTTCAGATGTGATAAAAGCAAACAGGTTGACTATAGCTGTTTGGTGAGAAAGATTTGATACTTTCAATGAAACCAAAGGTCTTGGACATGAAGCTTAATGCTGTTTTGAAATTGTGCTTTAAGAGGACACTGGTTATGGTAACAAGCGGATCAGTTAAAAAATGGTCTTACTGTAATATCTAAACCAAAGAGTCCTTTCTGGGCATGGTGGCTCTAATCCAGGCTGGTGGGAGGAGCTATAGGAGGACAGGCTCATGTCCGATTCATGCACTCATGCACTTATCAAGAAAATATGCCTGGTCATCCCTACTGCCTCTGATCTGGTGGGTTCACTAAACACAAATGGTTTGTTTGTAAATGATGTCTGTGTTGGAGTGTGCCGCTGGCTATCCGTAAATTTAAAAAAAATACAAATAAAATTGGTTTAAGGAATTTGAAATGATTTATACTTTAAGTTTTGATACTTAAGTATATTTAAGCAACACATTTAAAACGAAATACTTTTAGACTTTTACTCAAGTAGTATTTTACTGGGTGACTTTTATTTTTATTTGAGTGATTTACAACAGGTACAACAGAGCCCTTAACCAACAACGCATTTTTAAGAAAATACCTAAAAAAAAGTAAGAGATAAGATTAACAAATAATTAAAGAGCAGCAGTAAATAACAATAGCGGGGCTCTATACAGGGGGTATCGGTATAGAGTCAATGTGCAATGGTGCACTGGTGTTGAGATAATTGAGGTAATATGTACATGTAGGTAGAGTTATTAAAGTGACTATGATAGATAATAACAGAGTGCAGCAGCAGCCTGTTGTATTCGGCACATGTGACAAATACAATTTGATTTGAGAACTTTTTTCACCACTGCTCTAAATGTACTGAATGCTCTTCCTTGTTTTCAACTCACTGTCACCTCCCATTCCAAACACTAGATGGCGATACTTTGCCACAAATAATCCATCCCAGTCAAAACCAATGCTATTGACAATGACCTAAAATACCGCAGATCCATGTGACAATGCTGCAGACCTTTTCCCACAACCTGTAAAATGATCCTGCCAATAACAGACAACCTTGACGTGAAGCAGCCTCACATCTAAACTCAAGATGGGGGCCCGTCACCATGGCAACCATCACATTTAATCCAATCTAATCTCACCATGGATTTGACTGCACGGAATGGACATAAGGCCAGTGAAGGGATGAGGGGTGAAAGGTCAACAAAAGAAGACACAGATAGATAATAGGTCTGTGATATCTGCAATCCTTGGGATGGCCGTACCCATTGAAATTTATATTTAAAAGGTTAGGGTAAAGGTAGGGGTTAAGGTTTAGGGTAGGGACGTCTCAAGGATCCTGGATAGCACTCACCACAGATAATAGGGGGAGAATTACATTGTCCCATCTGCAGTGAGAGGTCAAGATCAGGTCAGACCGTGTTTTGTGTAGTTGTAAGATGGACCACTACTGAGCAGACTGACCAGTCGAGTTTGATATTGACATGATATTGATAAGGACTGAAAGGTGCTAGGTTTGGGTTGGGCTGTCTCCTGAAAAGAGAAGAAGACTATTCACTCACTGTTTGAGTTCTGGTAGCAAATGTGTGTATTCAGATTTTTTTATATTATATTATTTAAATACCTTTATTCTGTGGAAGTTTGTTGGGTGTGCATTGCATAGAGATCTTTTTACACCATGTTATTTTGAACTATCAGCTTGGGCCGTCTTCTCCTATTCACTAACACCACCAGTAAAGTGCTGCGCATTGGCATGAGAAGTAGCAAGTAAGACTCTGAAAGGGATTTCAGAGGAATATATGTCACGATCATGTCAGTGAAAGAGAGAGGTTGTTGAGTAGATGTCACTTGTGATGTGACAAGAGATGAAAGAAAGTTAAACTTCCTTTCTTTCTTTTTTCTCCCTCGCTTCCCTCCCTCTCCCTCTCCCTCTCTCTCTCTCCCTCTGCCATTCCCCTCCATCTCCAAGGCAACCTGCTAAATAGCATCCCAGCTGGGCCTGTCTTGGTGGAATGCACTTTTCAGGAGACGTCTGACATTGGCCACGGACTACTGTAAATATCACACTGAACAACAGGCACAGATTGAGCAACTCTTTAACTCTATCCCCACCATGTTGTGTCTTTAATGCTACAACAAGCAGAATGTTTGGCTGTGTTTAACTCTATCCCCACCATGTTGTGTCTTTAATGCTACAACAAGCAGAATGTTTGGCTGTGTTTAACTCTATCCCCACCATGTTGTGTCTTTAATGCTACAACAAGCAGAATGTTTGGCTGTGTTTAACTCTATCCTCACCATGTTGTGTCTTTAATGCTACAACCAGCAGAATGTTTGGCTGTGTTTAACTCTATCCCCACCATGTTGTGTCTTTAATGCTACAACCAGCAGAATGTTTGGCTGTGTTTAACTCTATCCTCACCATGTTGTGTCTTTAATGCTACAACCAGCAGAATGTTTGGCTGTGTTTAACTCTATCCCCACCATGTTGTGTCTTTAATGCTACAACCAGCATAATGTTTGGCTGTGTTTAACTCTATCCTCACCATGTTGTGTCTTTAATGCTACAACCAGCAGAATGTTTGGCTGTGTTTAACTCTATCCCCACCATGTTGTGTCTTTAATGCTACAACCAGCATAATGTTTGGCTGTGTTTAACTCTATCCCCACCATGTTGTGTCTTTAATGCTACAACCAGCAGAATGTTTGGCTGTGTTTAACTCTATCCCCACCATGTTGTGTCTTTAATGCTACAACCAGCATAATGTTTGGCTGTGTTTAACTCTATCCCCACCATGTTGTGTCTTTAATGCTACAACCAGCATAATGTTTGGCTGTGTTTAACTCTATCCCCACCATGTTGTGTCTTTAATGCTACAACCAGCATAATGTTTGGCTGTGTTTAACTCTATCCCCACCATGTTGTGTCTTTAATGCTACAACCAGCATAATGTTTGGCTGTGTTTAACTCTATCCTCACCATGTTGTGTCTTTAATGCTACAACAAGCAGAATGTTTGGCTGTGTTTAACTCTATCCCCACCATGTTGTGTCTTTAATGCTACAACCAGCAGAATGTTTGGCTGTGTTTAACTCTATCCCCACCATGTTGTGTCTTTAATGCTACAACAAGCAGAATGTTTGGCTGTGTTTAACTCTATCCCCACCATGTTGTGTCTTTAATGCTACAACCAGCAGAATGTTTGGCTGTGTTTAACTCTATCCTCACCATGTTGTGTCTTTAATGCTACAACCAGCAGAATGTTTGGCTGTGTTTAACTCTATCCCCACCATGTTGTGTCTTTAATGCTACAACCAGCAGAATGTTTGGCTGTGTTTAACTCTATCCTCACCATGTTGTGTCTTTAATGCTACAACAAGCAGAATGTTTGGCTGTGTTTAACTCTATCCCCACCATGTTGTGTCTTTAATGCTACAACAAGCAGAATGTTTGGCTGTGTTTAACTCTATCCCCACCATGTTGTGTCTTTAATGCTACAACCAGCAGAATGTTTGGCTGTGTTTAACTCTATCCTCACCATGTTGTGTCTTCAATGCTACAACCAGCAGAATGTTTGGCTGTGTTTAACTCTATCCTCACCATGTTGTGTCTTCAATGCTACAACCAGCAGAATGTTTGGCTGTGTTTAACTCTATCCCCACCATGTTGTGTCTTTAATGCTACAACCAGCAGAATGTTTGGCTGTGTTTAACTCTATCCCCACCATGTTGTGTCTTTAATGCTACAACCAGCAGAATGTTTGGCTGTGTTTAACTCTATCCCCACCATGTTGTGTCTTTAATGCTACAACCAGCAGAATGTTTGGCTGTGTTTAACTCTATCCCCACCATGTTGTGTCTTCAATGCAATCTATAAGATATAGTGTATTATCTGTTAGGTTGGAATCAGGGTGTTTCTCTCACCAAAACCTGGTACTTCTGGATGTAGGCCTATAACTGGTTCTGTTTGGGAAACTGTTGAGAATGTTCAACTGTTGTGGGTAAATGCATGGGGTCAAGGGTTTGGGAATTGGGACGGGTCAGTTGAGCTGGGGGCTGGGCCGGCTGGGTTGCCACTCACTCCGATCCATATTCTCCCCGTCCCTCCGCTCTCCGCCAGTCATTAGCCTACACCCCACTGTGATGTCATAAAGAGCCAGCGGAGTTCAAAGCGTCGGCGGGGAGGGTTCAGCCCTGAACGTTCCATCAACCCTGTGGTTGACTGTTGCTTGTAATGACCGTGTTTGGGGTAATGAATGGCGGCAGTAAACGGCCATACATCATTCTCTCTGTGACAGAGGGCAGCCCAGCTATCCATAACCTCAGGGCCTAAGCTACATGGGAAAACACTGGTGACCCAGACTACTCTATGCAGCCTAAATGAAGGGTGATACTGTAACATGTGTGAGCACGTGTACTGGGGTTTATTCACTAGGGACCAAACAGAGCCAAGCAAAAGCAAACAGATCGAAACAGGGTGGGACCTATCTGATTTTTTTCCAATAGAAACTCTTGTTTTCATTGCAAAACGTTTTCTGTTAATGAACCTTATGGTACAGTTAGCTATGGTGAGCACTAATGAATATACCCCTAACAAGGAAAAACTCTGGGCCTTGGTTGTAGCGTAACTCAGAGTTTTCTTTCTGGTCAGATCTCATGGTCAACTTCAGACCTCAGAAGGCTTAGTTCTTAAAGGTTGAGGCTTTTATGTGAACTGTGTTGAGGACACCTTGGCTGGACCTTCATAATAGCATGGCTGCTCTATTAAATCATAGAGGCACTTACATAGAGAGTTTCAAGTGTGTACAGATGTAGGATCTTCATTTGATCACCTTGTTGTAGAATAACTTTCTTGCAATGCAGGAAATGTAAAACTTGTACTGTATTTGAGGTTTAAAAATGCTTTGGAAGTTTGTAATTTCTACTTTGAAATTTCGGACTTGATTTTCCCTTACAGAAAATGTATCACACCTACAAAAATGTCCATCAATTCTAATAACATTTCCTGTTGCTGCAGGATTATTTTATGGGTGTAGCAAACTGGCTCAATTGAAGATCCTAAATCTGTAATGGATTTACTCCTTTCCAGCCCTCTACCTTTCTCCCTCTCTAACTTACGGTAAACACTCACAGTAAACGTCTTCATTCACCAAAACATTCAGATCTCTACAGACCTCTACCTTTCTCCCTCTCTAACTTACGGTAAACACTTACAGTAAAGGTCTTCATTCACCAAAACATTCAGATCTCTACAGACCTCTACCTTTCTCCCTCTCTAACTTACGGTAAACACTTACAGTAAACGTCTTCATTCACCAAAACATTCAGATCTCTACAGACCTCTACCTTTCTCCGTCTCTAACTTACGGTAAACACTCACAGTAAACGTCTTCATTCACCAAAACATTCAGATCTCTACAGACCTCCACAGACATACAAACACCTCTTTAGCCACATGTTCCTCCTTGAATCCCAGCCATAGAAATACAATTACTAGAACAGCCATTCCCATTCAATGCAATGGGTCTGCAATGGATGGACTTGTATTTCTATGGTTCCAGCCATAGTTCTCTATCAACCCCACAGCTGTACAGACTTTGTGCTGTGAGTGAACAGAACTAATCATTGTTAGACAGCCAGAGAGGCAGAAGCAGTGAGAGTTCATCTCCACAACAGCCCTATCATCTCCATAACAGAACACAGTGTGTAGTGTCAGTGTGTGTGTGTGTGTGTGTGTGTGTGTGTGTGTGTGGGGGGGTGTGTGTGTGTGTGTGTGTGTGTGTGTGTGTGTGTGTGTGTGTGCGCGCATGCGCGCGCGCGTGTGTGTGTGTGTGTGTGACGCCTCCCCCTCTTCACACTGCTGATAGTTTCTGTTGGGTACTAAGGCTTTGCCCTCGGGCTACCCGGACAGCTGTGTGTGTGTGTGTGTGTGTGACGCCTCCCCCACTTCACACTGCTGATAGTTTCTGTTGGATACTAAGGCTTTGCCCTCAGGCTACCTGGACAGCTGTGTGTGTGTGTGTGTGTGTGGCAGTAGTACAGTATTGAATGGGATAAACTGTGTTGCATGGTTGGGGGTGTGTTGGCTGACTGCTTGAATTCCTTTTCATGCCATTGATACACTATATAGGTAGATTTCTGAATCTAAAATACAGTGTATGGTATGTACGCTATGTTTAAAGACAAGTGCAAGCATGAAGAGTGGGAGAGTTGCTGTACATTACTGCAAGTCAACTTCTCTTCTTGTCCTTTCTCTCAACCCCCTCTCTCTCTCTCTTTCTCTCTCTCTCATCCCTCTCTTCTCTGCTGTTTTTATGACCTTAAAAGGTCAGGGTGCCTGTGAAGAGAAGGGACAGAAGAGAACAGATATCAGGGGACAAACCTCTTCCACCACTCCGTCAAAACAACACGATGGATGGAGAAGGAAGGAGGGAGGTATTAGTAGAGAATGGAGAAGTGGAGTGGAAACTCCTCCAATCTCTCCTGTTGTCCCTCCTGTCCTCCAATAACAGCAGCAGGAGGGAGGAATGAGGGGTGTGTGTGTGAATAAGGGAGAGTTTTAAATTCTGTCTTGTAATCCTCAAACAACAGAGGAGAGAGAGATTGCAGGACATGATAGAAACCTCTGTATTTGTAGTTCTCACCCAAACATGCCTGTTCTCCAGAATCAGTGTCCTCTCCTCTCTCTCACAGCAGCTCAACCCCACCACTGTCACCACAACACAGTGGCTGATGTACTATAGAGAACCCTCAGCCCCACCACTGTCACCACAACACAGTGGCTGATGTACTATAGAGAACCCTCAGCCCCACCCCTGTCACCACAACACAGTGACTGATGTACTATAGAGAACCCTCAGCCCCACCACGGTCACCACAACACAGTGGCTGATGTACTATAGAGAACCCTCAGCCCCACTTCTGTCACCACAACACAGTGGCTGATGTACTATAGAGAACCCTCAGCCCCACTACTGTCACCATAACACAGTGGCTGATGTACTATAGAGAACCCTCAGCCCCACCACTGTCACCACAACACAGTGGCTGATGTACTATAGAGAACCCTCAGCCCCACCACTGTCACCACAACACAGTGGCTGATGTACTATAGAGAACCCTCAGCCCCACCACTGTCACCACAACACAGTGGCTGATGTACTATAGAGAACCCTCAGCCCCACTACTGTCACCACAACACAGTGGCTGATGTACTATAGAGAACCCTCAGCCCCACCACTGTCACCACAACACAGTGGCTGATGTACTATAGAGAACCCTCAGCCCCACCACAACACAGTGGCTGATGTACTATAGAGAACCCTCAGCCCCACCACTGTCACCACAACACAGTGACTGATGTACTATAGAGAACCCTCAGCCCCACCACAACACAGTGGCTGATGTACTATAGAGAACCCTCAGCCCCACTACTGTCACAACAACACAGTGGCTGATGTACTATAGAGAACCCTCAGCCCCACTACTGTCACCACAACACAGTGGCTGATGTACTATAGAACCCTCAGAACACAGTGGCTCAGAACCCCAGCCCCCACTGTCACCACAACACAGTGGCTGATGTACTATAGAGAACCCTCAGCCCCCCACTGTCACCACAACACAGTGGCTGATGTACTATAGAGAACCCTCACCACAACACAGTGGCTGATGTACTATAGAGAACCCTCAGCCCCACTACTGTCACCACAACACAGTGGCTGATGTACTATAGAGAACCCTCAGCCCCACTACTGTCACCACAACACAGTGGCTGATGTACTATAGAGAACCCTCAGCCCCACCACAGTCACCACAACACAGTGGCTGATGTACTATAGAGAACCCTCAGCCCCACCACAACACAGTGGCTGATGTACTATAGAGAACCCTCAGCCCCACAACAGTCACCACAACACAGTGGCTGATGTACTATAGAGAACCCTCAGCCCCACCACTGTCACCACAACACAGTGGCTGATGTACTATAGAAAACCCTCAGCCCCACCACAGTCACCACAACACAGCGGCTGATGTACTATAGAGAACCCTCAGCCCCACCACTGTCACCACAACACAGTGACTGATGTACTATAGAGAACCCTCAGCCCCACCACAACACAGTGGCTGATGTACTATAGAGAACCCTCAGCCCCACCACTGTCACCACAACACAGTGGCTGATGTACTATAGAGAACCCTCAGCCCCACCACAACACAGTGGCTGATGTACTATAGAGAACCCTCAGCCCCACCACTGTCACCACAACACAGTGACTGATGTACTATAGAGAACCCTCAGCCCCACCACAACACAGTGGCTGATGTACTATAGAGAACCCTCAGCCCCACTACTGTCACCACAACACAGTGGCTGATGTACTATAGAGAACCCTCAGCCCCACCACAGTCACCACAACACAGTGCCTGATGTACTATAGAGAACCCTCAGCCCCACCACTGTCACCACAACACAGTGGCTGATGTACTATAGAGAACCCTCAGCCCCACCACAGTCACCACAACACAGTGGCTGATGTACTATAGAGAACCCTCAGCCCCACCACTGTCACCACAACACAGTGGCTGATGTACTATAGAGAACCCTCAGCCCCACCACTGTCACCACAACACAGTGGCTGATGTACTATAGAGAACCCTCAGCCCCACCCCTGTCACCACAACACAGTGACTGATGTACTATAGAGAACCCTCAGCCCCACCACTGTCACCACAACACAGTGACTGATGTACTATAGAGAACCCTCAGCCCCACCACAACACAGTGGCTGATGTACTATAGAGAACCCTCAGCCCCACTACTGTCACCACAACACAGTGGCTGATGTACTATAGAGAACCCTCAGCCCCACCACAGTCACCACAACACAGTGCCTGATGTACTATAGAGAACCCTCAGCCCCACCACTGTCACCACAACACAGTGGCTGATGTACTATAGAGAACCCTCAGCCCCACCACAGTCACCACAACACAGTGGCTGATGTACTATAGAGAACCCTCAGCCCCACCACTGTCACCACAACACAGTGGCTGATGTACTATAGAGAACCCTCAGCCCCACCACTGTCACCACAACACAGTGGCTGATGTACTATAGAGAACCCTCAGCCCCACCACTGTCACCACAACACAGTGGCTGATGTACTATAGAGAACCCTCAGCCCCACCCCTGTCACCACAACACAGTGACTGATGTACTATAGAGAACCCTCAGCCCCACCACAGTCACCACAACACAGTGGCTGATGTACTATAGAGAACCCTCAGCCCCACTACTGTCACCACAACACAGTGGCTGATGTACTATAGAGAACCCTCAGCCCCACCACAACACAGTGGCTGATGTACTATAGAGAACCCTCAGCCCCACCACAACACAGTGGCTGATGTACTATAGAGAACCCTCAGCCCCACTACTGTCACCACAACACAGTGGCTGATGTACTATAGAGAACCCTCAGCCCCACCACAACACAGTGGCTGATGTACTATAGAGAACCCTCAGCCCCACCACTGTCACCACAACACAGTGGCTGATGTACTATAGAGAACCCTCAGCCCCACCACTGTCACCACAACACAGTGGCTGATGTACTATAGAGGACCCTCAGCCCCACAACACAGTGACTGATGTACTATAGAGAACCCTCAGCCCCACAACACAGTGACTGATGTACTATAGAGAACCCTCAGCCCCACCACTGTCACCACAACACAGTGGCTGATGTACTATAGAGAACCCTCAGCCCCACCACTGTCACCACAACACAGAGGCTGATGTACTATAGAGAACCCTCAGCCCCACCACAACACAGTGACTGATGTACTATAGAGAACCCTCAGCCCCACCACTGTCACCACAACACAGTGGCTGATGTACTATAGAGAACCCTCAGCCCCACCACTGTCACCACAACACAGTGGCTGATGTACTATAGAGAACCCTCAGCCCCACCACTGTCACCACAACACAGTGGCTGATGTACTATAGAGAACCCTCAGCCCCACCACTGTCACCACAACACAGTGGCTGATGTACTATAGAGAACCCTCAGCCCCACCACAACACAGTGTCTGATGTACTATAGAGAACCCTCAGCCCCACCACTGTCACCACAACACAGTGGCTGATGTACTATAGAGAACCCTCAGCCCCACCACTGTCACCACAACACAGTGGCTGATGTACTATAGAGAACCCTCAGCCCCACCACTGTCACCACAACACAGTGGCTGATGTACTATAGAGAACCCTCAGCCCCACCACTGTCACCACAACACAGTGACTGATGTACTATAGAGAACCCTCAGCCCCACCACAACACAGTGGCTGATGTACTATAGAGAACCCTCAGCCCCACCACAGTCACCACAACACAGTGGCTGATGTACTATAGAGAACCCTCAGCCCCACCACTGTCACCACAACACAGTGACTGATGTACTATAGAGAACCCTCAGCCCCACCACAACACAGTGGCTGATGTACTATAGAGAACCCTCAGCCCCACCACTGTCACCACAACACAGTGGCTGATGTACTATAGAGAACCCTCAGCCCCACCACAACACAGTGGCTGATGTACTATAGAGAACCCTCAGCCCCACCACTGTCACCACAACACAGTGACTGATGTACTATAGAGAACCCTCAGCCCCACCACAACACAGTGGCTGATGTACTATAGAGAACCCTCAGCCCCACAACAGTCACCACAACACAGTGGCTGATGTACTATAGAGAACCCTCAGCCCCACCACTGTCACCACAACACAGTGACTGATGTACTATAGAGAACCCTCAGCCCCACCACAACACAGTGGCTGATGTACTATAGAGAACCCTCAGCCCCACCACAGTCACCACAACACAGTGGCTGATGTACTATAGAGAACCCTCAGCCCCACCACTGTCACCACAACACAGTGACTGATGTACTATAGAGAACCCTCAGCCCCACCACAACACAGTGGCTGATGTACTATAGAGAACCCTCAGCCCCACCACTGTCACCACAACACAGTGGCTGATGTACTATAGAGAACCCTCAGCCCCACCACAACACAGTGGCTGATGTACTATAGAGAACCCTCAGCCCCACCACTGTCACCACAACACAGTGACTGATGTACTATAGAGAACCCTCAGCCCCACCACAACACAGTGGCTGATGTACTATAGAGAACCCTCAGCCACACCACAGTCACCACAACACAGTGGCTGATGTACTATAGAGAACCCTCAGCCCCACCACTGTCACCACAACACAGTGGCTGATGTACTATAGAGAACCCTCAGCCCCACCACTGTCACCACAACACAGAGGCTGATGTACTATAGAGAACCCTCAGCCACACCACAGTCACCACAACACAGCGGCTGATGTACTATAGAGAACCCTCAGCCCCACCACTGTCACCACAACACAGTGGCTGATGTACTATAGAGAACCCTCAGCCCCACCACTGTCACCACAACACAGTGACTGATGTACTATAGAGAACCCTCAGCCCCACCACAACACAGTGGCTGATGTACTATAGAGAACCCTTAGCCACACCACTGTCACCACAACACAGCGGCTGATGTACTATAGAGAACCCTCAGCCCCACCACAACACAGTGACTGATGTATTATAGAGAACCCTCAGCCCCACCACAGTCACCACAACACAGTGACTTCCCCACAGATAGTCTCTCATGACAGACAGTAGTAACCATTGTGCGGGAGATTCACCATATAGAGATTACCCTATGGACCCAGCTCTCCTTCTCATCTTCCTCTTCTTTATCTTCATCATTACATCCTCATCTGTCACTCCTCTTATTCCTCCTCCTCTCTCCTCTTCCCTCTCCTCGTCCTTCACTCCTTCACTAGAATGTTATAGTTCTGGGATTGACTGAGACATTATATTCAAACCGATGTGGCTGGCACATTGCTTGATTAGTCTAACAATAATGTACTGTAATCTCTATTGTTAACTTAATCCCTCTGTTATGTTGGCTTTTTCATTCCCTCGCTCTCTTTATTTTCATCTCACTGTAGTTCAAAAACACAATAAGAAAGAAAATGGCATCATCTGTTGAATCGTAATGTGGAAACAGAATATCGTGGAACTCTAGAGTGTGAAAACAAACATTACATTGAAAGGGTCTCGAACAGGGGTTTGTGGATGTTTTCATTTCAATTAACTGGGCCATTTTGAATAATGGACTTGAATGTGGCTGGTGTGGTGTGTTTGTGGTTGACCATAGCTAGGCTAAGGGTTGGACTGGAAGCCTTAGGGCCTTTTTTTAGCCTATAGAAATGACACTCCCTGACTCCTTGTGTATGCTTTGACAGCTCAATCATACTCCCATTCTCCTTTAATTACACAAGCCTTGTGTGTATTGATACAACTCGGGCCTGGATTCAATCAGATCGAGCGTTAGCCAGCACTAACCAGCGTTGGCCGACAACCACGTAACAGATGTTTTGGAGGTGTTGGAGAGGTAACTGCAGTATGAGCTGACATATCATTGTTGGAGAGGTAACTGCAGTATGAGCTGACATATCGGTGTTGGAGGTGTAACTGCAGTATGAGCTGACATATCGGTGTTGGAGAGGTAACTGCAGTATGAGCTGACATATCGGTGTTGGAGAGGTAACTGCAGTATGAGCTGACATATCATTGTTGGAGAGGTAACTGCAGTATGAGCTGACATATCGGTGTTGGAGGTGTAACTGCAGTATGAGCTGACATATCAGTGTTTGAGAGGTAACTGCAGTATGAGCTGACATATCAGTGTTGGAGAGTTAACTGCAGTATGAGCTGACGTATCAGTGTTGGAGAGGTAACTGCAGTATGAGCTGACATATCATTGTTGGAGAGGTAACTGCAGTATGAGCTGACATATCGGTGTTGGAGGTGTAACTGCAGTATGAGCTGACATATCAGTGTTGGAGAGGTAACTGCAGTATGAGCTGACATATCGGTGTTGGACAGGTAACTGCAGTATGAGCTGACATATCGGTGTTGGAGAGGTAACTGCAGTATGAGCTGACATATCAGTGTTGGAGAGGTAACTGCAGTATGAGCTGACATATCAGTGTTGGACAGGTAACTGCAGTATGAGCTGACATATCAGTGTTGGAGGTGTAACTGCAGTGTTGGAGGTGTAACTGCAGTATGAGCTGAGCATATCGGTGTTGGAGAGGTAACTGCAGTATGAGCTGACATATCGGTGTTGGAGAGGTAACTGCAGTATGAGCTGACATATCAGTGTTGGACAGGTAACTGCAGTATGAGCTGACATATCAGTGTTGGAGAGGTAACTGCAGTATGAGCTGACATATCAGTGTTGGAGAGGTAACTGCAGTATGAGCTGACATATCAGTGTTGGAGAGGTAACTGCAGTATGAGCTGACATATCAGTGTTGGAGAGGTAACTGCAGTATGAGCTGACATATCAGTGTTGGAGAGGTAACTGCAGTATGAGCTGACATATCAGTGTTGGACAGGTAACTGCAGTATGAGCTGACATATCAGTGTTGTAACTGATGAGCTGACATATCAGTGTAACTGCAGTATGAGCTGACATATCAGTGTTGGAGGTCTAACTGCAGTATGAGCTGACATATCAGTGTTGGAGAGGTAACTGCAGTATGAGCTGACATATCAGTGTTGGAGGTGTAACTGCAGTATGAGCTGACATATCAGTGTTGGAGAGGTAACTGTAGTATGAGCTGACATATCAGTGTTGGAGGTGTAACTGCAGTATGAGCTGACATATCAGTGTTGGAGAGGTAACTGCAGTATGAGCTGACATATCGGTGTTGGAGGTGCAACTGCCGAATGAGCTGACATATCAGTGTTGGAGGTGTAACTGCAGTATGAGCTGACATATCAGTGTTGGAGGTGTAACTGCAGTATGAGCTGACATATCGGTGTTGGAGAGGTAACTGCAGTATGAGCTGACATATCAGTGTTGGAGAGGTAACTGCAGTATGAGCTGACATATCGGTGTTGGAGGTGTAACTGCAGTATGAGCTGACATATCAGTGTTGGAGAGGTAACTGCAGTATGAGCTGACATATCAGGGTTGGAGAGGTAACTGCAGTATGAGCTGACATATCAGTGTTGAAGAGGTAACTGCAGTATGAGCTGACATATCGGTGTTGGAGAGGTAACTGCAGTATGAGCTGACATATCAGGGTTGGAGAGGTAACTGCAGTATGAGCTGACATATCGGTGTTGGAGAGGTAACTGCAGTATGAGCTGACATATCGGTGTTGGAGAGGTAACTGCAGTATGAGCTGACATATCGGTGTTGGAGAGGTACCTGCAGTATGAGCTGACATATCGGTGTTGGAGAGGTAACTGAAGTATGAGCTGACATATCGGTGTTGGAGAGGTAACTGCAGTATGAGCTGACATATCAGGGTTGGAGAGGTAACTGCAGTATGAGCTGACATATCGGTGTTGGAGAGGTAACTGCAGTATGAGCTGACATATCGGTGTTGGAGGTGTAACTGCAGTATGAGCTGACATATCGGTGTTGGAGAGGTAACTGCAGTATGAGCTGACATATCGGTATTGGAGGTGTAACTGCAGTATGAGCTGACATATCAGTGTTGGAGAGGTAACTGCAGTATGAGCTGACATATCGGTATTGGAGGTGTAACTGCAGTATGAGCTGACATATCGGTGTTGGAGGTGTAACTGCAGTATGAGCTGACATATCGGTGAGCTGCTGCTCTTATGTGTCACAAATCACTTCCTTCCTTATTATCCCTACTGAGTAGGAAGTTGAAAACTTCACTAGAATGTGTAGGCTCTATCCATGTTAGAAAGAATCCCTCTGAAACGTCAGCCCATTGATGTTAGGCTACTGCATGTTGTCATGTTTATTTGGATGAGGGAAGTTCTGACTATCAATGAAATGTGAGTGTTTGAACTTGTGACGTGGCTGCATGTGATTCGTCGGATGAAAGTCTGGTGTGGTTCTGTTGCATCCAATGACAGTGTCCCCAATAAGGTCATGCAACAGACCTCTAACCGCCAAAACAACCGATATTTTGTCTTTTTACTGTTGTTTTTATTTCTTTACTTACCTATTGTTCACCTAAATCCCCAATTATAATTTTTTATTTTTACTTAGAAATTGCACTGTTTGTTAGGGCCTATAAGTAAGCATTTCACTGTACATCTGTTGTATTCGGCGCACAAATAAACTTTGATTTGATGATGTAAATTTGTTTGAATCTAGCCCTCTATCAAACTCTCAATCGTCAGTCAATCACTTATTATGTCATTTCATTGTTGTCCCTATAGGTGGTGCTATTTACTCAAAGCCAAGGCCAAAGGGTGGTGTGTACTTCAGTAGGTTGAAGTTAGTTCTCTCTGTGACAGTGAGGGACAGAACTAAGGATCGGGTGAGAATCTGATGGATGGATGCTCCATTGCTAGGACTATGTGCTTGAGTCAAAGTGTGCATAGGACATCACTCATTCATAAACACACACACACTCACACACTCACACCACAGTGGCTGGGAGCAGAACCAGAGGGACCCCAAAGACATGTATTGCCAGCCCCGTGGCAGTCACCCCAAACAGGCCCGCCACCACAGAACCGCAGGGGCCTGAAAGAAACCTCCGCTGTTGATTCTGCAGATTAGGTGACGCAATATGGCCACACAAAGACTGCCTTTCTCCTTTCTCAAAGATTTATTTAAGTACTACGGACTTCGCACTAATGGTGGGAGTTAGTCTGTGTGTTTTTTGAGAGAGAACAGTGAGAGAGAGAGAGGGAGTGTGTGTGTGTGCATTCATGTGTGTTAGCGAGAGAGAGAGAGAGAGAGAGAGAGTGTATAGCCTTAACCCAAAGTGGACAGAGGCTTTGCTAAATGATTGAGTCTAAAAGACTGATTATCTAGATAAACACCTACGGGTCAAATAATAAGATTCCACACCTGTGAGTCATTCTGGTGTGGTCAAGACGACTGCATTCCATCAGGTAACATGACCAGACCAAGACCTTAACCACTGCTACTATATCACTGATTAAACAACTGACACTAAACATGTACGCACCCAACCACGCACACACACACACACACGCACGCACGCACGCAACACACACACACACACACACACACACACACACACACACACACACACACACACACACACACACACACACACACACACACACACACACACACACACACACAGTACAAACAGTCCATCTGGATCTGAAGGTTGACCCCGCTGAACCACTGATGTATACTACCTATGTTAGGCCATGGTTCATCAGGTAAGACCTGATAGTTGAGGAGGTGTTACTGCTTCAGGTCAGGGTGTTAGGGTCATCAGAATAGACCTGATCGTTGAGGAGGTGTTACTGCTTCAGGTCAGGGTGTTAGGGTCATCAAAATAGACCTGATCGTTGAGGAGGTGTTACTGCTTCAGGTCAGGGTGTTAGGGTCATCAGAATAGACCTGATCGTTGAGGAGGTGTTACTGCTTCAGGTCAGGGTGTTAGGGTCATCAGAATAGACCTGATCGTTGAGGAGGTGTTACTGCTTCTGGTCAGGGTGTTAGGGTCATCAGAATAGACCTGATAATTGAGGAGGTGTTACTGCTTCAGGTCAGGGTGTTAGGGTCATCAGGTAAGACCTGATCGTTGAGGAGGTGTTACTGCTTCAGGTCAGGGTGTTAGGGTCACCAGGTAAGACCTGATCGTTGAGGAGATGTTACTGCTTCAGGTCAGGGTGTTAGGGTCATCAGAATAGACCTGATCGTTGAGGAGGTGCTACTGCTTCAGGTCAGGGTGTTAGGGTCATCAGGTAAGACCTGATCGTTGAGGAGGTGCTACTGCTTCAGGTCAGGGTGTTAGGGTCATCAGAATAGACCTGATCGTTGAGGAGATATTACTGCTTCAGGTCAGGGTGTTAGGGTCATCAGAATAGACCTGATCGTTGAGGAGGTGTTACTGCTTCAGGTCAGGGTGTTAGGGTCATCAGGTAAGACCTGATCGTTGAGGAGGTGTTACTGCTTCAGGTCAGGGTGTTAGGGTCATCAGAATAGACCTGATCGTTGAGGAGGTGTTACTGCTTCAGGTCAGGGTGTTAGGGTCATCAGGTAAGACCTGATCGTTGAGGAGGTGTTACTGCTTCAGGTCAGGGTGTTAGGGTCATCAGAATAGACCTGATCATTGAGGATGTGTTACTGCTTCTGGTCAGGGTGTTAGGGTCATCAGAATAGACCTGATAATTGAGGAGGTGTTACTGCTTCAGGTCAGGGTGTTAGGGTCATCAGGTAAGACCTGATCGTTGAGGAGGTGTTACTGCTTCAGGTCAGGGTGTTAGGGTCATCAGAATAGACCTGATCGTTGAGGAGGTGTTACTGCCTCAGGTCAGGGTGTTAGGGTCATCAGATGAGACCTGATCTTTAAGGAGGTGTTACTGCTTCAGGTCAAGGTGTTAGGGTCATCAGGTAAGACCTGATCGTTGAGGAGGTGTTACTGCTTCAGGTCAGGGTGTTAGGGTCATCAGAATAGACCTGATCGTTGAGGAGATATTACTGCTTCAGGTCAGGGTGTTAGGGTCATCAGGTAAGACCTGATCGTTGAGGAGGTGTTACTGCTTCAGGTCAGGGTGTTAGGGTCATCAGGTAAGACCTGATCGTTGAGGAGGTGTTACTGCTTCAGGTCAGGGTGTTAGGGTCATCAGAATAGACCTGATCGTTGAGGAGGTGTTACTGCCTCAGGTCAGGGTGTTAGGGTCATCAGAATAGACCTGATCGTTGAGGAGGTGTTACTGCTTCAGGTCAGGGTGTTAGGGTCATCAGAATAGACCTGATCGTTGAGGAGATATTACTGCTTCAGGTCAGGGTGTTAGGGTCATCAGAATAGACCTGATCGTTGAGGAGGTGTTACTGCTTCAGGTCAGGGTGTTAGGGTCATCAGAATAGACCTGATCGTTGAGGAGATATTACTGCTTCAGGTCAGGGTGTTAGGGTCATCAGGTAAGACCTGATCGTTGAGGAGATATTACTGCTTCAGGTCAGGGTGTTAGGGTCATCAGAATAGACCTGATCGTTGAGGAGGTGTTACTGCCTCAGGTCAGGGTGTTAGGGTCATCAGGTAAGACCTGATCGTTGAGGAGGTGTTACTGCTTCAGGTCAGGGTGTTAGGGTCATCAGAATAGACCTGATCATTGAGGAGGTGTTACTGCTTCAGGTCAGGGTGTTAGGGTCATCAGAATAAACCTGATCGTTGAGGAGGTGTTACTGCTTCAGGTCAGGGTGTCAGGGTCATCAGAATAGACCTGATCGTTGAGGAGGTGTTACTGCCTCAGGTCAGGGTGTTAGGGTCATCAGAATAGACCTGATCGTTGAGGAGGTGTTACTGCTTCAGGTCAGGGTGTTAGGGTCATCAAGTAAGACCTGATCGTTGAGGAGGTGTTACTGCTTCAGGTCAGGTTGTTAGGGTCATCAGGTAAGACCTGATCGTTGCGGTCAGGTCAGGGTGTTAGGGTAATTTCCTTTGTTGGGGCTCATGAATCCTAGGGCAGGGTTGGGGTCATGAATCCTAGGGCAGGGTTGGAGTCATGAATCCTAGGGCAGGGTTGGGGTCATGAATCCTAGGGCAGGGTTGGGGTCATGAATCCTACGGCAGGGTTGGGGTCATGAATACCAGGGCAGGGTTGGAGTCATGAATCCTAGGGCAGGGTTGGGGTCATGAATCCTAGGGCAGGGTTGGGGTCATGAATCCCAGGGCAGGGTTGGGGTCATGAATCCTAGGGCAGGGTTGGGGTCATGAATCCTAGGGCAGGGTTGGGGTCATGAATCCTAGGGCAGGGTTGGGGTCATGAATCCTAGGGCAGGGTTGGGGTCATGAATCCTAGGGCAGGGTTGGGGTCATGAATCCTAGGGCAGGGTTGGGGTCATGAATACCAGGGCAGGGTTGGAGTCATGAATCCTAGGGCAGGGTTGGGGTCATGAATCCTAGGGCAGGGTTGGGGTCATTTCTTCTTCCAATTTGGAATCTGAATTACCTCCCAAATTGACTGAATTAAAATGGACCTAACCCTGCCCTAAGGCATTGAGCTTCGCAATAGCTTTACAATAGCATCAGAATGTGACTTCAGAAGAGGTTTCCTGTAGATGCAAAGAATCAATGCGTGACCAAGTTATTTATTGCAGTCAGGTATCCAGGCCTGAACAAATGGAGTCACCCAGGACAATGAAAAAGGTAAGGACACACATTCCTTTGAGGGAGGATATCAGTTGTATCTATGCATAACAGTATGTTGGATGACCATCCTGAGGATAGTTTTCCAAACTAGCTCCAGACAGTCAGCTCATTGAGTCCAGGTACTGTCTGTCTGTACTGTGTGTTCCGGGTATTATGAGCAGAACAGACCAATTGACTGGGAATGAATGGGAATGTTGGCCAACATTTATATTTTTTGCAATGCCAGTTCCTGAGAGCACCATTTCTGGGTTATGTGTGAGTGGGTGGTCCGCTTTGGGTCTCTCCTGGGTCCTTGTCTGGTTCCCCTTTAGCACACACACACACACACACACACACACACACACACACACACACACACACACACACACACACACACACACACACACACACACACACACACACACACACACACACACACACACACACACACACACACACACACACACACACACACACACACACACACACACACACACACACACACACACACACACACACACACACACACACCACACACACACCACACACACACCCAAAACTGCCTCTGCTGATTTTAATAGCTGTGGGGGAACCATGTCCGCGGAGCTACTTTACTTATCAAGGCTCCGGATTTGTGGATTTGTATCACTGTAATGTGAATATGTTCCCTGGTGGAAACCCTTTGGCAAACCACAAAACATTTGACTCTGATTCTAAAAAGAGACCAGGCCTACCTCACATGTTTCAATGATTTGAAAAATCAGCCACAAGACATCAGAGTTTTAGGGGCTTAAAAGTAGAGATGGAGGAGGACGATAGCAGTGGAGGGAAGGAGAAGGAAGGAGAGGGGAGGAGACGGCGGGATACTGTTGAAAGATCTTCCCCACATCCCTCCTCTTCTTCACTCCCTTTGTCGCTCACTTCCACTTTTCATCTGTAGCATCCAGGAAATGGACTGTGCTCAGCCTCAACACAGACAGGCCATCTGTCACCACAACCCTTTTCATCTTTAGCATCCAGGAAATGGACTGTGCTCAGCCTCAACACAGACAGGCCATCTGTCACCACAACCCTTTTCATCTTTAGCTTCCAGGAAATGGACTATGCTCAGCCTCAACACAGACAGGCCATCTGTCACCACAACCCTTTGAGGTCGCCATGCCAAGCTGGAACACATAACAACTGTTACCATTGTCCGAGACAAGCAGAGAGAGGCTGGCTACAAGGAACAAGACAAGTGGACTCAAACAGAAGAATGACATGTCTATGCTACTACAGCTTGTCCTGTTGACAAAACTCTTCACCTAGCCTAACATCCTGCCACGGCCTTGGTTTTCTGCACTTCTAACCCCCCTCCCTGGCCCTCCCTCCTCTCCACACTTTTCACCTTTCTCTCAACCTGAGAGACAAGACAAACATCTCTAATGGCTTATGTCTCCACTTGGTATGTGAATTGCTCAACAAGAGAGAGAGAGAGAGAGAGAGAGAGAGAGAGGAGAGAGAGGGAGAGGGAGAGAGAGAGAGAGACAGAAGACATTGGCCGACCTGCCCAGAAAAACCTACCTGAGGCTAGAGAAACGAGCTGAAGGCGTTGGTGGTCTCATGGGAGAAGAGATAGAGAAAAGAGAGGTGGAGGTTAAAAGAGGAGGAGCAAAAGGAGGTGAAGACCTGACCTGTAGCTGGAGGCCACATAGCTTAACAACCACCACAGGGGGAAGGTCAAAGGGATGGGCTGGGCGGTGAGGGGCTGGGAGGTGAGGGGCTGGGAGGTGAGGGGCTGGGAGGTGAGGGGCTGGGAGGTGAGGGGCTGGGCGGTGAGGGGCTGGGAGGTGAGGGGCTGGGCGGTGAGGGGCTGGGAGGTGAGGGGCTGGGAGGTGAGGGGCTGGGAGGTGAGGGGCTGGGAGGTGAGGGGCTGGGAGGTGAGGGGCTGGGCGGTGAGGGGCTGGGAGGTGAGGGGCTGGGCGGTGAGGGGCTGGGAGGTGAGGGGCTGGGAGGTGAGGGGCTGGGGGTGAGGGGCTGGGAGGTGAGGGCATGGGAGGTGAGGGGCTGGGAGGTGAGGGGCTGGGAGGTGAGGGGCTGGGAGGTGAGGGGCTGGGAGGTGAGGGGCTGGGAGGTGAGGGGCT
Source organism: Oncorhynchus nerka (assembly GCF_034236695.1). Classification (NCBI taxonomy): domain Eukaryota; kingdom Metazoa; phylum Chordata; class Actinopteri; order Salmoniformes; family Salmonidae; genus Oncorhynchus; species Oncorhynchus nerka. The sequence goes on along the minus strand of NC_088410.1, from coordinate 24,471,851 downwards.
GGGCGGTGAGGGGCTGGGAGGTGAGGGGCTGGGCGGTGAGGGGCTGGGAGGTGAGGGGCTGGGAGGTGAGGGGCTGGGAGGTGAGGGGCTGGGATCCCAGAGTGCCACGAGCCCCAGGCTTCACCCAGGCCTTTGGTCTGGGGTGGAGGGATGCCAAGCAGGGTCTTTGGTCTGGAGGAGATGGAGAGATAGGAAGGAAGTTCCTGGGAACTGCATGGTGGTTAGGCCTGTGGAAGAGGTCTGCTTTTACAAATTAGACACACACACACACACACACACACACACACACACACACACACACACACACACACACACACACACACACACACACACACACACACACACACACACACACACACACACACACACACACACACACACACACACACACACACACACACTGTGGGAGCGCAGACTGTGTACAAATTACAGAGGGTGGTAGTCGTTGACCCCTGTCTGAGTAGAGTGGATCCATCTTGATAATGCTGATGACTCACTGTGGTACAGGAAGTGGTTTTAACCAATCAGGACTTTTGATTTGCCCCTAATGCCTGATCAGATAGCCTACAACATATCCGCAATGTGTAGTAAATATTTCTACACACAACATAACCTCCTTCTCCTCCCTTTCCAACATACAGAATACACAACTTGATTACTTGGTGATGCCATAGAATGTCAGAGATATGGGATTACTGATAAAGCACGTTGGGCTCCCCTGAACTTCAGTGAAGAAGATGAGAAAGAAGGGATGAAGATGGGTGGAAGAGGAGGACGGAGGAGGGGGACGGAGGAGGGGGATGGAAGAGGAGGATGGAAGAGGAGGACGGAGGAGGACAGAGGAGGAGGATGGAAGAGGAGGACGGAGGACGGAGGACAGAGGAGGAAGATGGAAGAGGAGGGCGGAGGACGGAGGAGTAGGACGGAGGAGTAGGATGGAAGAGGAGGATGGAGGAGAAGGATGGAAGAGGATGATGGAGGACAGAGGAGAAGGACAGAGGAGGAAGATGGAAGAGGAGGACGGAGGAAGAGGATGCAGGGTATTGATGGCTTAGATCCCAAAACGACATCTGGCCAGAGCTTAGGTCCAGGCACGGCATGCAGTGGACAGTGTGCATGACGGGACATCAAGGTATTGCACAACAGCTATAGTATAGCTTTACCATAACCCCGAGTCAGCCCCAGTCATACAGACCACTGGAAATCCCATCAAATCCAGTCATAAATTGAACTGTCTTTATGATATGAACAGGACTCCTTTCTCTTTTCATTCTCGTGCTCTTGCGGCTTTCTCTCTTGATCTCTCTCTCTCTCTCTATCTCTCACACACACACACACACACACACACACACACACACACACACACACACACACACACACACACACACACACACACACACACACACACACACACACACACACACACACACACACACACACACACACACACACACACACAGACACACAGACACACACACACAGAAATTCATGCAGGCACACATGCACACACCTGAGGGGTCCAATAACTGAAGCCCCATATCTGCTGCCTCCATTTCCTCCTCTTCTCTTCTCTTTCTTTGTTCGTCTGTTCTTCCCTCTTTCCATCAGAAATCCCTTTACTGTATTGGCCGGATGATGATTTGCTATTGCCAAAGAATTTCAGACACGCATCAGACAGAGATATCAAAACAATGGGATATCTTTCCGCTCCTGTCCTCCCCTCTCATTCATCCTGTCGTCTTTCCTCCCTTCTTCCAGTGGTGCTGTAGGTACATGTATACTGTACGTAGGACAACAGAGATCCTATATGTTCTTGGATATTGTACTGGAACTTTACCCTAACTGATGACTTCTTCCTTTTCACATGGCCACATGGTTTCAATATCAGACATGGTTTCAATATCAGACATGGTTTAATATCAGACATGGTTTAATATCAGACATGGTTTAATATCAGACATGGTTTCAATATCAGACATGGTTTAATATCAGACATGGTTTAATATCAGACATGGTTTAATATCAGACATGGTTTAATATCAGACATGGTTTAATATCAGACATGGTTTAATATCAGACATGGTTTAATATCAGACATGGTTTAATATCAGACATGGTTTAATATCAGACATGGTTTAATATCAGACATGGTTTAATATCAGACATGGTTTAATATCAGACATGGTTTAATATCAGACATGGTTTAATATCAGACATGGTTTAATATCAGACATGGTTTAATATCAGACATGGTTTCAATATCAGACATGGTTTAATATCAGACATGGTTTAATATCAGACATGGTTTAATATCAGACATGGTTTAATATCAGACATGGTTTAATATCAGACATGGTTTAATATCAGACATGGTTTAATATCAGACATGGTTTAATATCAGACATGGTTTAATATCAGACATGGTTTAATATCAGACATGTCTCCACCCTCCAACCTTTCTCCCCGTCTCTCTCTCTCACTCTAACTCTCTAACTCTTTTGCTATCTATCTATCTATCTATCTATCTATCTATCTATCTATCTATCTATCTATCTATCTCTCCTTTGCTCTCTCTCTCTCTCTCTCTCTCTCTCTCAATTCAATTCAATTCAAGGGCTTTATTGGCATGGGAAACATGTGTTAACATTGCCAAAGCAAGTGAGGTAGATAATATATCAAGTGAATATATAAAGTGAAATAAACAATAAAAATTAACAGTAAACATTACACATACAGAAGTTTCAAAACAATAAAGATATTACAAATGTCATATTATATATATACAGTGTTTTAACAATGTACAAATGGTAAAGGACACAAGATAAAATAAATAAGCATAAATATGGGTTGTATTTACAATGGTGTGTGTTCTTCACTGGTTGCCCTTTTCTCGTGGCAACAGGTCACAAATCTGGCTGCTGTGATGGCACACTGTGGAATTTCACCCAGAAGATATGGGAGTTTATCAAAATTGGATTTGTTTTCGAATTCTTTGTGGATCTGTGTAATCTGAGGGAAATATGTATCTCTAATATGGTCATACATTGGGCAGGAGGTTAGGAAGTGCAGCTCAGTTTCCACCTCATTTTGTGGGCAGTGAGCACATAGCCTGTCTTCTCTTGAGAGCCAGGTCTGCCTACCGCAGCCTTTCTCAATAGCAAGGCTATGCTCACTGAGTCTGTACATAGTCAAAGCTTTCCTTAATTTTGGGTCAGTCACAGTGGTCAGGTATTCTGCCGCTGTGTACTCTCTGTGTAGGGCCAAATAGCATTCTAGTTTGCTCAGTTTTTTTGTTAATTCTTTCCAATGTGTTAAGTAATTATCTTTTTGTTTTCTCATGATTTGGTTGGGTCTAATTGTGCTGCTGTCCTGGGGCTCTGTGGAGTGTGTTTGTGTTTGTGAACAGAGCCCCAGGACCAGCTTGCTCAGGGGACTCTTCTCCAGGTTCATCTCTCTGTAGGTGATGGCTTTGTTGTGGAAGGTTTGGGAATCGCTTCCTTTTAGGAGGTTGTAGAATTTAACGGCTCTTTTCTGGATTTTGATAACTAGTGGGTATCGGCCTAATTCTGCTCTGCATGCATTATTTGGTGTTCTACGTTGTACACGGAGGATATTTTTGCAGAATTCTGCGTGCAGAGTCTCAATTTGGTGTTTGTCCCATTTTGTGAAGTCTTGGTTGGTGAGCGGACCCCAGACCTCACAACCATAAAGGGCAATGGGCTCTATGACTGATTCAAGTATTTTTAGCCAAATCCTAATTGGTATGTTGAAAGTTATGTTCCTTTTGATGGCATAGAATGCCCTTCTTGCCTTGTCTCTCTCTCTCTCTCTCTCTCTCTCTCTCTATATATATATATATATATATATATATATATATATATATATATATATAGTATTTCTGTATTTCTCTCTCCATTTCATTCTCTCTCTCTACTCTCATTTATCCCCTATTCTCCCATCACCGTTTCAAAACAACATTAAACCAGGAGCCAAGTCAAGTTACCACAACTCTGGCATCAGACTTTCATATTGGCCAAGCTACTCTCTTCTCTTTGTTCCTGAGTCTTTTTTATTTTGTTCCCCCCCCCTTCTCCTCCCTACTCCCCCTCCTCCCCCTTTCTCCCCCATCCTGTCGATGAAGAGGATTTTGGAGCTCAGTATACGGGATCAAACAGCAGGACAGAAGTGAAGTGAAGAGCAAAGTGTCTCTCTTTCATGTCTCCTCTAAGCTGTGTGTGTGTTTCTGTGTGTGGAGCCGTAGTGTCTTTCATGTCTCCCTAATAAGCCTATGGAGATTAAGACACAGAGACATCAGAACTGTAGGAAAGCCTGAGGGCTGTATGGGCTTTAGGACAGGGAGAGGAGAGAGGAGGAGGGAGAATGAGAGGAGGAGAGTGAGTGAGTGAGTGAGTGAGTGAGTGAGTGAGTGAGTGAGTGAGTGAGTGAGTGAGTGAGTGAGTGAGTGAGTGAGTGAGTGAGTGAGTGAGTGAGTGAGTGAGTGAGTGAGTGAGTGAGTGAGTGAGTGAGACAGAGAGGATGAGAGAGAGACAGAGGTGGACAGAGAGAGAGAGAGTGATGGAGAGGCGCGAGAGACAGAGAGGAAGCGAGAAAGAAAGAAAGAAAGAAAGAGAGTGAAAGAGAGAGAGAGCCTGCAGAGCACAGAGTAGGCTGTTAGCTTGTATGCCTGCATGCTTTTGTGTGTGTGTGGGAGAGGGAGGGGGGCTGACAGGGCAGTGATTGGTGTCCCTTCTCTTTGTTGAGGTAAGATTCCCCTTCCCCCTTCCTCCCTCCTCTCTCCCCCCTCTCTCGCCCCCCATGTGTGAAAGCGCCTCCGTGGAATCTCGTCTCTGTACGGAGGGCAAGCTGGCACCTGACTGGTGGACAAAGCCAGAGGTCAGGGGTCACCAGTTAAAGGTTGGAGGTTAAGAGAAGAGCCTCGATGTGGAAGTGGATGAATGAATGGTCAGTACCTTTATATCAATTCATCTTCTTTCCTATTAACTGTATGTTGAAACTGAGTCCCTGCCTCTTTTCAATAGGTAAGTGATTCACTGTATCAACACTATGAAACAGTCATAAATAGCAACACATTATCTGAGGTATGCAAGAAATGGACTTGAATCCACATTGACAAGATCCTGCTCTTTCAAGGTTGTGCTCTTAAGATTCTATCTCTACTTTCTCCATCCTTTTTCTCTTTCTTTTCAAGTCAGGGAGATGGAGGAGGACAAGGAGAAGAGGAGGATGTATAGATGTTTATCGTGAGTCTTTCTTTCTTTCACCTGCCTTCTCTTTTGTCCTCTGTGTTGTCTGAGGAAGATGGTTTATGGGTCGTGTAGAGCAGAGGACTGTGGCTCTGTTTGATGGGTCGCTGCGCGGCTTTGACTTTTAACTCCACCTTCCTTTGTGAGGACTTCACTGATGCATGATCCCCAGCCTCAGCATTCAGATGGGCACTTTGGTGTCCAGACCGGCAGATGGAGGTTGAGATAGGCCTAGTTAAGTCCTGTTCTATTTACAACATCAACAAATATCTCTGGACAGGAAATGGAAAGCATGTAGCTGGATGCAACAGTTGGATGCAGTCTTTTTTTCTTACGTTTGAATTGTGTTCTGAAAGTGTCCGCGGAGGATTGATGAACTAGAAGTGTTTGTAGTGACTGAGTAATAGAATTCAATACACGTGTAGTGCCTAAAAACAATGCATGCTACCAGACCGGTGTTTGTGAGTGTGTGTGTGTGTCTATGCTTGTGAATGTGTATGCGGGTGTTTGACCGTGATCCTCAGTCTAGTGATCTTCAACCTTGCATGTCCAATGTGGTCCCAGGGCAATTTGTATTATTCTGTAGGTAAATCTGTGACACTCCATTTAGTACGATATGCTAGGTTACATTATGAATGGAATAGCCGTCGTACAATATCGTACGAATTAGAGGAAGTATAGTATGATTCTTAACCGGTCGTACAATAGCATACGAAATGGATGTTGTAGTTTATCCTATGTATTGGAGGACGTATAGTATTGCACATCTTTATCTGAGACCAGGTCGCTTGTTGCACAGTAACAAGAAAGGAGAATTATGGGGAGAATTTATGTTCGCGATTAAGAGAACTAACGAATTTGGGTTAGGTGAATGGGGTTGTTCTGTTTGTCCACTCATTCAAGGACCATAATCTCTCTGTGCTCTATAACTCAACACGGTCATAAAAACTCTTGGCCCAGTGGCCTATTCATCTCTAGCCCTCCCCTCCTCTTCTCCTCTCTTCCTCTCTTCCCTCTTCCTCTTTCAGCCCATTGAAGGCTCTTCCTCTCTTCCTCTTTCAGCCCATTGAAGGCTCTTCCCCTCTTCCTCTTTCAGCCCATTGAAGGCTCTTCCCCTCTTCCTCTTTCAGCCCATTGAAGGCTCTTCCCCTCTTCCTCTTTCAGCCCATTGAAGGCTCTTCCTCTCTTCCTCTTTCAGCCCATTGAAGGCTCTTCCCCTCTTCCTCTTTCAGCCCATTGAAGGCTCTTCCTCTTTCAGCCCATTGAAGGCTCTTCCTCTCTTCCTCTTTCAGCCCATTGAAGGCTCTTCCCCTCTTCCTCTTTCAGCCCATTGAAGGCTCTTCCTCTCTTCCTCATTCAGCCCATTGAAGGCTCTTCCTCTCTTCCTCTTTCAGCCCATTGAAGGCTCTTCCTCTCTTCCTCTTTCAGCCCATTGAAGGCTCTTCCCCTCTTCCTCTTTCAGCCCATTGAAGGCTCTTCCCCTCTTCCTCTTTCAGCCCATTGAAGGCTCTTCCCCTCTTCCTCTTTCATCCCATTGAAGGCTCTTCCCCTCTTCCTCTTTCAGCCCGTTGAAGGCTCTTCCTCTTTCAGCCCATTGAAGGCTCTTCCCCTCTTCCTCTTTCAGCCCATTGAAGGCTCTTCCTCTTTCAGCCCATTGAAGGCTCTTCCTCTTTCAGTCCATTGAAGGCTCTTCCCCTCTTGCTCTTTCAGCCCATTGAAGGCTATTCCCCTCTTCCTCTTTCAGCCCATTGAAGGCTCTTCCCCTCTTCCTCTTTCAGCCCATTGAAGGCTCTTCCTCTCTTCCTCATTCAGCCCATTGAAGGCTCTTCCCCTCTTCCTCTTTCAGCCCATTGAAGGCTCTTCCCCTCTTCCTCTTTCAGCCCATTGAAGGCTCTTCCTCTCTTCCTCATTCAGCCCATTGAAGGCTCTTCCTCTCTTCCTCATTCAGCCCATTGAAGTCTCTTCCCCTCTTCCTCTTTCAGCCCATTGAAGGCTCTTCCCCTCTTCCTCTTTCAGCCCATTGAAGGCTCTTCCTCTCTTCCTCTTTCAGCCCATTGAAGGCTCTTCCCCTCTTCCTCTTTCAGCCCATTGAAGGCTCTTCCCCTCTTCCTCTTTCAGCCCATTGAAGGCTCTTCCCCTCTTCCTCTTTCATCCCATTGAAGGCTCTTCCCCTCTTCCTCTTTCAGCCCGTTGAAGGCTCTTCCTCTTTCAGCCCATTGAAGGCCCTTCCTCTTTCAGCCAATTGAAGGCTCTTCCTCTTTCAGTCCATTGAAGGCTCTTCCTCTTTCAGCCCATTGAAGGCTCTTCCCCTCTTTCAGCCCATTGAAGGCTCTTCCTCTTTCAGCCCATTGAAGGCTCTTCCTCTTTCAGTCCATTGAAGGCTCTTCCCCTCTTGCTCTTTCAGCCCATTGAAGGCTATTCCCCTCTTCCTCTTTCAGCCCATTGAAGGCTCTTCCCCTCTTCCTCTTTCAGCCCATTGAAGGCTCTTCCTCTCTTCCTCATTCAGCCCATTGAAGGCTCTTCCCCTCTTCCTCTTTCAGCCCATTGAAGGCTCTTCCCCTCTTCCTCATTCAGCCCATTGAAGGCTCTTCCTCTCTTCCTCATTCAGCCCATTGAAGGCTCTTCCCCTCTTCCTCTTTCAGCCCATTGAAGGCTCTTCCCCTCTTCCTCTTTCAGCCCATTGAAGGCTCTTCCCCTCTTCCTCTTTCAGCCCATTGAAGGCTCTTCCCCTCTTCCTCTTTCAGCCCATTGAAGGCTCTTCCTCTTTCAGCCCATTGAAGGCTCTTCCCCTCTTCCTCTTTCAGCCCATTGAAGGCTCTTCCTCTCTTCCTCATTCAGCCCATTGAAGGCTCTTCCCCTCTTCCTCTTTCAGCCCATTGAAGGCTCTTCCCTCTTCCTCTTTCAGCCCATTGAAGGCTCTTCCTCTCTTCCTCATTCAGCCCATTGAAGGCTCTTCCCCTCTTCCTCTTTCAGCCCATTGAAGGCTCTTCCCTCTTCCTCTTTCAGCCCATTGAAGGCTCTTCCTCTCTTCCTCATTCAGCCCATTGAAGGCTCTTCCTCTCTTCCTCATTCAGCCCATTGAAGGCTCTTCCCCTCTTCCTCTTTCAGCCCATTGAAGGCTCTTCCCCTCTTCCTCTTTCAGCCCATTGAAGGCTCTTCCCCTCTTCCTCTTTCAGCCCATTGAAGGCTCTTCCCCTCTTCCTCTTTCAGCCCATTGAAGGCTCTTCCTCTTTCAGCCCATTGAAGGCTCTTCCTCTCTTCCTCTTTCAGCCCATTGAAGGCTCTTCCCCTCTTCCTCTTTCAGCCCATTGAAGGCTCTTCCTCTCTTCCTCATTCAGCCCATTGAAGGCTCTTCCTCTCTTCCTCTTTCAGCCCATTGAAGGCTCTTCCCCTCTTCCTCTTTCAGCCCATTGAAGGCTCTTCGCCTCTTCCTCTTTCAGCCCATTGAAGGCTCTTCCCCTCTTCCTCTTTCAGCCCATTGAAGGCTCTTCCCCTCTTCCTCTTTCATCCCATTGAAGGCTCTTCCCCTCTTCCTCTTTCAGCCCGTTGAAGGCTCTTCCTCTTTCAGCCCATTGAAGGCTCTTCCTCTTTCAGCCAATTGAAGGCTCTTCCTCTTTCAGCCCATTGAAGGCTCTTCCCCTCTTCCTCTTTCAGCCCATTGAAGGCTCTTCCTCTTTCAGCCCATTGAAGGCTCTTCCTCTTTCAGTCCATTGAAGGCGCTTCCCCTCTTGCTCTTTCAGCCCATTGAAGGCTATTCCCCTCTTCCTCTTTCAGCCCATTGAAGGCTCTTCCCCTCTTCCTCTTTCAGCCCATTGAAGGCTCTTCCTCTCTTCCTCATTAAGCCCATTGAAGGCTCTTCCCCTCTTCCTCTTTCAGCCCATTGAAGGCTCTTCCCCTCTTCCTCTTTCAGCCCATTGAAGGCTCTTCCCCTCTTCCTCTTTCAGCCCATTGAAGGCTCTTCCTCTTTCAGCCCATTGAAGGCTCTTCCCCTCTTCCTCTTTCAGCCCATTGAAGGCTCTTCCCCTCTTCCTCTTTCAGCCCATTGAAGGCTCTTCCTCTCTTCCTCATTCAGCCCATTGAAGGCTCTTCCCTCTTCCTCTTTCAGCCCATTGAAGGCTCTTCCCCTCTTCCTCTTTCAGCCCATTGAAGGCTCTTCCTCTCTTCCTCATTCAGCCCATTGAAGGCTCTTCCCCTCTTCCTCTTTCAGCCCATTGAAGGCTCTTCCCCTCTTCCTCTTTCAGCCCATTGAAGGCTCTTCCTCTCTTCCTCATTCAGCCCATTGAAGGCTCTTCCTCTCTTCCTCATTCAGCCCATTGAAGGCTCTTCCCCTCTTCCTCTTTCAGCCCATTGAAGGCTCTTCCCCTCTTCCTCTTTCAGCCCATTGAAGGCTCTTCCCCTCTTCCTCTTTCAGCCCATTGAAGGCTCTTCCTCTTTCAGCCCATTGAAGGCTCTTCCTCTTTCAGTCCATTGAAGGCTCTTCCCCTCTTGCTCTTTCAGCCCATTGAAGGCTATTCCCCTCTTCCTCTTTCAGCCCATTGAAGGCTCTTCCCCTCTTCCTCTTTCAGCCCATTGAAGGCTCTTCCTCTCTTCCTCATTCAGCCCATTGAAGGCTCTTCCCCTCTTCCTCTTTCAGCCCATTGAAGGCTCTTCCCTCTTCCTCATTCAGCCCATTGAAGGCTCTTCCTCTCTTCCTCATTGATGAAGCCCATTGAAGGCTCTTCCCCTCTTCCTCTTTCAGCCCATTGAAGGCTCTTCCCCTCTTCCTCTTTCAGCCCATTGAAGGCTCTTCCCCTCTTCCTCTTTCAGCCCATTGAAGGCTCTTCCCCTCTTCCTCTTTCAGCCCATTGAAGGCTCTTCCTCTCTTCCTCATTCAGCCCATTGAAGGCTCTTCCCCTCTTCCTCTTTCAGCCCATTGAAGGCTCTTCCCCTCTTCCTCTTTCAGCCCATTGAAGGCTCTTCCTCTCTTCCTCATTCAGCCCATTGAAGGCTCTTCCCCTCTTCCTCTTTCAGCCCATTGAAGGCTCTTCCCTATTCCTCTTTCAGCCCATTGAAGGCTCTTCCTCTCTTCCTCATTCAGCCCATTGAAGGCTCTTCCTCTCTTCCTCATTCAGCCCATTGAAGGCTCTTCCCCTCTTCCTCTTTCAGCCCATTGAAGGCTCTTCCCCTCTTCCTCTTTCAGCCCATTGAAGGCTCTTCCCCTCTTCCTCTTTCAGCCCATTGAAGGCTCTTCCCCTCTTCCTCTTTCAGCCCATTGAAGGCTCTTCCTCTTTCAGCCCATTGAAGGCTCTTCCTCTCTTCCTCTTTCAGCCCATTGAAGGCTCTTCCCCTCTTCCTCTTTCAGCCCATTGAAGGCTCTTCCTCTCTTCCTCATTCAGCCCATTGAAGGCTCTTCCTCTCTTCCTCTTTCAGCCCATTGAAGGCTCTTCCCTCTTCCTCTTTCAGCCCATTGAAGGCTCTTCGCCTCTTCCTCTTTCAGCCCATTGAAGGCTCTTCCCCTCTTCCTCTTTCAGCCCATTGAAGGCTCTTCCCCTCTTCCTCTTTCATCCCATTGAAGGCTCTTCCCCTCTTCCTCTTTCAGCCCGTTGAAGGCTCTTCCTCTTTCAGCCCATTGAAGGCTCTTCCTCTTTCAGCCAATTGAAGGCTCTTCCTCTTTCAGCCCATTGAAGGCTCTTCCCCTCTTCCTCTTTCAGCCCATTGAAGGCTCTTCCTCTTTCAGCCCATTGAAGGCTCTTCCTCTTTCAGTCCATTGAAGGCGCTTCCCCTCTTGCTCTTTCAGCCCATTGAAGGCTATTCCCCTCTTCCTCTTTCAGCCCATTGAAGGCTCTTCCCCTCTTCCTCTTTCAGCCCATTGAAGGCTCTTCCTCTCTTCCTCATTAAGCCCATTGAAGGCTCTTCCCCTCTTCCTCTTTCAGCCCATTGAAGGCTCTTCCCCTCTTCCTCTTTCAGCCCATTGAAGGCTCTTCCCCTCTTCCTCTTTCAGCCCATTGAAGGCTCTTCCTCTTTCAGCCCATTGAAGGCTCTTCCCCTCTTCCTCTTTCAGCCCATTGAAGGCTCTTCCTCTCTTCCTCATTCAGCCCATTGAAGGCTCTTCCCCTCTTCCTCTTTCAGCCCATTGAAGGCTCTTCCCCTCTTCCTCTTTCAGCCCATTGAAGGCTCTTCCTCTCTTCCTCATTCAGCCCATTGAAGGCTCTTCCCCTCTTCCTCTTTCAGCCCATTGAAGGCTCTTCCCCTCTTCCTCTTTCAGCCCATTGAAGGCTCTTCCTCTCTTCCTCATTCAGCCCATTGAAGGCTCTTCCTCTCTTCCTCATTCAGCCCATTGAAGGCTCTTCCCCTCTTCCTCTTTCAGCCCATTGAAGGCTCTTCCCCTCTTCCTCTTTCAGCCCATTGAAGGCTCTTCCCCTCTTCCTCTTTCAGCCCATTGAAGGCTCTTCCCCTCTTCCTCTTTCAGCCCATTGAAGGCTCTTCCTCTTTCAGCCCATTGAAGGCTCTTCCTCTCTTCCTCTTTCAGCCCATTGAAGGCTCTTCCCCTCTTCCTCTTTCAGCCCATTGAAGGCTCTTCCTCTCTTCCTCATTCAGCCCATTGAAGGCTCTTCCTCTCTTCCTCTTTCAGCCCATTGAAGGCTCTTCCCCTCTTCCTCTTTCAGCCCATTGAAGGCTCTTCGCCTCTTCCTCTTTCAGCCCATTGAAGGCTCTTCCCTCTTCCTCTTTCAGCCCATTGAAGGCTCTTCCCCTCTTCCTCTTTCATCCCATTGAAGGCTCTTCCCCTCTTCCTCTTTCAGCCCGTTGAAGGCTCTTCCTCTTTCAGCCCATTGAAGGCTCTTCCTCTTTCAGCCAATTGAAGGCTCTTCCTCTTTCAGCCCATTGAAGGCTCTTCCCCTCTTCCTCTTTCAGCCCATTGAAGGCTCTTCCTCTTTCAGCCCATTGAAGGCTCTTCCTCTTTCAGTCCATTGAAGGCGCTTCCCCTCTTGCTCTTTCAGCCCATTGAAGGCTATTCCCCTCTTCCTCTTTCAGCCCATTGAAGGCTCTTCCCCTCTTCCTCTTTCAGCCCATTGAAGGCTCTTCCTCTCTTCCTCATTAAGCCCATTGAAGGCTCTTCCCCTCTTCCTCTTTCAGCCCATTGAAGGCTCTTCCTCTCTTCCTCATTCAGCCCATTGAAGGCTCTTCCTCTCTTCCTCATTCAGCCCATTGAAGGCTCTTCCCCTCTTCCTCTTTCAGCCCATTGAAGGCTCTTCCTCTTTCAGTCCATTGAAGGCTCTTCCTCTTTCAGTCCATTGAAGGCTCTTCCCCTCTTCCTCTTTCAGCCCATTGAAGGCTCTTCCCCTCTTCCTCTTTCAGCCCATTGAAGGTTCTTCCTCTTTCAGTCCATTGAAGGCTCTTCCCCTCTTCCTCTTTCAGCCCATTGAAGGCTCTTCCTCTTTCAGCCCATTGAAGGCTCTTCCTCTCTTCCTCTTTCAGCCCATTGAAGGCTCTTCCTCTCTTCCTCTTTCAGCCCATTGAAGGCTCTTCCCCTCTTCCTCTTTCAGCCCATTGAAGGCTCTTCCTCTCTTCCTCTTTCAGCCCATTGAAGGCTCTTCCTCTCCTCCTCTTTCAGCCCATTGAAGGCTCTTCCTCTCTTCCTCTTTCAGCCCATTGAAGGCTCTTCCCCTCTTCCTCTTTCAGCCCATTGAAGGCTCTTCCTCTTTCAGCCCATTGAAGGCTCTTCCTCTCTTCCTCTTTCAGCCCATTGAAGGCTCTTCCCCTCTTACTCTTTCAGCCCATTGAAGGCTCTTCCTCTCTTCCTCTTTCAGCCCATTGAAGGCTCTTCTCCTCTTCCCCTTTAAGCCCATTGAAGGCTCTTCCTCTCTTCCTCTTTCAGCCCATTGAAGGCTCTTCCTCTCTTCCTCTTTCAGCCCATTGAAGGCTCTTCTCCTCTTCCCCTTTAAGCCCATTGAAGGCTCTTCCTCTCTTCCTCTTTCAGCCCATTGAAGGCTCTTCCCCTCTTCCTCTTTCAGCCCATTGAAGGCTCTTCCTCTCTTCCTCTTTCAGCCCATTGAAGGCTCTTCCTCTTTCAGCCCATTGAAGGCACTTCCTCTGCCATGTTGAAACACCAGATGAATGATCTTCTCAGAGAGCTTCATAACTCATAGAATTCTACACGTGAAAGGCAGCAGGTAGCCTACCAGCAAGGAGCCTAGCGGTTAGAGCGTTGGGCCGGTCACTGAAAGGTCGCTGGTTCGAATACTCAAGCTGACAAGGTGAAAAATCTGTTGATGTACCCTTGAGCAAGGCACTTAACTCTAATTTGCTACATAGGTGCTGGACTACTGTGGCTGATCCTGTAAAACAACACCTGTCATGGTGTATGTGACAATAAAACATATTTTAAGTGCAAAACAAGAAAGAACGCTGTCTTTGATGACTTGGTAATCAGTTATTGGTGATAGAATGTAGCATCCTTTACTAGGCTTGATGATGGTAGCATCCTTTACTATGCTTGATGATGGTAGCATCCTTTACTAGGCTTGATGATGGTAGCATCCTTTACTAGGCTGGATGATGGTAACATCCTTTACTAGGCTTGATGATGGTAGCATCCTTTACTAGGCTTGATGATGGTAGCATCCTTTACTAGGCTTGATGATGGTAGCATCCTTTACTAGGCTTGATGATGGTAGCATACTTTACCAGGCTTGATGATGGTAGCATACTTTACCAGGCTTGATGATGGTAGCATCCTTTACTAGGTTTGATGATGGGAGCATCCTTTACTAGGCTTGATGATGGTAGCATCCTTTACTAGGCTTGATGATGGTAGCATCCTTTACTAAGCTTGATGCTGGTAGCATATTTTACTGAGGTTGATGATGGTAGCATCCTTTACTAGGCTTGATGATGGTAGCATCCTTTACTAGGCTTGATGATGGTAGCATCCTTTACTAGGCTTGATGATGGTAGCATCCTTTACTAGGCTTGATGATGGTAACATCCTTTACTAGGCTGGATGATGGTAACATCCTTTACTAGGCTTGATCATGGTAGCATCCTTTACCAGGCTTGATGATGGTAGCATCCTTTACTAGGTTTGATGATGGGAGCATCCTTTACTAGGCTTGATGATGGTAGCATCCTTTACTAGGCTTGATGATGGTAGCATCCTTTACTAAGCTTGATGCTGGTAGCATCTTTTACTGAGGTTGATGATGGTAGCATCCTTTACTAGGCTTGATGATGGTAGCATCCTTTACTAGGCTTGATGATGGTAGCATCCTTTACTAGGCTTGATGATGGTAGCATCCTTTACTAGGCTGGATGATGGTAGCATCCTTTACTAGGCTTGATGATGGTAGCATCCTTTACTAGGCTGGATGATGGTAGCATCCTTTACTAGGCTTGATGATGGTAGCATCCTTTACTAGGCTTGATGATGGTAGCATCCTTTACTAGGTTTGATGATGGTAGCATCCTTTACTAGGCTTGATGATGGTAGCATCCTTTACTAGGTTTGATGATGGGAGCATCCTTTACTAGGCTTGATGATGGTAGCATCCTTTACTAGGCTTGATGATGGTAGCATCCTTTACTAGGTTTGATGATGGTAGCATCCTTTACTAGGCTTGATGATGGTAGCATCCTTTACTAGGCTTGATGATGGTAGCATCCTTTACTAGGCTTGATGATGGTAGCATCCTTTACTAGGCTTGATGATGGTAGCATCCTTTACTAGGCTGGATGATGGTAGCATCCTTTACTAGGCTTGATGATGGTAGCATCCTTTACTAGGCTTGATGATGGTAGCATCCTTTACTAGGTTTGATGATGGTAGCATCCTTTACTAGGCTTGATGATGGTAGCATCCTTTACTAGGTTTGATGATGGGAGCATCCTTTACTAGGCTTGATGATGGTAGCATTTTTTGACAAAACTATTGCAAACGCTTTATTCACCTCGCATCCTCTATCGTATTGTTCTCCTCCTCCCTCTTACGTTCTCTCTATCATGCAGTATCATGTCATCCTGCCGCATGGTACTGAGTGAGAAACTGACCTGATTCCCCTCCCACGCCCCAACTTCTGTTCTTCTAATCCCTTCCCTTCATTACTAAAGGAAATGGGTTTGTTGGACCCATTCATACCCATCCATGTTTAAATTTGACAATATAAGCTATTCAATGTACAGATGTAGGATCTTAATTTGATCACTCTTTTGTTGCTGAGAATTGTCCTGCAACACGGGAAATGCAGATGAGCTTATGTGATCTACATGAATTCACTGAAAACCCACACTAACATCTTTGCGCTTCTCATCTAACCCTTTTTTTTGTCCCGATAATAAGATCAAGCAACATTACGCACAAAACGTTCAAATCCTCTTTGCTGCAGGATTATTTTGCTGCGACAACACTGGTCAGATGAAGTTCCTACATATAGTGTGTACTCTTTATATTCTGCAGTAAACGTTCATTATAGTTGACAAGTATATGGGTTTAACATGGACTTTCTCAACGGGGGTGTTAGCTAGGAGTTAGCAGAACTCAGACTGCCTGCGTCCCAAATGGCCCTACGTGCACCGGTCTAAAGTAGTGCACTATACAGGGAATAGGTTGCCATTTGGGACTCAGACACAGGCTCTTAATGGCGTTTGAAGATAATGAAAATGCACCATCGAGGATTAGAGCCAGAGAACAGAGTAAACTGGACCGTTAACGACTACAATAACTGTTAATAGACTTTGCTTACTGTCCCTCTCATACACACTGAACCACTCAATCTGCAACACAGGCAGCAGCAGCAAATAGTTTAGAGAGGAAGCTGGAGATGTGAGAACGGGCTGGACTGGTATAACTGAGAATGTTAGGTCGTGTTATGTAATGTTAAGTAATTCAGTGTCACACACGCAAGCACACATACACACACACTCCAGCCCCCAGCTGTTTGAGTGACCGGAGCCGACACTCAAAAAGCACTTAGTGACCTACAGACAGAGACTCCTATTCTCTCTACCTTCTCTCCCTGTTGACTCCCATTCACTCTGACTAAACACGTCTCTCGTCTCTTTGTCTGTCTAAAACAAACTAACTGGCAGGGTATTTTCACACTCTTCACTGGGCCAACTAAAGACAATGATGTTTGTGGTGATGGACTGACGGACTGATGAGGTGTAGAAGTTTGAAGGGGGTGGTGTGTGTGTGTGATGGGGGGGGGTATAGGGTTGTGTGTGTGTGTGTGTGTGTGTGTGTGTGTGTGTGTGTGTGTGTGTGTGTGTGTGTGTGTGTGTGTGTGTGTGTGTGTGTGTGTGTGTGACACAGTGTGACTATAGATGACAGCAGGAAGGCTTCTTATAGTGTGGGGGGCAGTCAGGGGGTTAAAGGGGAGCTTTAAAAGCTTTAAGGAAGCTGAATAATAGTCATCAGGGAGGGAGAGTGGGGTAGAGGTGGGTAAGGATAATGGGGGTTGGGTTGGGGAGGAGTGGGGGGGGGGTTAATTTGATACCAATCAAGCAGAAATTCCCCTGAGGGTCCTTCTGTGACTATTTGAACAACCCCTCCTCCTCTCATCCACCTCCACCTCCTCCTCTCATCCACCTCCTCCACCTCCTCCACCTCCCCTACCCTCCTCCACCTCCTCCACCTCATCCACCTCCCCTCTTCTCTCACTCCCCACTACCCATCTTTCTCCAGGCCCAAACCCTGCTGCTTCCTATTATGTCTACTACATCACTACTAACTGAAGAGCCACAGCCAGGCCCTTTCTTACTGTCATGTGACACAACACAATTAAAGGGAAAACTTTCCCTATCAAATAACAGATTCATATGTCATTATTAGCCATTTCTTCTTTTCTCAAGATCTGTTATCAGAGTTATTCTAATCATTCCCAGTGAAAGACTTCTGGGACGATACAGGAAATTAGATTGTCGGCCTCAACAAAACAAATAGATCATTCTTGGATGTATTTATTCTAGAGCTGTACCCTCAGGCGTGGGTGGTGGTGGAGGGATGATAGGTATATTGTGATGTCACATCCTGTAATCAGAATTGGTTCAAATTTGGTTAAAAGTGACACTCCCAGAGTTTCTGCGTAATTTCAGAGGGTATTTTTGAAAGAAGTGTTCACGAGCCAAAACGGGTCCCTGAACATTGTGCACAATTGTGTACCACGTCATCCAATTTGTATGATACAATATATATACAAAAGTAGGTGGACACCCCTTACAATTTGTGGATTAGGTTATTTCAGCCACACCCATTACTGACAGGTGTATAAAATCGAGCACACCGCCATGCAATCTCCATAGACAAACATTGTCAGTAGAATGGCCTTACTGAAGAGCTCAGTGACTTTCAATGTGGCACCATCATAGGATGCCACCTTTCCAACAAGTCAGTTTGTTAAATTTCTGCCTTGCTAGTGCTGCCCCGATCAACTGTAAGTGCTGTTATTGTGAAGTGGAAATGTTTAGGAGCAACAACGGCTCAGCCGGGAAGTTGTAGGCCACACAAGCTCACAGAACGGGACCGCCGAGTCCTGAAGCGCGTAGCACGTAAAAATGGTCTGTCCTCGGATGCAGCACTCACTACCGAGTTCCACTCACTACCGAGTTCCACTCACTACCGAGTTCCACTCACTACCGAGTTCCAAACCGCCTCTGGAAGCAACATCAGCACAATAACTGTTTATCGGGAGCTTCATGAAATGTGTTTCCATGGCCGAGCAGCCGCACACAAGCCTAAGATCACCATGTGCAAGGCCAAGCGCTGGCTGGAGTTGTGTAAAGCTCGCCACCATTAGAGTGAGAACACCATCTGGCAGTCCTACGGACAAGTCTGGGGTTGGCGGATGCCAGGAGAACACTACCTGCCCGAATGCGTAGTTCCTACTGTAAAGTTTGGTGGAGAATAAATAATGGTCTGGGACTGTTTTTCATAGTTCGGGCTAGACCCCTTAGTTGCAGTGAGGGGAAATCTTAACACTACAGCATACAATGACATTCTAGACAATTCTGTGCTTCCAACTTTGTGGCAACAGTTTGCGGAAAGCACTTTCCTGTTTCAGCATGACAATGCCCACGTGCACAAAGCGAGGTCCATACAGAAATGGTTTGTCGAGATCGGTGTGGAAGAACTTGACTGGCCTGCACAGAGCCCTGACCTCAACCCCATTGAACACCTTTGGGATGAATTGGAACGCCGACTGCAAGTCAGGCTGTTATAGCAGCAATGTTCCAACATCTAGTGGAAAGCCTTCCCAGAAGAGTGGAGGCTGTTATAGCAGCAATGTTCGAACATCTAGTGGAAAACCTTCCCAGAAGAGTGGAGGCTGTTATAGCAGCAATGTTCCAACATCTAGTGGGAAGCCTTCCCAGAAGAGTGGAGGCTGTTATAGCAGCAATGTTCCAACATCTAGTGGAAAACCTTCCCAGAAGAGCGGAGGCTGTTATAGCAGCAGAGGGGGACCGACTCCATATTAATGCCCATGATTTTGGAATGAGATGTTTAACGGGCAGATGTCCACATACCTTTGGTCTGTATATTACGATTTCCAACTCGTACAATATGTTACGAATTTGCAAGTGCTTAAGATCCCGGAATGCATCTTTAAGGTTAGGGTTAGGGTTAGGGTTAAGGGTTAAATGTTTGGTTAAGGTCAAGTTTAGATTTTGATTAGTGGTTTTGAAGGTCAGCAGTGTCCTTATAGGATCTCCCTGCCTATGGCCCAGAGACAAAGCGAGACATTTCATAGGCTTCTTTTTTCTGGTTCATATACAGTCAATGAGCTAAGTAGACCAGACCCCGTTGCTATGACAACTGGTGCCTATGGGAGAGCCATCCCTTAAGTAGAATGGAACTGTGACCATTTCTTCCAATAGTAAACAGCCTTTATGGGATATAGTCAATGTATTCACCATGGCCCTCCAGGCAGGAAGAAGGAGAAGAAGAGACGCAAACACAGAAATGTAGTAAACAAAAGAGGATGAGTTGATTAGTTATGGTGGGTTAGGATGAGGCATATTACCAAAGATAGATAAATAAGTAGATAAATGAAGATGTCTCACAGAGGCTGTTAAAAAATGGTCACAGTTCCGATCTGCTTAAGGGATGGCTCTCCCATAGGCACCAATGCATTAGCAGCTGAGTCTGGTCTGCTAAGTTCATTGAATGTACATGAATCAGAAAAAAGGAGCAAGTGAGATATCTCGCTTCCTCTTCCATCTCTGATATTACTGCAGCATCCATTCACTTTCTGTTACATACTGCAGTATTGCAATGGTGTGTCTGGTGGTGGGAACATTGAGAGAGTGAGTGGGAATCACCTGGCAGTGGGAGGTAGATGTGTTTATCTGGTAATCAGACATAAAGACTCACAGTACGACACACGGGGTGCGGAGAAGACCTGTTTACTTTTAATCATGGTAGAGAGAGGAGGAGAGGAGAGGAGAGGAGAGGAGATTAGGAAAGAAGAGGAGAGGGGAGGAGAAGAGAAGAGGAGAGGAGATGAGGAGAGATGAGGAGGCGGGAAGAGGAGAGGGGAGAGCACAGAGAAGAGAGGGGAGAGGAGAGAGAAGAGATCAGAAGAGAAGAGAAGAGAGGAGAGGAGAGGAGAGGAGAGGAGAGAGGAGAGGAGAGGAGAGGAGAGGAGAGGAGAGGGGGGAATCTGAGTGAGGAGAGAGAGGGGAGGAGACACTATGAAAACCTGTTGCTCTCATGTCATGGTATTGGGGGCATGGGGGGGATGTCTCTCTCTCCTTCCCTCGCTCCCTCTCTCAACCCAAGTTGACATCCCAAACACTCAACCCTGACCTTTACCCTGACCCTAAGGGCTGAGTCACTGAGGTAGTGACAACAGCTTCTTCTGATTGGTTAAGACAGAACAGGGTGCTGTACATTATATTGTTTGCTCAATTCATGATGTTGTGGTGATGTGGTCACGTGGTCTTGATGTGTTGGTCTTGTCCCGTGGTCTTGATGTGTTGGTCTTGTCCCGTGGTCTTGATGTGATGGTCTTGTCCCATGGTCTTGATGTGATGGTCTTGTCACGTGGTCTTGATGTGTTGGTCTTGTCCCGTGGTCTTGATGTGATGGTCTTGTCCCGTGGTCTTGATGTGATGGTCTTGTCCCGTGGTCTTGATGTGATGGTCTTGATGTGATGGTCTTGTCCCGTGGTCTTGATGTGATGGTCTTGTCCTGTGGTCTTGATGTGATGGTCTTGTCCCGTGGTCTTGACGTGATGGTCTTGTCCCGTGGTCTTGATGTCATGGTCTTGTCCCTTGGTCTTAATGTGATGGTCTTGTCCCGTGGTCTTGATGTGATGGTCTTGTCCCGTGGTCTTGATGTGATGGTCTTGTCCCGTGGTCTTGATGTGATGGTCTTGATGTGATGGTCTTGTCCCGTGGTCTTGATGTGATGGTCTTGTCCTGTGGTCTTGATGTGATGGTCTTGTCCCGTGGTCTTGTCCCGTGGTCGTGATGGTCTTGTCCCGTGGTCTTGATGTCATGGTCTTGTCCCGTGGTCTTAATGTGATGGTCTTGTCCCGTGGTCTTGATGTGATGGTCTTGTCCCGTGGTCTTGATGTCATGGTCTTGTCCCGTGGTCTTGATGTCATGGTCTTGTCCCGTGGTCTTGATGTCATGGTCTTGTCCCGTGGTCTTAATGTGATGGTCTTGTCCCGTGGTCTTGATGTGATGGTCTTGTCCCGTGGTCTTGATGTGATGGTCTTGTCCCGTGGTCTTGATGTGATGGTCTTGATGTGATGGTCTTGTCCCGTGGTCTTGATGTGATGGTCTTGTCCTGTGGTCTTGATGTGATGGTCTTGTCCCGTGGTCTTGACGTGATGGTCTTGTTCCGTGGTCTTGATGTCATGGTCTTGTCCCGTGGTCTTAATGTGATGGTCTTGTCCCGTGGTCTTGATGTGATGGTCTTGTCCCATGGTCTTGATGTCATGGTCTTGTCCCGTGGTCTTAATGTGATGGTCTTGTCCCGTGGTCTTGATGTGATGGTCTTGTCCCGTGGTCTTGATGTGATGGTCTTGTCCCGTGGTCTTGATGTGATGGTCTTGATGTGATGGTCTTGTCCCGTGGTCTTGATGTGATGGTCTTGTCCTCTGGTCTTGATGTGATGGTCTTGTCCCGTGGTCTTGACGTGATGGTCTTGTCCCGTGGTCTTGATGTCATGGTCTTGTCCCGTGGTCTTAATGTGATGGTCTTGTCCCGTGGTCTTGATGTCATGGTCTTGTCCCGTGGTCTTGATGTCATGGTCTTGTCCCGTGGTCTTGATGTCATGGTCTTGTCCCGTGGTCTTGATGTCATGGTCTTGTCCCGTGGTCTTGATGTGATGGTCTTGTCCCGTGGTCTTAATGTGATGGTCTTGTCCCGTGGTCTTGATGTCATGGTCTTGTCCCGTGGTCTTGATGTCATGGTCTTGTCCCGTGGTCTTGATGTCATGGTCTTGTCCCGTGGTCTTGATGTCATGGTCTTGTCCCGTGGTCTTGATGTCATGGTCTTGTCCCGTGGTCTTGATGTCATGGTCTTGTCCCGTGGTCTTGATGTCATGGTCTTGTCCCGTGGTCTTGATGTCATGGTCTTGTCCCGTGGTCTTGATGTCATGGTCTTGTCCGTGGTCTTGATGTCATGGTCTTGTCGTGGTCTTGATGTCATGGTCTTGTCCCGTGGTCTTGATGTCATGGTCTTGTCCCGTGGTCTTGATGTCATGGTCTTGTCCCGTGGTCTTGATGTCATGGTCTTGTCCCGTGGTCTTAATGTGATGGTCTTGTCCCGTGGTCTTGTGTCATGGTCTTGTGATGTCATGGTCTTGTCCCGTGGTCTTTGATGTCATGGTCTTGTCCCGTGGTCTTGATGTCATGGTCTTGTCCCGTGGTCTTAATGTGATGGTCTTGTCCCGTGGTCTTGATGTGATGGTCTTGTCCCGTGGTCTTGATGTGATGGTCTTGTCCCGTGGTATTGATGTGATGGTCTTGATGTGATGGTCTTGTCCCGTGGTCTTGATGTGATGGTCTTGTCCTGTGGTCTTGATGTGATGGTCTTGTCTTGTGGTCTTGGTCTTGTGATGGTCTTGTTCCGTGGTCTTGATGTCATGGTCTTGTCCCGTGGTCTTAATGTGATGGTCTTGTCTTGATGTGTGGTCTTGATGTGATGGTCTTGTCCCGTGGTCTTGATGTCATGGTCTTGTCCCGTGGTCTTGATGTCATGGTCTTGTCCCGTGGTCTTGATGTCATGGTCTTGTCCCGTGGTCTTAATGTGATGGTCTTGTCCCGTGGTCTTGATGTGATGGTCTTGTCCCGTGGTCTTGTGGTCTTGATGTGATGGTCTTGATGTGATGGTCTTGTCCCGTGGTCTTGTGTCTTGATGTGATGGTCTTGATGTGATGGTCTTGTCCCGTGGTCTTGATGTGATGGTCTTGTCCTCTGGTCTTGATGTGATGGTCTTGTCCCGTGGTCTTGACGTGATGGTCTTGTCCCGTGGTCTTGATGTCATGGTCTTGTCCCGTGGTCTTAATGTGATGGTCTTGTCCCGTGGTCTTGATGTGATGGTCTTGTCCCGTGGTCTTGATGTCATGGTCTTGTCCCGTGGTCTTGATGTCATGGTCTTGTCCCGTGGTCTTGATGTCATGGTCTTGTCCCGTGGTCTTAATGTGATGGTCTTGTCCCGTGGTCTTAATGTGATGGTCTTGTCCCGTGGTCTTGACGTGATGGTCTTGTCCCGTGGTCTTAATGTGATGGTCTTGTCCCGTGGTCTTAATGTGATGGTCTTGTCCCGTGGTCTTGATGTGATGGTCTTGTCCCGTGGTCTTGATGTCATGGTCTTGTCCCGTGGTCTTGATGTCATGGTCTTGTCCCGTGGTCTTGATGTCATGGTCTTGTCCCGTGGTCTTAATGTGATGGTCTTGTCCCGTGGTCTTGATGTCATGGTCTTGTCCCGTGGTCTTAATGTGATGGTCTTGTCCCGTGGTCTTGATGTCATGGTCTTGTCCCGTGGTCTTAATGTGATGGTCTTGTCCCGTGGTCTTAATGTGATGGTCTTGTCCCGTGGTCTTAATGTGATGGTCTTGTCCCGTGGTCTTAATGTGATGGTCTTGTCCCGTGGTCTTAATGTGATGGTCTTGTCCCGTGGTCTTGATGTCATGGTCTTGTCCCGTGGTCTTAATGTGATGGTCTTGTCCCGTGGTCTTGATGTCATGGTCTTGTCCCGTGGTCTTGATGTCATGGTCTTGTCCCGTGGTCTTGATGTCATGGTCTTGTCCCGTGGTCTTAATGTGATGGTCTTGTCCCGTGGTCTTGATGTCATGGTCTTGTCCCGTGGTCTTAATGTGATGGTCTTGTCCCGTGGTCTTGATGTCATGGTCTTGTCCCGTGGTCTTGATGTCATGGTCTTGTCCCGTGGTCTTGATGTCATGGTCTTGTCCCGTGGTCTTAATGTGATGGTCTTGTCCCGTGGTCTTGATGTCATGGTCTTGTCCCGTGGTCTTAATGTGATGGTCTTGTCCCGTGGTCTTGATGTCATGGTCTTGTCCCGTGGTCTTGATGTCATGGTCTTGTCCCGTGGTCTTGATGTCATGGTCTTGTCCCGTGGTCTTAATGTGATGGTCTTGTCCCGTGGTCTTGCAGATTGAAAAGCTGAGTGTTTTTTTGTAATATAAATGGAAGCTGTGATTCCAGAACATGTTTTCAGAACATTCCAATTTCCTGGCTGTGATTCAACACCTAAAGCATTTTGTAATGAAGCCGTTATGACTTGTTTGGAATCCATTATTTATTATATTACATTTTCATCTGTTTAGGACTCGTTTATTAATGCTTAGATGTAACGATATAACCATTTCTATCGTCGTCTGGTCCTGGGCTCGTAAAAATATCCTTCTATTAGTTGGACATAGGCCATATTTGGTCAGTTATGAAGCCTGTCGATGCACAAAGGTGAATAGTTACGCACGCTCAAGTTTTCAGTTTTTTTGTTCTTGTTTGGTTCACAATAAAAAACATTGTGCATCTTCAAAGTAGTAGGCATGTTGTGTAAATCAAATGATACAACCCCCCAAAAATACTAAGGTATTGGGTTCAATTCTTGTAGGGATCACCTACACATACTTAAAAAGCACTGTATAAATAAAGGCAAACATACATAAAGTGTCTTCATAGGGCGTTGGGGCACCACGAGTCAGAACAGATTCATACAACTTGGCATAGATTCTACCAGTGTCTAGAACTCTATTGGAGGAATGTGACACAATTCTTCCACAAGAAATTCCATGATTTGGTGTTTTGTTGATGTTGGTGGAAAACGCTGCCTCAGGCACTACTTCAGAATCCCCAATAAGTGTTTAATTGGATGCATTTTCATGCTCATCAAACCATTCAGTGACCACTCACGCCCTGTGGATGGGCTCATTGTCCTCCTATGGGGCATAGGTATGGTAGCCAAAATAATGCCCAAAATAATGGCCTGCCCAGCATTTTTAAACCTGACTCTGAGCATGATGGGATGTTAATTGCTTCATTAACTTAGGATCCACACCTGTGTGGATGCACCTGCTTTCAATATGCTTTGTATAACTAATTTCCTCAAGTGTTTCCATTATTTAGGCAGTTACCTGTAGATGTTCTGTTACACCTTCATTTCAGGTCACCACTGAAATAGAGCTGGGATTCAGGCTACAGTGTTCAGGATTACATGGGACAACCAAATCAAATCGGTAGCGTACACAGACTTGTTACAGCAGTTGACTAAGCAATCTAGCTTAGTCACTGATGAAACCCTACAGTAAAGCCAGAACAGTAGCTACTCGGCTTATAATATGAGGTTGACGTTTTCTCCTAACCGTTGATCTGGGGTCAGATCTGTCCTCAGCCACTAATGGTTGCAGTTAGGATTGGGGCTAAAGGTAATCTGATCCTAGATCAGTTGTCTGGTGACAGAGACTTATAGCAGGTCATACATGGCCTGTAGAACACTGACCCTTTCAGATTTCAGCTGGAGACCCAGGGGAGAGTTAATCTGGCTTTGTCGAGCTACGGCTTTAGCTGGGGTTTCCCCGCTCTCCCTCTTTTTCTCTCCATCCCTCTCTCCTCTTTCTCATTTCACCCCCTTCCTCTCACCTTTCAAACCCTCTTACACACAATCTTAAACCCCATCTGTCTCGCTTTCTTTCTTTCCTTCTTTCTTTCTTTCTTTCTTTTTTTCTTTCTTTCTTTCTTTCTTTCTTTCTTTCTCTCTACTTTCCCCCCTCGCTCTCAATCTTAATTCCACATCTTGTTCTCACCACATCTTATCCACTTTTTACTCTCCCTCCCTCTCCACCTCTTTCCCTCTTTCCCTCTCTGTCTCTCTTCCTTATCTCTCCCTCTCTCTCTCGCTCTGCCCTCTGCGCTGACCAGCTGGTAAGTGTCTTCACTGACATTTCAACCTCTCCCTGACCCGGTGTGTAATACCTACGTCTTTCATTCAAGCAGACCACCATAGTCCCTGTGCCCAAGAACACCAGGGCAACTTGTCTCAAGGACCATCGCCCTGTAGCACTCACGTCTGTAGCCATGACATGCTTTGAAAGGCTGGTCATGGCTCACATCAACACCATCATGCCAGACACCCTGGACCCACTCCAATTTGCATAATGCCCCAACAGATCCACAGATGACGCAATCTCTATTGCACTCCACACTGCCCTTTCTCACTTGGACAAAAGGAACACCTATGTGAGAATGCTGTTCATTGACTACAGCTCAGCATTCAACGCCACAGTTCCCTCTAAGCTCGTCACCTAGCTAAGGACCCTGGGACTAAACACCTCCCTCTGAAACTGGATACTGGACTTCCTGACGGGTCGCCCCCAGGTGGTAAGGGTAGGCAACAACACATCCGCCATGCTGACCATCAACACTGGGGCCCCTCAGGGGTGCGTGCTTAGTCCCCTCCTGTACTCTCTGTTCACCCACTACCACGTGGCCAAACACAACTCCAACACCATCATTAAGTTTGCTGACGACACAACAGTGGAAGGCCTGATCACCGACAACGATGAGACAGCCTTTAGGGAGGAGTCCAGAGACCTAGCTGTGTGGTACCAGGACAGCAACCTCTCCCTCAATGTCAGCAAGACAAAGGAGCTGATGATACAGCCTATAAGGAGGAGGTCAGAGACCTGGCAGTGTGGTACCAGGACAACAACCTCTCACTCAATGTGAGCAAGACAAAGGAGCTGATGATACAGCCTATAAGGAGGAGGTCAGAGACCTGGCAGTGTGGTACCAGGACAACAACCTCTCACTCAATGTGAGCAAGACAGAGGAGCTGATGAGACTACCTATAGGGAGGAGGTCAGAGACCTGACAGTGTGGTACTAGGACAACAACCTCTCACTCAATGTGAGCAAGACAGATGAGCTGATGAGACTACCTATAGGGAGGAGGTCAGAGACCTGGCAGTGTGGTACCAGGACAACAACCTCTCACTCAATGTGAGCAAGACATAGGAGCTGATGAGACTACCTATAGGGAGGAGGTCAGAGACCTGACAGTGTGGTACCAGGACAACAACCTCTCCCTCAACGTCAGCAAGACAGAGGAGCTGAT